>NW_028327182.1:58580870-58886862 GCF_987537825.1 Furipterus horrens | reverse complement strand
TAAAAATTTAACCCCACAGCTACAAGAACTAGAACAACAATAATAAACAAAGCCCAGAGCACGTAGAAGGAAGGAAATTATTAAGATTAGAGCAGAATTAAATGACACTGAGACTAAACAAACAACTTAAAAGATTAACAAAAGCAGGGGCTTGTTCTAGACTTATTAAGAAAAAAATAACCCAAATAAACAAAATTAGAAACAAAAGAGGAGATATTATGACCGATGACACAGAAATACAAAGGATTGTAAGAAATTACTATAAACAACTATATGGCAAGAAACTTGACAACCTAGATGAAATGGACAAATTTCTAGAAACATATAATTTTCCAAAACAGAATTAAGAAGTAGAAAGCCTGAACAGACTGATAACAAAGAGTGAAATTTAAAAAGTAACCAAAAAAAACTGCCAGCACACAAAAGATTGGATAGCTTTATGGGTGAATCTTACAAAACATTTAGAGAAGAACTAACTTTTACACTTTTTCTATGAAGCTAGTATTACCCTAATTCCAAAACTAGGTCAAGACACAACAAAGAAAGAAAACTACAAGCCAATATTACTGATGAACATAGATGCTAAAATGCTTAATAGAATGTTGGCAAACCAGATTTAGTAACACATTAAAAAGCTTATACATTATGATTACGTGGGATTTATCCCAGGAATGCAAAGATGGTTTAATATTCACAAATTAGTAAATGTAATACACTATATAACAAAATGAAAGACAAAAACCACATGATTATATTAATAGATGCTGAAATGACATTCAATAAAGTACAACACCCATTTATGATGAAAACACTTAGCAAAATGGGAATAGAGGGAGCATACTTGAAATAATAAAGGCCATATACAAGAAACTTGAGGCCAACATTATACTTAATGGACAAAAACTGAGAGCATTCCTTCTGAGATTAGGAACAAGACAAGGATGTCCACTTTTTTTCCTTTTTTTAAACAGTGTTGGAAGTTCTTTTTTTTTTAAGTATATTTTATTGATTATATTGTTACAATAGTTCCCATTTTTTCCCCTTTGCTCTCCTCCACCCAGCACCCCCCTTCCCCAACAATCCCCTCTCCAAGTCCATGCCCATGGGTCATACATACAGTTCTCCTGCCTCACCCTTTCATATATTCTTCTTCTTCTTTTTAAAAAATAAATAATTAATTAGTTAAATATTTTAACGATAAAAAATAACAATCCCTCCCTCTCAGACTTAAGACCCTTTACAATCTTATAAAGGACAATGGATGAAGGTCTCGAGCTCCTCTAGCTGCTTCAAGCTGGACATGGTCGTCGTCCTACCTACCCTTGGGTCAAGAAATCCCTAATAAGAGTGGGGGTGTGGAGGGGAGGGTGACCTTCCCACAAGGGGAAGGATCGTGCAGACTCCAGGTTGGTTGGCTGTCTCTGGACAATGGCATGCTTGATTTAACAGGCTGGCATCCTTGTTGTATTCTGGGGGCAACAGGGTTAAAGGACATCATTCAATCCGTAACCACTAGACGACAAAAGACAGGTATTAATTTTTCAATGTCCCACATTAGGGAAAATAAGGGCTTCTTTGGAGGAAAGTATGCCAGGTACATCTCACCTGTCCAAAACACTTTTGCCCATTATACTTAGTTTGGACTGAGGGAAATATTTTAGGTTTCCCCCCTCTCAGGCCTCTGGGCTCTTTCTGTCCAAGCCTTTAGGATAGAAAAGAGAAACCTGTTTTAAAGTGAAGCCCACAGACCACCCCGTTCTTCACCAACCCTGCCACTTAGTTCAGCCAAACCATTGAGTCTCAGGAGGCAGCAATGCAGACAGGATTAAGTGAGGCCTATACATACAATCACTCAGGTAATGAGATCATTGGCTTATGCCCTTTGAAAACAGAAAACACATGTTAATTTATGTAACATAACCCACATACAAGTCTCTAAATCTGTAGGACTGTCTTATCGGAAATACATCCAGTTGCAAGGCATTTGACATTCTTCTTGCCTGTATATTAAACATCTTTGATAACGCCACAGACATAGTTTAACTTTCAATTGAAAACAAATTTGAAATGAAAAGAAACTTTAAAGACGGTTAGTTGCACTACTTTATAGTCTACCACTGGGCATTGTGATCGTCTTTGAATCGTGATTTTTCTCCCTAAGATTACCCTCCTTGTCATTAAAGGGACTGCATTAAGTCCATTTTTAATTTATCCTGTTCATTTGCATAAATACAACAAGAGCAGCAAATGATCACTTATGATCTTTAGTTCTGCTTTGCTGGAACTTACCCAAGGAACATTTAGGGTGACCTTCAGCCTCCCCTTCAAGGCACAGCAGATCCACATACCAGGCATTCAGCCTTGCCTGTAAACACCTGTCTTTTCCAAGTCCTCCTGGTTTTCCATTGTGCCTTAAGGTCCCTTCTAGCCAACTTTCAGGAAAACAACCTTCATTCCTTCCCTGGAAAGATTGCTATGGACCACTCATCCATCCAAGGTACCAGGCCTTTTATCTCGTGGACTTTTATTACCTTTGAAAGTCAGTCCCAGTTGCTCAGGGCTTTTTGGTAACAACCAAAGCCCAAGCATGTCTCCTTTAAGCATGACATTCCAGTCAAAGTCTTAGTTAAAAAAGAAAAAAAAAACAACTTCTATTAACAACTGGTCTTATTAGTTTTATGCAAAGAAAATTTATGCCAAATTCTGGAGGGATCAGATAGGGAGAAAAATATACAGTGTGAAGGAAAATCCTTGTCCTTCTAATATTCACTGAACTTGCATTTCTATTCTTTATATTTTTATTTTTCCCCCCACTAAAAAATTTTCTGTTTGTTTTTTTTTCCATTACAGTTGTCTCACTTTTTTCTCCCTCTTGCTTCCCCACACTCTGCCCCCTCCCCTTCTTCCACATTCAGTCTCCACCCAGTTGTCCATGTCCATGGGTCATTTATACATGTTCTTTGACTAGACCCTTCCCCTTCTTACCCCTTCTCTCCCTCTCATCTCCCACTTTGTTACTGTTAGTTTATTCCTTGTTTACATACCTCTGGTTCAATTTTGTTCATTTGTTTGTGTTGTTCATTAGTTTCCTTTAACAGGTGATAGCATAAGGTAATTTTCTTTTGTTGCCTGGCTTATTTCGCTAAGCATAATTCTCTCTAGTTCCAATCATGTTGTTGCAAATGGTAGAAGTTCCTTCTTTCTTTCAGTACTTATTCATTGTCATTTTCCCCCTTTGTACTCATGTTCCTCTCTGTCTCTTTCTGTTTCTTCATCTTCTTAAAGCAGACCCTTTAGCATCTCTTGCAATGCTGGTTTGGTGTAGATGTATTCTTTTAGCCTTCTTTTGTCTTGGAAACTCCTTATTTCACCTTCCATTTTGAATGAGAGCCTTGCTGGGTAGAGTATTCTTGGTTGTAGGTTTTTGTTTTTCATTGCTTGGAATATTTTTTGCCATTCCCTTCTGGCTTGTAGTGTTTCTGCTGAGTAATCTGATGATAGCCTTATTGGAGCTCCCTTGTATGTTATTAGTTGTTTCTCTCTTGCTGCTTTTAGGATTCTCTCTTTGTCTTTGAATGTTGGCATTTTAATTATGATGTGTCTTGAAGTGGACCTGTTGGGGTTCATCTTCATTGGGACCCTCTGTGCTTCCTGGACTTGCATGATTCTTTCTCTCCTCATGTTAGGGAAGTTTTCTGTCATTAGTTTTTCAAAGAGGTTTTCTATCCCTTGCTCTTCTTCTTCTCCTTCTGGAATTCCTATGTTACGGATATTATTACGTTTCATGTTGTCCTGCAGCTGTCTTAGAGCCTCTTCAGTCTTGTTCAGTCTTTTTTCATTTCGTTGCACTGTCTGTGAGTTTTTGTCTACATTGTCTTCCAGCTCGCTGATCTGATCTTCTGCTTCCTCTAGCCTGTTTTTAATTCCTTCTACTGTGTTCTTCAATTCAGAGATTGTATTCTTCATTTCCTCCTGGCTCTTATTGATAGCTTCCATGTCCTTTTTGATGCTGGTATAATTCTCAGTAAGTTCCTTATAGTTCTTCTGGAGTTCACTGCAGTTTTTCTGGAGTTCTTTGTAGTTTCTGCTGAGCTCATTGAGCTTCTCCATAATCCATGCTTTCAATTCCATATCTGATAGTTGGCTCCCCTCTATTTCATTTAGCACTCTTTCTGGGGACTCTATCTTTCCTTCTGATGGGGGGTTGTTTCTCTGTCTCCCCATTTTTGTGACTCCTATTGTTTGTTGGTGCTTCTTAGAATGATCTGCACTTCCTGGATCTGCCCCTGGTGGCGTCAGATCCTGTACCAGTCTGGGCCTAGGCAGCCTGTTGGAGACTTCCAGTGATCTACTGCCTTTGTCTGGCTTCTTTAGTTGTTAATCTATTCAATCTGTGATTAGCTGTCAGGCTTAAGGACCGTGGGTGTGGCAGCTTAATTCCTGTAGGCAGGGCCTTTGCTTCCCCTCAGGCTGACACCACTTGGCCGGTATGGTCTGCCTGCAGTGTGGGGATGAGTCAGCACTGGGACCCGGCCAGCCGCTTCCCCAGCTCTCCCCTCAAAGCCACCACACCAAACTCTCCCCAAGCATTTCCAGTCCTCTCTGTCTTCCCTCTGCTTGTGCCCAGGGTAAGTGGGGGCAGAATATTTTCATATGTGATCCACTTAAGAGCTCTTTTTCTCCTGCTGTTTCTCTCCGGCTAGCAAGAAACCCTGTGGCTTTTCGCTTTTCTCAGCTGGATACTATTTTACTTTCCATCTGTTGCTATAGGCTGGGAAGCTCAGCTGGGGATTTAGACCCTGCCCTTCTCAGGGGGAATCCCCAGCTGCTGATCTGTTTCTCAGTCCCTTCAGCTGCTACCCGTGTGATGCCAGCCAGCCCCTTCCGCGTCTCCGTACTCCCTACCGGTCAGCTGGTGTTCGGTTGGTTATTCCAGATGATTTCTCCAAAATTACATTGTAAATCCAGACTAGTTCTAGGAGGAAGTTAGTGTAGCTTCCACCTACTCCTCCGCCATCTTGTTTCTCTAGTGTTGGAAGTTCTAACCACACAATTAGACAAGAAGAAATAAAAGGCATTCAAATTGGTAAGGAAGACAAAACTGTTACCACTTGCAGACGACACAATAGTATACATAGAAAACCTTACAGACTTCACGAAAAAACTACTTGACCTAATAAGTGAATTTGACAAAATAGTAGGGCACAAATTTAATATTCAGAAATTAAAAGCGTTTCTATATACCAACAATAAAACATTAGAGATACAAACCAGAAAAAAAAAAAAGAGAAAAAATCCCATTTACTATAGCAACAAGAAAAACAAGAGTATTCAGGGATAAACTTAACCAGAGGCAAAAGACCTGCACTCGGCAAACTACACGACCCTGAAGAAAGAAATTAAGAAAGATACAAATAAATGGAAGCATATACCACATTTATGGATGGGAAGAATTAACATTACTAAAATGTCTATATTACTTAAAGCAATTTATAGATTCAATGCAATTTCTATTAAAATACCAGCAACATATTTTATAGACCTAAAGCAAATACTTACAATTTAATTTAGCAGATATTTGTTAAGCACTTGTTATGTGCCATGCATTGTAGATTCAATGATTAATAAGAAGAGCAAATGGAATGTTAGCAAGATGGTGGAAAACAAATTCCCAGACCCTTATGGAAACATTAAATTAACAACTAGGAACTGACTAAAATAAGTTTTATAGCTTTGAAAACTAGTCAAAGATTAATAGCAATTAAGAAAATGCCCAACTAAGAAAGCGCTACATTCAAAATGATGGAAAATTTTATGGCACTTTACTTATTTTTGCCTTACCCTTTTCTCAGTGTAGTGCAGTATACTTGGGAGGAATTAGCCTAATTCCCAGTATTTTTTCTTTTCTTATAAGGAATGGTTGAAGCCCCTGTATAATTCCCCTTCTTAGACTTAAGACTTTTTATTTTATAAGAGGACAATGGGCAAAGGTCTCGTGTTCTTCTAGCTGCTTCAAGCTGAACATGGTCATCGTCTTACCTACACTTGAGTCTAGGAATTTCTAATACGAGTGGGGGTGGAAGGGAGTGTGGCCCTCCCTTATGGGGAAGGATTTTGCAGAGTCCAGGTCAGTTGGCTGTCCCCAGGCAGTGGCATGCTTGGTTTCCAAGGGCTGGCACTGTTGGACAAGTTGGCATCCTTGTCATATTCTGGGGGAAACAGATTTGGCAACAGGGGTAAAAGGCATAATTTAACCTACAACCACTATATGACAAAAGGCAGGGATTAATTTTTCAATGTCCTACATTAGGAAAAGTAATGGCTTTTTTGGAGGAAGGTGTGCAGGGCATGTCACACCTGTCCAAAACCCTTTTGCTCACTATACTTAGCTAGGGCTGAGGGAAATATTTTAGGTTTCCCCTTTCTCAGACCTCTAAGCCCTTTTTGTCCAAGTTATTAGGATAGAAAAGAGAAAAACCAGTTTTAAAGTGAAGCCTATAGACCACCCCATACTTTACCAACACAACCACTTAGTTCAGCCAAACCATCGAGTCTTAGGAGGCAGCGCTGCAGTTGGGCTTCTTAAGTGAGGCCTATAAGTACAGACAATTACTCAGGTAATGAGATCATAGGCTTATGCCCTATGAAAACAGAAAGAACACACATGTTAATTTACACTACATAATTTACAAACTAGTCTTTAAATTTAAGAGACTGTTTTATTAGTAAGACATTTAGTTGTGAGGCACTTGACATTCTTCTTGCCTGTAAATTAAGCATCTTTGATAATGTTATAGATCTGGTTTAACTTTCAAATGAAAACGAACTTTAAATGAAAACTTTATAGATAGTTTGCTGCACTAGTTTAGTCTACCATTGAGCATTGTCATTTTCCTTGAGTCATGATTTTTCTCTTTAAGATTACCCTCCTTGTTATTAAAGGGACTGTATCAAGTCCAATTTTAATTTAGCCTGTTTATTTGCATAAACACAACAAGAGCAGTGATTGGTCACACATGATCTTTAAATCTGCTTTGCTGGAACTTATACAAGGAACCTTCATGCTGACTGTTAGTCTGCCCATTAGGGCACAGAAGCTGAGCCACACACCTGCCATTCAGCCTTGCCTGTAAACACATGCTTTTTCCAAGTCCTTTGGATTTTCCTTTGTGCCTTGAGGTTCCTTCTAGCTATTTTTCAGGAAAGCAACCTTCGTTTCTTCCCTGGAAAGATTACCATGAACTGCACAACCAACCAAGGTGTCAGGCCTTTTTCTCATGGGTTTTTCTTAGCTTCAAAAGTTAAATCCAGTTCCTTAGGGCTTTCTGGTAACAACCAGAGCCTAAGCATGCCTCCTTCGGGCATGTCATTCCAGTCAAAGTCTTGGTTAACAATAACTTTATTTACTACTGGTCTTAGTTTTATGCAAAGAAACCTAATGTTATTACTTACTTTTTCAAATTGCCAAATTTTGGAAGGATTAGGTAGGGAGAAAAATATACAGTCTGAAGGAAAATTCTTGTCCTTTTAATATTTAGTAAAATTGCATTTTCATGTCTTATACTTTTCATTATTAAAACCATACAATTTTTTTCTAACCTTTATAAACTTTTAACAAACCTTTGCATTTACATGCTTTACACTTTCCCTGGTTTCCTTTCTTTTTTTTTTTTTTATTATTACAACTTTCCACAGACCTTCTGCAACATTTATAAACTTTCTATATATTTTACCCATTCAGATTTAACCATAACAAGCTTCTAATTCTTGTTTTTTTTCCACATGGTGAAGGATTATACTTAAACTTAGTATCTGGCAGCTAAAATTCCTAGATTTGCAGAGATATCATGCAGCTTTTTGAAGTTCCTGCTTCTTCTTTTTTTTCTAACATACACTTCTGAGCTTTCCTGAGAAGATTATCAATTGTTTTATTTGGCCTATTACTATTCTATTTGGGATTTATATTGGGAACCTTTTGTTTGGCCAGGACAATTCCCTGACCAGGAGGATGCTTGCTTTTTTTATATTCTTATAGCAGCCCACCTGATTATTCCTTTTTCTTTTCTATTGAAGAGAATGCCTAGAATGGACATTAGTTTTATTCATATGTAACAACACTTTTCCTTAAGATATAGGCATATTCCCCCTGCTGAAGCAGTGAGGAGATTGAGGGTCCTTTAGTTACAGCTTTAGAGGTGTTGTTGATTGGCACCCAAGCAGCTTGCACCAGTTTGAAGAAGAGCGGCCTGAGTTTTAAAAGTGTCACTTTTTTTTTCCCTCCATGTTAGAGAGACAGACATTCTGCTGTTTCTGTAACCTGTAGCAAGGGGATTAGACAGCCCCTTCGCTAGCAAATTTAACATTGCCCCTCCTTGCACCTCTAGCAGGGAGTATTCAGATGCAAACTGAATTGCTAGAAGTTACCTGGGGTGGAAAGAAATGCTGCAAGCAATTTCTCTGGGGAAATTTTTAAGGAGCCTCATCCCTCTGGCCAGGGCTACAAGGCAGAGGGAAATAGCACAGAGGGTCCTAGGCTTTTTTTCTGTGACACTGCCCATGTTGATAGCCTTTGTTTTTATGTTTCCCACCCCCCTCTCCCACGACTGCAGCTGTTTGAGAGATAGCGATTTGAGCTGGGAACCAGGGGCCTTCCCAGATTACAGAATATGTTAAACTAACCCACATTTGTTTGGCCTTGACTAGCCATTTGCAAGATAATACCTTTTTTCTTTTTTCTTCTTAAAAAAACACTTTTCCCTTAGAAGTGCAGAGCAGGAGCCACTCTCTCAAGGCATGGCTCCCTCCTGCCTTGCTACTTCCCCAATAACCCTCTCCCTTCTGCTTGTTGCATTTTTGCTTCCCGAGAGACACCATTTTACACTTATAATATTTAGATTTAAAGTACTCCCAAGGGGGGTGGCTATCCAACCCCGAAAGCAGGCCACTCTGACCTACATAATGTTTTCAGGATGCCAGCGTTCATGGAGGGGTTTTGTCCCAGGAACTTGGGGAAATTCCGGAGCACACAGTCAAGAACTGTGGTGCAGGCTTAGACTGGTGTCCCCTTATGTTGGCTAAGGTGATTGCTACAAACATGCACTTAATTTGGATTACAATTAGGATCTGGAACACAAGGCACAAGAGTAATTTCCCCCTCACAGCGCAGACAAACACAGGCTGGGAGCCCCCAAAGGAAGCCAAACAAATGCCCGCTTGGCCTCTCCTCCTGCGAGGCTAGAGCCCACTCAGAGACTCCATAGACTGAAGTTTGTGGAGTCACACAAAAAGGAGGAAATAACTTTTTTTAACTTTAACCTTAACATTCAATCAGAGGTTAAACAATCCCACCCAAACCCCACCTAGGCTTCTGAGATTAGACAAACAGTGTAGGCTACAGGCAGCACAACCCCAAACCAAAAGAGCTCTATACAATCCAAATGAAGCTAGCTGAGCTGGCTTCAACAAATTCCCTGTTTGGGAATATGTACCTCTGCATCCAGAGGACAAAAGAGACCAAGTCTCAATGGCAGTGGCCCAAGTTCGCTGCCCAAATGGGTTGCCACTCACCTGTCGCTGAGGCTGTCCGCTGTCCTTTGCTTACTCTGGATTGGGCTGTCAGGGCTTCTAGCAGCTCCCGAGTGTCTCCTGAAGGTGCAGGGAATTGCTCCCAACCAAAGCTTGCAGCCGCTGTCCTGCCACATGTCAGCTAGACACACAGGACTGCATGAAGCCCCGGGGGCTCACCGAAGGCGGCACCGCTTTACAGAGGCATCTCGCTGGGGCCTCCAAAATGTTACGGCTACATAGGTGAGATTGAACACTCTGAAGTGGTGTATAAAGTAAGCAAAAGATTTTTAATGATGGTCAGGAGTTGGGCAGACCCTGAGCTGGTCTCTAACATGCTCCAACCTACAATGGAGTCTAAATGCTGGGTTTTCATACTGGTGCAGTCTCTTTGTTTCTTCTTTGGTGGGAAACAGCCTTAGAAAAAGGGGGCTGGGTAGGACTGCAGGAATGTCTTGGCAGTAACAGGAACAGAAATTCACAAGGCTATAAGGTTATCTCCGGAGGCAGCATAACTTTTCAGCCAAGGATGAACTCCCTGTGAAGCAATTTATTTTCAAAGGGCTAGACATTCTGCAAAGCACAACATTCACAAATGTTATAAACCAGACACAAGTAAATGGAAGGTGATAGGGGCTGAGGTCCTTTTAGCTTGTAAATTACTAATTGCCATAACACTTCCTTTTACATTCTTTTTTCCAAGGCCTTTTATTAAGTCCTTGCTACTTCTTACAAAGAACATTTAAAGCCCTTACATACTTACATATTGAAACTTTTTACAGGGAATATTTGGTGCCCCTACAAAGGGAAGACCCTGTTTTGGCAGGCATTCAAGCTCAAATTCTTTGGAAGAGCCAACACTGATAAATAAATTAATCATGTGGTTGTGTGAGAAATGCTCACAATAAAAACCGGGACACAGGACTTGAGCAGTAAAGCGAGGCCTTTATTCACAAGTCTGCAGAGCCGGGCACACCCTCACAGCCAGAAGAATGTGCGCCCCAAATAGACAAAGGAACCTGGTTTTATAGTCTTGGCTTCCCCACCCTGAAATTGCCACCCTAAAGTGAGAGCGATTAGCTTCCCCGCCCTAATGCAGCTAGTTTCCCCTCCCCTCTCCTTCTTCCCCGTTTCTCCATGACTGCATACTCCAGAGTTCATCTAAATGCCCCTATTGTGATTTGTGAATATGCTAATGCTGTCTACTCCCTTCTCAGAGATCCTTTAATTACATTTGCCCTTAAGACCCTTTAATTACATTTGCCCTTTGTTACCAATGACTTTTTACTGGTTTGGGAGTCACTATGTCCTTGTTCCCAACAGTTGGGAATGATTTCTTTATTAGAATTGCTGAGTTTGGGTTTGGTCCAGGAATATTACTGTCCAAAGAAGTTTTAGAATACCATGGCATATTTTACAGATCTAAAACAAATATTCCAGAAAATTATATGGAACCAATAGCTTCAGCAATCAAGAAATAAGAACAAAGTTCAAGGTATTACAATACCTGATATTAAACTATGCTACCTGTGTAATCAAAACACCTTGGTACTGGCGTAAGAACAGGCATATAGATCAATGGAACAGAACAGCGAGCCCAGAAATAAACCCACAACTTTATGGTCAATTAAGGAGGCAGGAACACACAATGGAGTAAAGACGGTCTCTTTTAAATGTGTATAAAATGTCCCAAATAAGTAACGAGTATTTACATTTTAGAGAATATCTGGTATCTAAGGTTTATTTGGTGTTTTTCTTCACTTCTTTATGTCTCAGATACTCAAAGCTTTTTGGTTGGTTAATTAATTAATTAGAAAAATAATGTCACATCCATTTATTAAAGGAAAAAAACAGAAAAAACATGCTAAGATTGGGGGGTGGGGGGAGAAACTAGAATGTTAAATGAAGTGAGTATGGCCTGAATGTTGAAAGTATTCCAGAATATCTTTGAACAATCAGGCACTATGACCATTAGAGAAGATATAACCATAGATAAACTCATGACCATTTTTGGAAATAGCCACTTAAAGTCCTCAGAACAATCTAAATAGAATGCTTGGTTTGTCCTCTTAAAAAATTATTTAAAGATGAGAAGAAGAGGCATTTGAGATGTGGTCTTAAACATGTTTTGTTTTAAAGAAGATAAAATTATTTTATGTAGTTTTCAAAACCTGTCCATTTAGTAAAAATTGATAAAGAAGTTGAATTCAGCAAAGGAATAATTATGCTTAACATTACAATAGTGAAAATTTCCCCATGTTAACAGTGTTTATCTTACAGGAATAAGGATTATTTTAAATATACTTTCTATTATCAATATGTATGAGTTTTGTTTTATGATAAAAATAAATATTATAAATTATATGTTTGATTTCCTTGTTTTAATCTATAATTTTGTAATCAGACATCTATATAATAGAATACTTATGCATGGAGGTATAAAACGGTTAATGAAGTACAAAAACAACATATTTTTATTTAAAATATGCAAAAATCATGATAAGATAAACTGAATTTTTTTTCCAGTCAAACTAAAGTACTTTTTATGCTCTGTAATTGTTTTAGATATCTCTAGTTATAGGGCTTTTTACATAATTTTATTTTAATAAATAACTTAGATCAAGATGGTGACCCAGATAATTATATTGTAGGGAATAAATTTATATTATGTTATTTGTTAATTATATTATTTCACTTTTAAGTGTATTTTTAATCTCTGTCTTTCACCACGTTAGGTAGGGCAGATAGAACAAGATGTTCCAAAAATCAAAGAGGTAAATGTTAAATAAAACGTTCAAACTTTGAATCTCTCTTTAGATTTCGGGCAAGCTAATTTTTTTCTAACTTTTGCATTAATGCCAGAACAGTGTTTGAATTTGCCTGTGATTTTAAATTTAAAAAAAAATGTTATTGTCTGTAGGTAAAAGATCTTATCTCATTTCTGGCTAATAACCCACCACCCATTTGTCAGCTCTCTACTCCTTGTTTCTTCCCATGTCTTTCTTGACTTATGCATACTCAGGC
Organism: Furipterus horrens; assembly: GCF_987537825.1. Classification (NCBI taxonomy): domain Eukaryota; kingdom Metazoa; phylum Chordata; class Mammalia; order Chiroptera; family Furipteridae; genus Furipterus; species Furipterus horrens. Next base: position 58,874,274 of record NW_028327182.1, on the reverse strand, counting down.
ATGTTGAAACTTTGCATCCCACATCTCACATCTAGTTCCTTATTAGAAAAAATAGCTGCATCACATCTTCCTTCAGCTGTAACTGTCTTGGGTAAGCAGGATAGCAGACAAACACATCCCTTTTAAATCAATGAAGGGAAGGGATTAACATTGTGATATTTCTTACTTGGTCTCATTTATCTTCTTTTGCCAAAACCCTGGATCTGTTCTCCTCTTGTCTCTAGTCCTTCTTAAAAGATAAGGTTAATTAAGTGCAGCCTGAAATACCTGAGACACATTCTTAGTAGCTGCAGCTTCATGAAAGAATTTCAAATGAGCATCTGTGAGCTGATGGACATTCTCTGTAATTAGCCTACTGGAAATGCCATATTGTTCAGTCAATGAGCATTCTTTAAAGACCCAAGACTTGGAAACTTTCAGTAAGCCTAACTTTGATCTTAAAATTACCTCCTAAGTGCTTTTTCTCTATTGTCTTTCACAAATATGTTATTTGATTCTTAAAATTCAGTCCACCCTTTTACCTCTCCAACAATCCAATCTAATTGTTTGATTTTTACCCAGACATGGTTGCTTAATGTAGGTTCCCACTTTTTTCTCCTTTCCATCAGTCCAAATATTAGTATCCAGATCTAGAAGCAATGTCAATCTTCCTCTAACCTTTTTGTACAGTCACGCAATAACTTCATTCTTTCCACCACTTGACAGTATGGGGTTCTCTCTTCATATGAAAAGATACCTACTTTATTGGCACAAACTGTGAAGGAGACTAATAAGTTTATTTAGATCTTTTATTTTTTTGTTTTTACTTTCATATTACTTGTAAATTGGATTGTTGATTGATAGTTATCAAAACCATTGTGGAGACACAAACATGTATATGCAAGTATTCATTGTATTATAGTTAACTCCAAACTGGAAACAACCTAAATATAAATTAACTGGTAAATACATAATTAAAATGTGGTATGTCTATACAGGGAATATTATCCAACAATAAAAAGGAATACATTACTGATTGCCATTAGGTAAACCTTAAAAACAACATGCAAGGTGAAAAAAGTCAGACAACAAAATCCTAAATATTGTATGACCAGTTTATATGAAATTTCTACAAAAGACAGAATTATAACCACTGAAAGCATGTAAGTAGTTATCCAGGGAGGATTGATTACAAAGAGGCATGAGGGAATTTGGGGGGATGATGGAAGCATTCTAAAACTGAATTGTGGTTATATGAAAGCACAATTGTACAAATTTACTAAAACTTATGGAATTGTATCATTAATGGGTAAATTTTATGGTATACAAATACTGCTTCAAAAAAAAGCTATTGGAAATGCGAAGATATAATTTTTTAAGTATCTCCAAAGCTGTTTTTGCATGGTTCTGTCTTGCATATTTTTGTTAAATATCTCCTCCCCCTTTTGTCCCCAACTCCACTGTTCTTTGGACAATGTTTCTTAAATGTTAATGTTTAATGATTCAGGGGTTCTGGGACTAGAATTAAGATTCTGCATTTCTACCCAGTCCCAGGTGGTAACTATGTTTCTGGACTGGGAACAACATTTTTAGAAAATCTTTTGTTGTCTCTCCACTTGTGTGTCCTGTAAGGATTAACTGTCTTCCATTATAAATAAATGGAAACACTCATACTTCCATCTGACATAGTTTATGATATGCACAGAATCTGTTTGATGAATAAATTCTTTAACTATTTCAGTACTAGGCCCTTAGACCTTTAAAATATCTTTTGCTGCCTTAGCAATTCTATGAATGTCTATTTTGGGAATTTCAAAATGTTTTTCCTTAGAATGGGTCCAAAAGTTTCAACAGACTTCCAAAGGGGAGAGGTTCATAGCAAAAACATTTCTAATTTGCAGGTGAAAAGAGATGTGGTAACATCTACACAGTAGCACACACAGGCAACAGCAGAACCTCTGCCTGTAACCAGATTTCCTGAATGTCAGACTAGTTAGTGTCCTTTCTCCCATGCCATGTCTTCTGACTAAATCATCATTACAGTTCTCTCAGTGGACATTTAAATTAAGCCCAATTATTGTTTCAGCCCCTCTGATTCCCCATAAAATTCTGTTGATGCTGTTTAAGGAACAAGTGCCTCAGTACAATTCTGAAGCAGCAACTTGCCTACCTACATTTTTCTGATAGAGGAAATGAAATTCAAATACCTGAAATCCTTTTTTAATTTCAAATAGATCTATTTCTAGAAGATTTTATACTGGGTCAGTTTGAAATCATTTTTTTTCTTGCCTAAATAATGTTTAAGATTCAAAGCCCAAGGGCATTGTAGTGATGACTTAGTGAGAAGACATGGCATGGGAGAAAGAACACTAGCTAGTCTGACATTCAGGAAATCTGGGTATAGGCAGAGTTTCTGCTGCAATCTTTATGTGCTACTGTGTAGATGTTACAACATCTCTTTTCACCCGCAAATTAGAAATGTTTTTGCTATGGAACTCTCCCCGTTGCAAGTCTGTTGAAATTTTAGGACCCATTGTAAGGAAAAATTGAAGTTCATAGGATTGCTAAGGAAAGCAGTTATATTGAAATACAGTTTTCAAAATATACAAATGATATAGTGATATACAGGGTGGGGCAAAAGTAGGTTTACAGTTGTGAGTAGGTGAAACAGTTTATTTTTGTATTATTACTGATTAATTATTTCATTATTTTCCACACAAACAGCTGTAAACCTACTTTGGTCCTACCCTGTAAAGTGCCTTTTCAAGTTACCATATTAAATAAGGTCTAGTGGCAAATCTAAGTAATAATAAATATAAATATTTTAAGATATCTGCAAATACTAAATATAATATGATAGTACCTATAATTTCTATTAATAAAAAAATATTCAATATTGATAATACCACTGTAGTTTGCTACTTATGTTCATAATGGGAAGAAATGCTAAGGTTCAGTAATGGGCTAATAAAAAAATACATTAGTTTTCATTTTAGTTTGCAAGTCCTCTGAATTCTGTTCACTAACTGCTTGGGAGTCTGTGGTCCTCAGTTTAAAAACATCAGCTCTAGAAACCCTACAAAATCTAAAATTTAGCAATTAAGTGATGATGATTTGAGTAATAATTTAAAGAGCGTTTATCTTGAAATATCGTTAAGTAACTTAGAATGCTAAATTATTTTCCAGAGAGCAACCCTACTGGGGAAATAGTGTGTCTCATAATCACTCTTATTATAAGTGAAAGAATTTAGATAAAGTTGAAGTGGTTTAACATAAGTTATATGACTGGTTAGTGATAAATCCTTTGGAACCAAATCTGAAAGTCTCTGGGACCGTTTTCATATCATTCCTTAATTCATGAAATTAAATCACTGAAATTTGCTTACTATATAATTCAAGTATTAACAAAATTAGTTGATAGAAACCTTCAAACTTTAGACCTAAAAGATAAGCTGAAATATTTAGGCCAGTCCTTTGATTTTATGAATGAAAACATGAAGATCATAGATATTAATTGCTATTCCCAAGATCACAACAGTCAAAAGATGGCCCAGGCTCTTCTAATTTTGCACTTCAGTATCTCATCCCAAAAGGAAAAGATTCAGAAACTTCTCTGAAAATCCAAGAAGGCTAGAAATAGTAAAGAACAGGATATTTTGAAACTATAAAACAAGTCTTTGTTTCTGTAGGAATAGATTGTGAACTAGTCCCTTTGAGGGTTCATTAACGATCTCCACAATGGTTGAGCATGTGGAATGTGAAGAGAAGGTGGTAAGACCGACACTGAAAAAAAGCAGAATGAGAAAGGGCTGAAGTGATGTGGATGCCTCCCAAAAAGAGTGATCAACCAATTAAGCAGATTTCTAAACTAAAGAGCATGAGAGCAACTGTATGGGCACCAGTGTTGTTAGATAGCCCAGTTAGAGAGCTTTATCAAATGCAAGTAACAGTGTATAATGTAAATTTTAGTATTGTCTATTTGAAATAAATTTTAGGAAGGACGGAACAGTATTATAAGTGAACATTTTGGAGGCAATAATGAAGTGAGATTTTTGAAATCATGTCTTAGTACAATGGTGTACAAGGACCAAAAGCCTACTAATTTGTAAATACAATAAGAAACAAAAATGATTAAGATGTGGATTCTGTTTTCAAGAAACTTACAATCTCAAGTAGTTAAGAGATCAAATTCAATTCAAATACAAACTCAGCCAGTTCTCTAGCTGCATAACCTAGGGAGTCTCTTCCTCTACAAAATATGAATTACTTGAAACATCTTATAGAGCTGTTGTGAGGAATAGATAAGTTAATAGGATAGCCAGCTCTATTTAATAAATTCACAGCTATCAATCAACATCATGGTTGATTTTCCCAAGAATTAACCTACCTGGTCTTTAGGAATTAAAAATCATAAGAGTTCTAGAGAACTCTGGATGAATTTTTTATGTTCTGTTATATTAAGATCCTTAATACATGTTGAATGAATCTAAAATGTGGCATTGTTATGAACTGTTATGCTTCTCTGTTTAGTATTACTATTTTGGGTCATCTTAATTGGTTACAGTCCTCTGTGTTCATTTGTAGGACAACTGATACTGATATAATAGTGAATTAGAATAGACAAGTAAAGTCCTGTTTCACTATTGTAAGTTTTGAGGGTTTTATGTTTTATGATAAGCTTTTCATAACTTGCACCTGGGACAGCCAGGTATATGCAATGACATCTATAAATGACATGAGGCTATAGACTGCTGTGGTGGTTTTTGGCCATCAGTAAAAATGCATATGGTTAAAGATTTTTAATCATCTTTTTTGAAAACAATAATAAAATTCTAGAATCCAAACTGTTTTTTTTCTATATTTTTCTAGATATATGCACTTTTATCAATTCATCTTGACATATTATTTTACTGTAAAATATATAAAACAGATGAAATATTTGCCTGAATTTTGAAAAAAATAGATGCCACTTTCACACTTTTAATACAGGGCATATACTCAAGTAAAATAGCACTAGATAAATTTTCCAACTTATTGAAAGCAAAGAACTCCAGGGAGTTTTAACACATACACTCAAATGTTCTCAACGCTCTGGTTACTAATTAGAGTGGAAGAGAGTAATATGAGTTGATGAACAGAGTACCTAGGAATTATATGCAAGGACCCAAATATGATTTTCAAGTGATATAAGAAAATAAAAAAATGTGAATTGCATCATGTACTAAATTCTTATATTTTATGGATGTTTTCCCTATATTAATATAAAGTACTAAAGAATAACATGAGTTTTTTAGTTGTCTAATATTCAGACATCACCAATCTCAGTATATGTATAAAACCTTTACCTGGAAAAATTTATAAAGTAATAAATTAGCTCAATGTCTTATCTATTTAGATACCTACTGCTCTGTAGGTATTTCCAATTCATAGTAGGTGTGTTGCAGAATCATGTCTTCCAACAAGAGAGTAGTGTCAAGTTATAACCACCAAGCCATATTTTCATTAATAATAGTTCATTCTGATATATCATACTCTAGATTTGGGGTAGAGACAGTATTTCTTATAAATTATTAAGGAATATCAAGTGAATTTCTTATTGTAATTTCCAAAGATGCAGAAAACATTAAATTAACAGTCTTGTAAAATTAAGAATGAGATTCCACAATTTATATTAGATTAAAATGATTAATGCATCACTATTTCTAAATAATGACTAATTAATGGAGATATCTTATAATTAAAGAAACACAGAAAGAGAGAAACATGAAAGAAAAGGAAAAAGAGAAGGACAACATGAGTGGTAGAGAAAAACAGACACAAATATATTTAGTAGAGTCACAAATCATAAATAAATGGCATTCTCTTATTTAACTACCTGTAATATACTGCAAATCTTTGAGCTCTCAGCTGCTGTTTGCTATTTATTTTTTAATTCTTTATTAATTTATTTTATTCATTCCATGAACACATATTGTATGTAGTAGATATAATACACATTGTTAAACTCCATGAAGGAGAATGCTGTCAAGCATATTTCTTGCTCATTAGCGATTATTTACAACTTTTTAACTGCTCCAACCTTTAAACCATTACATTTTTCATTCAGAATGAATTGCCAGACACAAACTACTTCTGATCATAACCAGAATTGTGACAAATCATTATCACTGTCCCACATAAAACCCAGCTGAGAACCTGAAAATTTAGCATTTTTCTTACTTCTATGATATATTATTGTGGAAGTTATTAAAAACAAAATTATCTCAGAATAATTGCAATATCTCCCTGCATTGGAATCAAGTGACAATCTCTCCAAACTACCTTCAATTCAAACCTGTGATTCTAGCCAGTTTATTTCCACTCATTCCTTTGTTTGAAAGTGATATAAAATTAGCATGCCTTTCCAGTTTAAAAAATTATGTATATTTAGCAATTATTTTTCTTATGTACCTACTCATTGCACAGTCCTCGGTTTTCTTTTTTCCAAACTATAAAATGCTAGAGGAAAAAATGATACTTTAGTTCAAAGCCCAACACAGAAAAGTGCACATATAGTACCAAAAAGAAGAAGAAGAAGAAAAAGCCTGCTTAATAGGAGGTAGTTTTTGAGTATGTATATCATATTGCTTTGAAATAGCCTTTAGCTTTCAGAGAGAATATGTAAGGTAAATAATTTTCATTGCATTCCATGAAAAAACATAATGTTATGAAGCCATTGAGCCTACTAACTTTTTATTCTAAGGTAGAAACTGATTCTGCTCAGCAGAGTAGCTAATGATCAATTTATGGGTGTGTACTAAAATTTAAAATGTTAATGCAATTCTGGTTTTCCTCAAAAATCACAATGAGAATGAGTAGTGGTTATATCACAGGATATGATAAAAAATATATGTTTATGTTCAATATTAAGGGCTATTTCACTAAAAGTGATGTGCTGTTGGGAGAAAGTTTAGAATAAGGTCATGGAACATCTTTTCCTTCAATTTTTATATTATTTTTTTGTAGCATTCATTCTATTTTTTTCTCTTTATTATTTCCTCTGCCTTTTCCTGAATTTAGAGGGATATGTTAGACTGGATAGAAAAGCTCACATGGAAAGCTATAAATTGTATTTTATTTCAGAGAAAGAAAAATCACCCTAAATAGGTGAATTTGTGTGTGTGTGTGTGTGTGTGTGTGTGTAAAATGGAGTTGTGATTTAAGTACAGTTTTTCTGTAAGTAAATTTTAAATCAATACAAGTGTCCAGTGAGACATTGAATAGTTGTGTAGGAAGCAGGATAATTCCTTCTTGTAATGTTAGACTATATTATGGTTCCTAGGGCTTGATCTTACTCTCTTCCTAATTTTACTCATTTAGTTTCATGGTTGAAATTTCCATCTAAATGCCAATAGCTTCTATAATTATATTTCTAGTTTAGTCTCTTTTCTAAATTCCAGACTTGTATGTTAATTCAACTGCCTACTCAAAAGTTCTACATCAATGCCTCATATACATCTGAAATGCAATATGTGTTAGACTTAATTAATGTTCTTCTGCCCCAAACCTAGCTTTCTCCAGCATTTCCTGGTTTGGTAAATGCAGCAACATCTACCCAATTCCTAATGCCAGAAGCCTGGGTGCCATCCAGGGGGACACATCTACAGAACATAGAGTCAGTTGTTTACCATGTTTTATATACATATTCTACCAACTTCATAGCTCTTAAATACATGAACTACTCTCCATTTCTGCCACCAACAAGATAACATATCCAAGTCAATCTTTATTCTTTCTAAGGTCTCTATTGCAAATTAGTCCTTAACTGTTTTTTTCAAGTTGTCTTCTAATTAACCCACTGAACATTTCAGTCAGAGCAAGCTTTCAAGAACATCCAAACCTCACCATATTGCCCCTTTATTTCTTTGATACTATAAAGCAGGTGTTGGCAAGATATGATTCTCTGGCCAAACTCAGAAAGTCCTTCAATTTTATAAATAAAGTTCTATTGAAAAATGGCCACACTTATTTATATATTATTTATCAATGGCTGCTTTAATGTTAAAGCAGCAAAGTTGAAAAGTTGTGACATAAACTTTATGTCCCAGAAAGCCCAAAATATTTACTATCCAACTCTTTAGAGAAAAAAGTTTGTTGACCCCTGCATTTACTGGATGTTAAATATGTAAATATTTAATAAATTATTATATATTCTATGCTCTGAATGCAGCATAAGACTCTTTGTTGTATGAACTCTACATGGTTATTTATAGTTTTCCTTGTAGACAAAGACCTCATGTTCCATTCAGACTTTATGTTATGTTCAGACCTCAGTCACATGAGCAAAATAATTATGCATTTAATATCAATGATAACAGAGCCCAAGAGTTTTTGGAAGTAGCATTCAGATATGTGCTTTTTGAGAGTCAGCTTATGTCTTCTCTAGACTGAATGTTTGTGTCCCCTCCAACACTCACATGTTAAATCCTAACATCATACCTAATGTGCTGATATTTACAGCTAAGGCCTTTGTAAAGTAATTAAGCTAGGAGGGTGAAGCCCTCATGGATGGGATTAGTGTACTTGCAGATGAGATCCCCCCAAATTCCCTTGCCCCTTCCACCAAGAAAGAAAACATCAAGAAGTTAGCAGTCTATGAACCAGAAAGCCCTCACTAGACATTGAATCTGCCCACATCTTGATCTTGGACTTTACAGCCTCCAGAACTGTGAGAAATTATAAATGTGTATCTATGGAATTCCATTATAGCAGCCAGAATGAACTAAGACACTGTCTCTTACTGAGACACAGGTACCCTGTTTTGATGTATCTTTTAAGGGAACTATGCCAGAGTATTATGTCATATTTTCTAAAACTCTTTAACAGCCCATCCTCCAGGCAGTTTCATCATTAAGTAAATATTTGTGAAAGTTCAGGCTGTTTCACCCTTTGATTATGGTGGTGAAAGGTGCCCTATTAAGGTGCTAACTCTATATCCAAAGCTCTCAAGAAGGAGGTTGAAAATTATATACAATGCAGTGGAGCTGCTCTTTGTCAAAATATCTTGCCATCTACATCACCAAAATATGCCAGACAGAAATGCTCACAAGCTATAGAGATTGTTGATAAATCTGATCTAGTTTTGGTGAAGTATATATCATTTTATAGGTGAAAATATTTTTTATATATGGTCAAAAGAAGTTTTATGTGTAGTTGCTGTACTTATTAAGGGATGATTGAGCACTAGATTGTTACACGAATGCAATGTTGGCTAGGTATTTTTAGGTTAGGATACACATTAGGATTCTTATAATATATACCTATTATTATTATATACAGTACCTAATTATCACATTATTGCATACATAAATTATAATGATTTTATTTTTAAATTTTATTTTTAGGTTTTTCAATTGCAGTTGTCCCATTTTTCCCCCATTGTTCTCCCCCACCCAGCCCACCCCTTCTCCCATAATCATATCCCTCCCTGTTGTCCATGTCCATGAGTCATTTATACAAGTGCCTTGACTAAACCCTTCCCTTACTTACTCCCCTTCTCTCCCTCCCCACTATTGACTGGTATTCTGCTCTTTGTCCCATTTAGTTCATTTGTTTATGTTGTTCTTTAGTTTCCTGTATTAGGTGATATCATATGGTATTTTCCTTTCTTTGCCTGGCTTATTTCACTCAGCATAATTCTCTCTAGTTCCATCCAAATGGCAGGAGTTCCTTCTTTCTCTCTGCTACATAGTATTCCATTGTGTAAATGTACCATAGTTTTTTGATCCACTCATCTACAAATGGGCACTTAGGCTGTTTCCAGCCGTTAGCTATTGTAAACAGTGCTGCTATGAAAATAGGGGTGCATAAGTTCTTTTAAATTAGGGTTTTAGAATTTTGGGGGTATAATCCTAGCAGTGGAATCGCTGGTTCAAAAGGCAGTTCCATTTTTAGCTTTTTGAGGAAATTCCATACTGTTTTCCATCGTGGCTGCACCAGTCTGCATTCCCACCAACAATACAGTAGGGTTCCTGTTTCTCCACATCCTCACCAGCACTTGTTGTTTGTTGATTTGTTGATGATGGCAATTCTGACAGGTGTAAAGTGGTATATCTTTGTGGTTTTTATTTGCATCTCTGTGATGGCTAGTGATGTTGAGCATTTTTTCATGTGTCTATGGATCTTCTGTATGTCCTCTTTGGAGAAGTGTTTGTTCAGTTCCTTTATCCATTTTTTAATTGGGTTGTCTGTCTTCTTGATGTTGAGTCATATAAGCTCTTTATATATTTTGGAAATCAGTCCCCTGTCTGAGATATCATTGGCAAATATGTTTTACCATATGGTTGGTTTCCTTTTGATATTGCTGATGTTTTCTTTTGCTGAGGAGAAACTCTTTAGTTTGATGTAGTCTCATTTGTTTACTTTTTTCTTTATTTCTCTAGCCTTAGGAGATGTAGCAGTGAAAATGTTGCTACGTGGGATATCTGAAATTTTCCTGCCTATGTTTTCCTCTAGGACTTTTATGATATCATGGCTTACATTTAAATCTTTGATTCATCTTGAGTTTATTCTCATATGTGGTGTAAGTTGGTGGTCTAGTTTCATTTTTTTGAATGTCCCTATCCAGTTCTCCGAGCACCATTTGTTGAAGAGACTCTTCTTACTCCATTTTATGTTCCTTCATTTTTAATCAAACATTAGTTGACCTTATAGTCCTGGATTTATTTCTGGACTCTCTATTCTGTTCCATTGATTTATATGCCTGTTCTTATGCCAGTATCAGACTGTTGATCACAGTGGCTATGTAGTATTGTTTGATGTCTGGTATTGTGATTCCTTTTGCTGTGTTCTTCTGTCTCAAGATTGTTTTGGCTATTCAGGGTCTTTTTTGGTTCCATATGAATTTTTGGAGTATTTGTTCTAGGTCTGTGAAATATGTCATGGGTATTTTAATAGGGACTGCACTGAACCTGCAAATTGCTTTGGGTAGTATGGCCATTTTGATGATGTTGATTCTTCTCATCCAAGAACATGGTATTTGCTTCAATTTGCTTGTATCTTTCTTAATTTCTTTTTTCAATGTTATGTACTTTTCAGAGTACAGCCTTTTACCTCCTTGGTTAAGTTTATGCTTAGATACTTTATTTTTCTTGTTGCTATAGTAAATGGTATTTTCTTTTTTGTCTCTGTCTCTGATATTTTATTGTTCGTGTACAGAAATGCCTTAGATTTCTGTATACTTATTTTGTACCCTGCTATTTTGCCAAATTCACTTATTATATCGAGTAGTCTTTTAGTGGAGTTCATAGGGGTTTCTATGTATACTATCATGTCATCTGCATATAATGATAGTTTTCCTTCTTCTTTCCCAATTTGAATGCCTTTTATTTCTTTTTCTTGTCTGATTGCTGTGGCTAGAACTTCAAAGACTGTGTCGAATAAGAGTGAAGAGAATGGACATCCTTATCTTGTTCCTGATTTCAGAGGAAATGCTTTCAGTTTTTGTCTACTGAGTATGATGTTGGCTTCAGGTTTTTCATATATAGCATTAATTATGTTAAGGTATGCTCCCTCTATTCCTATTTCGCTGAGTGTTTTCATCATAAATAGGTGCTGTACTTTATCAAATGCTTTTTCTGCATCTATAGATATGATCATGTGATTTTTGTCTTTCATTTTGTTTGGTTTATTATGTTTATTGATTTTTGAATATTAAACCATCCTTGCATCCCTGGGATGAATTCCACTTGATCGTGGTGTATGATCATTGTGATGTATTGCTGGATCATGTTTGCCAATATTTTGTTGAGGATTTTAGCATCTATGTTCATCAGTGAAATTGGCCTGTAGTTTTCTTTCTTTGTTGTGTCTTAACCTGGTTTTTGAATTTGGGTAATACTCGTTTCATAGAAAGAGTTTGAGATTTTTCCCTCTTCTTGAATTTTTTGGAATAGTTTGAGGAGGGTAGGAGTTAGTTCTTCCCTAAATGTTTTGTAAAATTCGCCTGTGAAGCCATCCAGTCCAGGGCTTTTGTGTACAGGGAGATTTTTGATTACCGTTTCAATTTCCTTCTTTGTTATTGGTCTGTTGAGACTTTCTACTTCTCCTTGATTCAGTTTTGGAAGGTTATATGTTTCTAGAAATTTGTTCATTATTTCTAGGTTGTCAAATTTCTTGCCATACAGTTGTTTGTATTTCTGTGGTATCAGTCATGATTTCTCCTTTTTCGTTTCTGATTTTGTTTATTTCGGTCTTCTCTTTCTTTTTCTTGATGAGCCTGGCTAAAGGCTTGTCGATTTTGTTTATTTTTTCAAAGAACCAGCTCCTAGTTTTGTTTTTCTTTTGAATTGTTTGTTTGGGCTCTATGTCATTTAATTCTGCTCTGATCTTGATGATTTCCTTCCTTCTTCTTGCCCTACACTTTGCTTCTTGTTGTTGTTCTAGTTCTTGTAGCTTTAGGGTTAGATTTTTTATTTGAGATTCTTCAATCATTTTCAGATATGACTGTATTGCTATGAACTTCCCTCTTAGGACTGCTTTTGCTGTATCTCATAGGTTTTGGGCTGTTGTGTGTTCATTATATTTAGTTTCCAGAAATTTCTTGATTTCTTTTTTGATGTCATTGTTAACCCATTCATTATTTAATAGCATTTTATTCATTCTCCATGAGTTTGGATGTCTTTGATTTTTTTCTCTGAGGTGATTTTTAGTTTCGAGGCATTGTGGTCTGAAAAGATGCTTGATATGATTTCAATTTTTTTGAATTTGTTGAGACTTGTTTTGTGTCCTATTATGTGGCCTATCTTTGAAAATGTCCCATGTGCATTTGAAAAAAAATGTATATGTTGCTTCTTTGGGTTGAAAAGTTTTATATATATCAGTTAAGTCCATGTGGTTTAGTGTGTTGTTCAATGCCTGTATATACTTGGTGGTGTTTTGCTTCAAAGATCTGTCTATTGTTGATAATGAAGTTTTAAAGTCCCATACTATGAGTGTTTTGCTGTTAATATTCTTCTTGTGGTCTTTTAGTATTCGCTTTATGTATTTGGGTGCTCCTATGTTGGGTGCATATATGTTTATCAGTGTTATATCTTCTTGATGGATTGTTTCCTTAAGTATTATGAAATGTCCTTCTTTATCTCTTTTTATTGCCCTTGCTTTGAAATCCGTTTTGTCTGATATGAGTACTGCTACCCCAGCTTTTTTTGTCATGTCCATTTGTTTGAAATACTTTTTTGTATCTCTCTATTTTCAGTCTGTGTAAATCTTTTGTTTTGAGGTGTATTTCTTGTAGACAGCAAATATGTGGGTCCTGTTTTCTTATCCATTCTTTTACCCTATGTCTTTTAATTGGAGCATTTAATCCATTTACATTTAAGGTTATTATTGACATGTATTTATTCATTTCCTTTTGTACCTGTGTTTCTCTCCTTTTTTTTTCTTCTTTTTCTTAAAACATTCTTTTTAGAATCTCTTGAAATGCTGGTTTGGTGGAGATATATTCTTTTAGTCTTTCTTTGTCTGGGAAACTCCTTATTTCACCTTCCATTTTGAATGAGAGTCTTGCTGGGTAGAGTAGTCTTGGTTGTAGGCCTTTGCTTTTCATTGCTTGAAATATTTTTGACCATTTCCTTCTGGCTCGTAGTGTTTCTGTTAAGAAATCGGTCAATAGCGTTATCGGAGCTCCCTTGTATGTTATTTGCTCTTTTCCTCTTGCTGCTTTTAGGATTCTCTCTTTGTCTTTGAATGTTGCCATTTTAATTATGATGTGTCGGAGTGGGATTTTTTTGGATTCCTCTTCATTGGGAGTCTCTGTCTTTGAACTTGCATAACTTTTCTCTCATCAGGTTGGGAAAATTTTCTGTCATTACTTCTCTTATCAGGTTTTCTACTCCTTGTTCTTCTTCTTCTCCCTCTTTTATTCCGATGATTTGGATATTATTTTTCCTCACGCTATCCTGTAATTCCCTTACATCTTCTTTGTTCATTTTCAATCTTTTTTCATTTTGTTGTATTGTCTGGGAATGTTTTTCTACATTGTCCTCTAACTCACTGATCTGATCCTCTGCTTCGTTTAGCCTGCTTTTGATTGATTCTACTGTGTTTTTCAGTTCAGAGATTGTATTCTTCATTTCTTCCTGGTTCTTGTTAATAGTTTCTATGTCCTTTTTTATGCTAGTGTTGTTCTCCGTAAGTTCCCTGAAATTTTCTTGGAGCTGTTGGTAACTTCCTTAGAGGTTGTCACAGTTGTTTTTGAGGTTGTCAAGTATATTGAGCTCCTTCACCATTGTTGTTTTGAATTCCATGTCTGACATTTGGGCTATATCTATTCCATCTATCTCTCTTTTTGGGGATTCCACTTTTCTTTTCATTGAGAGGTTGTTTCTGCGTCTTACCATGTTGGATTATTCTTGTTTGTTTTTGTTTTTTGGATTTGTCTGCTGTGACTTCCCACCTCTGTGGTATGAACTTCTTTATAGGAGATCTGGGGGTTTCAGTGGTGCAGTCTTTTTGATCTCCTGAGCCTGATGTTCTTGGGGTACCCTTTATGTTGTTTGTTTATTCTGTCTGGTTATATTTCAGATGCTCTTTGGTGGGATCTTCACTCTGGCTAGTTGATTGAGAGCCACGCTGTCCACTTTGTCTTGAGTTCTGTGGAGATGCTGTTAGAAACATAAACACACAGCCCAGGCAGGAAACCCACACCCTCAAAAATATCGCCCAACCTCTATTTTGCTATCGTCAGCAAATGAGCCAGTGTTAATATAAACGTAGAGAGGTTAGGGGTTTTATACTGTAGAAAGAATAGATAAGAGTTGTTTTTAAAGAGGAAAAATATGATATTTGAGAGAGGGGATGATAGATTAGTAATAGTAGTAAGTAGTGTTGAGCCTATGCAAGACAGTAGGTAATATTTACATTGCATGTTAATAATAATAAAAGAAAAAGAGGGAAGAATATAGAATATAGTAAGGAAGTGGAATTGTATAGTATTAGATTTATATAGTAGTTATATTCTATTTATTTAGTGTGAAAGTGCAGCTAAACAAAATAGACAAACAAATAAACAAAAATTAAAGAGGAAGGATGGGAAGGAGTGATGGTATGAAACAAAGTAAAGAGATAGTTTTTAAAAAGTTTTTTTAGATAAAAGTAAAAATTAAAATAAATTAAAAAATTAAAATAAAATAAAGTACAAATAAAATAACTAAAATAGAAATAAAAAATTTTAAAAAATACAAAAGGAAAGTTTTTACTCAGTTCAGTCTTTGTGTGTCATCTTCTTTTTCTGGATCCACAGCTGGTCTAATGAGACGTGCCAGAGGTTCCTGATCCTTGCAGCAGTGGTGTGCTCCTGTGTGCGGTCTTGATCGCATGCCCCGGTTACTCCTGTGCACCCATCGTACCTGTTTGAAGCAGGCCGGGGTGCTTATGTGCACGAGCACGTGCACGTGCAAGGTGGCCTGTGCGATAGCCTCAGGCCTGCCAAGCGGAGCCCCAGGATTCGGTTTCTCGCCCCTTGGGGTGGGGCCCAGGAAACTTGTGCATGGTGGAAGTGACCATCTGTGAGTCGCCGCAGCCGCCCGCCATTCCCGCACCCGCCTGGGCGGGCATGAGCAGAGCTAGCACAAGTGGGCTGTGCTCTGGTCTGGTGCCCATTGGGGCTGGCCAGGGGTTTCTGTGCACAGTCTTCTGTATGCCAAGCGGGCCCTCTCTGCACCAGTTGGGGCACTGATCTTATGTCTGTTGGGGTGTGTCCAAGGGGCACCGGGATGTGCAGCAGGCGACGTGGCCATGCACCTGGGCCAGTGTATGAGGGCACTTCCCTGTGTGTGCCCATGCTACCCAAGGGGAGGGTTGGGGAGTGGGCGAGGGCACTTCTGCACCTGCACTCCTCAAGAATGTCCTATCACCCCCAACCTTTCCTCCCCTCTCCGCAGTACAAAAGAGAAAAATATAAAGGAAAATCATGTTCTCACATGCACAGCAGTACAGTGTTTCTTGTCTTTCAGTGCCAGATGCCACCTGGCCCACTCCTGGCTCTGCCAGTGGGCAGAGATCCACTCCTCCCAATTCTTCTCTGTGAAAGCCTGTGGTTGCTAAAAAGTCTTTGTGTACTTCCAGCTGCAGCTCGGGAGCCACCCCAGTCAGAAATCCCTTCTCGTCCCTTTTTCCTCCACTATCCTCACCAAACAGGTGGCTCCCAGATGGTTTTCTCTAATCCAGCGGTGCCAAGGCTCAACTCCTGCCAGTGTCCAGCTGCTCACTGAGATGTTCTGTCTGCAATTAGTCCAAACTACAGACAGGTCTCTATAATGATTTTTTATAGTTAGCAATTAAATTAGATGAATAGTTCAATTCTTATTAGTTTTTACATTTTATATTTCTGAATCATTTTTGAGGAGATGAAATAGTCTTTGAATCAAAAGTTAATTTGAAAACCATTTAATAATGAAGAAGGTAGTTCCATAAGAAAATAAGAAAATTTTCAGCTAATGTAAAACCCATGGCTATTTTTAATATACTCAGTTTTTATTCAAGACTCACTTTTTGTCAGTAAAACCTAAGATACTAATTCATTCAAATAAAAGCCTATTACCTTATAGCACTGCTTTAATGTCTGTGGAGGGCTAGACAGACAGCATCCTGAAAAAAATAGACACTTATTCTATCTTGTTTATCTACAAGGCAATACAATTCCCTGCAGTAGATACTAAGGCTGATAATACCCAAATGTGTGTTTCTATATATATTAATATATAATTCCCATTGTAACTTCCATGAAATTATTACTGTTGACAATTCAGATCATTCTTAGGTGTTTTATTTCCCTTGATTTATTCTCTAAAGATTTTTGTAAATGTCTTATTTTCTCAAGTTTTAATATATCATTTATCCTCTCACTTTTCTTCTTGCTTTAGATAGACTTCTTGTTATCCTAAGAATAGTTCACTTTGGGAAGGGAGTGGAAAGGGCTCTTCCAGGTACAGCAGAATCAAAATTCTGAAATCAAAGTATAAAAAAAAGTAATGGTTATTACAGAATAATACATACATGCCATATATTTATCAATTTTTCTTCAAACATTTGACTGCTCAGTGTTTCTGTCAGTGCCACACTTTATTCAAAATGACCAGAAGCCATGTTTCTTTGCTCCATATCTATTTTTCCCTCTCAGCACCAAACTCTGAAAAGATATGTTTTGCTGTAGCAAATTGCCTCAGCAGCACATGTGCCTTCACTGCTTGCAGGCACCACTTTGCTTAGTGAGAGAACAACTGAATTTGGAAAGAAGAGAAGGGAGACTTAGGAGACATCACATCAATGTCACGCCAAGGCATTGATGTTACTTCTCTATCCTTTGGGCTCATATAGCCTAAGAAACTTCAGATATAAAAAACAAAGAAGATATTAAAGAGAACAGCTTGAGTGTGAAATGAGAAATATCAGATAGGGAAAAATGTCTCCAGTCTTCCATCTCCAAATGGACTTGAGTAAAAGAGAAATCCAAATAACATTGAGATTTGAGTAGACGTATAACCATTTTGTATACTCATGTTGCATTAAAAATTCAATGGAAGTTTTTCATATACAGTAAATAATGATTTTGTTTTTATCTGTAGAAGACAATCTTTTCCTCAGATCAATTCTTTAACCAGGTAATTAATGCTCTTATTAACAATATCTTTGTCATATAGCAGGTTATTGTAACTAGTTTTAGGAAATAAACTTCAAAATTGAAGTTAGCACAAAATTTTACAAAAAAGTCATTGGTAATGCTGAATTCCTTTCTATTTACTCCAAACACACAGTCATAAGTCTAACACACACACAGCTCTACCTAAATCCATATTTTAGTTATTTCAACAGACACATATTTTAACAACCCTTCCTTAGAAACAAGCAAACACAGGCCTTAAGTATATCCACACAACACTTAAAACGACAACTTGCAAGATGTATATTATTCACAAATTCTATTAGCCTTTTCAGAGCAAAATCTTTCTTGTCCTATGGGCATATTCAACTCAGGGCTACTTTTGCTGTATCCCATAGGTTTTGAATTGTTGTATGTTCATTATTATTAGTTTCCAGAAACTTTTTGATTTCTTCTTTGATGTCATTGTTAACCCATTCATAGCATGTTATTCATTCTCCATGAGTTTGAATGTGCTTGAGTTTTTTCCTTGAGATTGATTTCCAATTTTAAGCCATTGTGATCTGAGAAGATGCTTGATATAATTTCAATTTTCTTGAATTTGTTGAGGCTTGTTTTGTGTCCTACCATGTGGTCTATTTTAGAATTATCCCATGTGCACTTGAGAAGAATGTATATTTTGCTTCTTTGGGGTGAAAAGTTCTATATATATATCGACTAAGCCCATTTGATCTAGAGTGTTGTTCAGTGCCTCAATATCTTTGGTGTTTCTTTGCTTCGAAGATCTGTCCATTGTTAACAATGGGGTGTTAAAGTCCCCTACTATGAGTGTGTTGCTGTCTATATCTTTCTTGGAGTCTTTCAAAATTTTCCTTACATATTTGGGTGCTCCTAAGTTGGGTGCATATATATTTATAAGGGTTATATCTTCTTGATGGATTTTTCCCTTAAGTATTATGAAATGTCCTTCTTTGTCTCTTTTTATGACCTTTGCTGTGAAATCTGTTTCATCTGATATAAGTATTGCTACCCCAGCTTTTTTTTCATGACTATTTGCTTGAAATACTTTTTTCAATCCCTTAACTTTCAGTCTGTGTAGATCTTTTGTTCTAAGGTGGGTCTCTTGTACACAGCATATATGTTGGTCATGCTTTCTAATCCATTCAGCTACCCTAGGTCTTTTGATTGGAGCATTTAATCAATTTACATTTAAGGTTATTATCGATAAGTACTTATTCATTGTCATTTCCCCCCTTTGTACTTGTGTTCCTCTCTGTCTCTCTCTGTTTCTTCATCTTCTTAAAGCAGACTCTTTAGCATCTTTTGCAATGCTGGTTTGGTGGAGATGTACTCTTTTAGCCTTCTTTTGTCTTGGAAACTCCTTATTTCACCTTCCATTTTGAATGAGAGCCTTGCTGGGTACAGTATTCTTGGTTGTAGGCCTTTGTTTTTCATTGCTTGGAATATTTTTTGACATTTCCTTCTGGTTTATAGTATTTCTGCTGAGAAATCTGATGATAGCCTTATTGGAGCTCCCTTGTATGTTATTAGTTGTATCTTTCTTTCTGCTTTTAGGATTCTCTCTTTGTCTTTGAATGTTGCCATTTTAATTACGATGTGTCTTGAAGTGGGCCTGTTGGGGTTCATCTTCATTGGGATCCTCTGTGCTTCCTGGACTTGCGTAACTCTTTCTCTCCTCATGTTAGGGAAGTTTTCTGTCATTAGGTTTTCAAAGAAGTTTTCCATCCCTTGCTCTTCTTCTTCTTTTTCTGGAATTCCTATGATATGGATATTATTATGTTACATGTTGTCCTGCAACTGTCTTAGAACCTCTTCAGACTTGTTCAGTCTTTTTTCATTTTGTTGCACTGTCTGTGAGTTTTTGTCTACATTGCCCTCCAGCTTGCTGATCCGATCTTCTGCTTTCTCTAGCCTGCTTTTAATTCCTTCTATTGTGTTCTTCAATTCAGAGATCGAATTCTTCATTTCCTCCTGGCTCTTATTGATAGCTTCTATGTCCTTTTTCATGCTGGTTTAATTCTCAGTAAGTTCCTTGTAGTTATTCTGGAGTTCTTTGTAGTTTCCGCTGAGCTCATTGACCTTCTCCATAATCCATGTTTTGAATTTTATATCTGATAGTTTGCTCCCCTCTATTTCATTTAGCACTCTTTCTGGGGATTCTACCCTTCCTTTCGATGGGGGGTTGTTTCTCTGTCTCCCCACTTTTGTGACTCCTATTGTTTGTTAGTGCTTCTTAGAATGATTTGCACTTCCTGGATCTGCCCCTGGTGGCATCCGATCATGTACCAGTCTGGCCCTAGCCATCAGGCTTAAGGACCATGGGTGTGGCAGCTTAATTCCTGTAGGCAGGGCTTTTGCTTCCCCTCAGGCTGATGCCACTTGGAGGGGAATGGTCTGCCTACAGTACTGGAGATGAGTCAGCCCTGGGACCGGGTCGGGTGCTCCCCCAGTTCTCCCCTCAAAGCCACCACACCAAACTCTCCCCTAGTGTCTTCGGTCCTCTCTGCCTTTTCTCTGCTTGAGCTCAGGGTAAGTGGGGGCCAAAATGTTTTCATATGTGATCCACGAAAGAGCTCTCTTTCTCCTGCTGTTTCTCTCCAGCTAGCAAGAAACCCTGTGGCTTTTTGCTTTTCACAACTGATACTTTTTTACTTTCCACTCTGTTGCTTTAGGCTGGGAAGCCCAACTGGAGGTTTAGACCCTGCCCTTCTCAGGTGGAACCCCTGGCTGCTGAGCTGTTTTTCAGTCCCCTCAGCTGCCACCCATGGGAGCCCAGTCAGCCCTTCCACGTCTCCGCACTCCCTACCGGTCAAGTTGTGATGTAGTGGCCTTTTCTGTCTCTCTGTAGTTATAAGACTTCTTTCAAGCTAGTGTTCGGTTGGTTATTCCAGGTGATTTCTCCAAAGTTGAGTTGTAAATCCAGACTGGTTCTGGGAGGAGGTTAGTGTAGCTTCCACTTAATCCTCTGCCATCTTGGATCCTTCTCCTTTTTTTTTTTTTTTAATTTCTATTACAGTTGTCTCAATTTTTCCCCGATTACTCTTTCAGGCCCTGCCCCCCCCGCATTTCCACAGTCAATCCCCACCCTGTTGGCCCTTTCATGTGTCTGTGGGCCCTCTGTATATCCGCTTTGGAGAAGTGTCTGTTCAGCTCCTTTCCCCATTTTTTAATTGTATCATGTGTTTTCCTGATGCTGACTCATATGTGTTCTTTATAAATTTTGGAGATCAAACCCTTGTCCAAGGTAATATTGGCAAATACATATCCCCATAAGGTTGGATTCCTTTTCATTTTGCTGATGTTTTCTTCAGCTGTGCAAAAGCTTCTTAATTTGATGTAGTCTTATTTGTTTACTCTTTCCTTTATATCCCCTGCCATAGAATATATATCAATAAAAATATTACTGCCTGGAATATCTGAAATTTTACTGCTTATGTATTCCTTTAGGACTTTTTATTGTGTTGTAACTTAAGTCTTTTATCCATTTTGAGTTTGTTCTGGTGTATGGTGTAATTTGATGATTTATTTTTATTTTTTTGCATGTCCCTTTCTAGTTCTCCCAACACCATTTGTTGGGGTTATTTTTACTTTATTTTATGATCTTGCCCTCTTTGTCAAATATTAATTGACCTTAAAGACTTGGATTTATTTCTGGGCTTTCTATTCTGTTCCATTGATCTATGTGTCTGTTTTTATGCCAGTACTATACTGTTTTGATTAGAGTGATCTTGTAATATAATTTGATACAAGGTATTTCATCCTTTCTACTTTTTTTCTTGTTTCTCAAAATTGCTGAGGCTATTCAGAGTTGATAATGGTTCATATAATTTTTTAAAATATTTGTTCTATATCTTTGAAATATGTCATTGGTATTTTAATTTGAATTGCATTGTATTCATAGATTCCTTTGGGTTGTATGGACATTTTAATGATGTTAATTCTTCCCATCATGAACACAGTATATGCTTCCATTTATTTGTGTCTTTCTTCATTTCTTCCTATGGTGTTGTGTAGTTTACTGAGTACAGTTCTTTTACCTCCTTGGTTAAGTTTATTCCTAGGTATTTTATTTTTCTTGTTACTATAGTAAATGGGGTTTTTTTCCTAGTTTTTGTTTCTGATATTTAATTGTTGGTATACAAAAATACCTCTGATTTTTGAATATTGACTTTATATACTGCTATTTTGCCAAAATCCCTATTAGGTCAAGTAGTCTTTTGGTGGAGCCTAAAGGGTTTTCTATGTACACTCATGTCATCTGCAAACAGTGATAGTTTTACTCCCTCCTTTCCACTTTGGATGCTTTTCTTTTCTTTTCTTTTTTTTTTTGTCTGATCAGTGTGGCTAGAAATTCTGATACTATGTTGAACAGAAGTGGTGAAAGTAAGCACACTTGTCTTGTGGCTGAACTTAGGGTGAAAGATTTTAGTTTTGGCCCATTGAGTATGATTTTGGCTGTAGACTTTTCATATATAGCCTTTATTATTTTGAGGTATCCTCCCTCTCCTCCACATTACTGAGCATTTTTATCGTAAATGGATGCTGTACTTTATCAAATGCTTTTCAGCATCTATTGATGTGATCATATAATTTTTGTCTTTCATTTCATTTATGTTATCACATTTATTGATTTGTAAATATACCATTCTTGAATCCCTGGGATGAATCCCACTTGATCATAGTATACAATTTTCTTAATGTATTACTGGATCTGGTTTTCCAATATTTGGTGAGGGTTTTAGCATTTATATTTATCAGTTATATTGCCTGCAGTTTTCTTTCTTTGTTGTGCCTTGACTTAATTATGGAATTAGGATAACACTGGTCTAATAAAAAGAGTTTGGGAATATTCCCTCTTCTTGAATTTTTCAGAATAGTTTGAGAAGGATAGGAGTTAGCTCTTCCCTAAATCTTTGGTAAAATTCACCTGTAAAGCTGTCTAGTCAAGGGCTGTTGTGTGCCAGGAGTTTCCTGATTATTGCTTCAATTTCACTAGCTGTTTTTAGACTAGGCTTTCTGTTTCTTCTTCATTCAATTTTGGAAGATTATATGTTTCTAGAAATTTGTTCATTTCACCCAGGTTGTCAATTTTTTGGCATATAGTTGTTTATAGTAATTTCTTACAATCCTTTGTATTTTTGTGGTATTGGTTGCAATTTCTCCTCTTTCATTTCTAATTTCATTTTTGGGGTTCTCTTTCTCTTTTTCTTGATGAGCTTGGTTAATTGCTTGTCAGTTTTGTTTATCTTTTCAAAGACCTAGCTCCTGGATCTATTGATCCTCTTAATTGTCCTTTTAGTCTCTATGTCATTTAATCCTGCTCTGATATTAATTATTTCCTCCCTTGTACTTGCTTTGGGTTTTGTTTGTTGCTTTTCTGGTAGCTTTTGTAGATATAGGGTTAGGCTATTTATTTGAAAATTTTCTATCTTTTTTAGGTAGGCCTGTATTGCTGCTATGAACTTCCCTCTCAGGACTGCCTTTTCTGTGTTCCATAGATTTTTGGCTGTTGTGTGTTCATTTTTGTTTCTAGAAATTTTTGATTTCTTCCTTGATCATATTATTAACCCCTTCTTTGTTTAATAGCATGTTATCCAGTCTCCTCAAATTAGAATGTTTCTGAATTTTTTCCTTGAGGTTGATTTCTAGCTTCAAGTCATTGTCATCTGAGAGAATACTTGATGTGATTTCAATTTTCTTGAATTTATTGAAGCTTGTTTAGTGTTCTACCATGAGGTCTGTTTTTGAGAATGTCCCATGAGCATTTGAAATGAATGTGTGTTTTGTTTCCTTAGGGTGAAAGATTTTGTATATATCAATTAAGTCCTGTTGATCTAGAGTGTCATTCAGTGCCATGACATCTCTCTTGATTTTTTTAGAAGATCTACCCATTGTTGACAGTGAAGTGCTAAAATCCCCTATTATAAAGATGTTGATGTATATATCTATGTTTCTTGAAGTCCTCCAAGATCTTCTTTATATATTTGGGTGCTCCTATGTTGGGTGCATATATGTTTACAAGGGTTATATCTCCCTGAAGGATTCTTTCCTTACTGTATGAAGTAACCTTCAAAAATATATATATATACACACACAAAAATAATAAGGATTGAAATTTTTAAAAAAATATATAAATGTATATATAGTGAGAGAAAGAAAAGAAAAAATTACAATAAAAATTATATATATTCAAAACAAATAATAGTGACCTAACTGAAGAGGAAGATCTACCACAACAAATGAGCTAAGATTTATTTAGTTGGGTTGGGGATAAGAGGGAAGAGAGGATAAAGGGAGAAGAAATATTGAAAGTGAGGAATGGAAACCATGCTAAGACAGGGAAATATTTACATTTGAAAAAAAAAATAGAAAGGGCAGAAGGAAGGCAAGATGGAGTAGGAATGATAAAATTTGTGATTTGAAATACAAAAATAGTAACTATTTAGATATAAGCTTGAAAAAATAACGTGTCAACAACCACCTTATCCATAACTTCTGAGGAAGTTTGAAAAAGGTAGAGAGAGAATAAAAATATTTTAAGAATGGAAAGAGAACTTGAGATGGCTAATGGCAATCACAAATGGTTTTGAGAGATTAGAAGGTGTAGAAATCATAAGAGTGCAGAATGGAAACAAGTCATAGCTAGTGAGAGATAATAGAATTTCAATCCAAGACAAGAAGAGAAAGGAAGAAGGTAAAATGGAGTAAGAGAAGGGAAGAACAATATATAAGGTTTGAAATAAACTATAATATAAAACTTAGTGTGTATTTTTTTAATTTTATTTTTTGATTTTTCAATTACAGATGTCCCATTATTCCCTCATTGCTCTCCCCCACCCAGCCCACTCCTTCTTCCACAATCATATCCCTCCCCGTTGTCCATGTCCATGAGTCATTTATACACGTTCCTTGACTAAACCCTTCCCTTACTTATCCCCCTTCTCTCTCTCCCCTCTCCCCCCCATTGACTGTTATTCTGCTCCTTGTCCTATTTAGTTCATTTGTTTATGTTGTTCTTTAGTTTCCTGTATTAGGTGATATATGGTATTTTCCTTTCTTTGCCTGGCTTATTTCACTAAGCATAATTCTCTCTAGTTCCATCCATGTTGTTGCAAATGGCAGGAGTTTCTTCTTTCTCTCTGCTACATAGTATTCCATTGTATAAATGTACCACAGTTTTTTGATCCACTCATCTACAGATGGGCACTTAGGCTGTTTCCAGCACTTAGCTATTGTAAACAGTGCTGCTATAAAAATAGGGGTGCATAAGATCTTTTGAATTAGTGTTTTGGGATTTTGGGGGTATAATCCTAGCAGTGGAATTGCTGATTCAAAAGGCAGTTTCATTTTTAGTTTTTTTGAGGTAATTCCATCTGTTTTCCAAAGTGGCTGCACCAGTCTGCATTCCCACCAACAATGCAGTAGGGTTCCCGTTTCTCCACATCCTTGCCAGCACTTGTTGATTTGTTGATGATGGCCATTCTGACTGGTGTAAAGTGGTATCTCTTTGCGGTTTTTCTTTGCATCTCTCTGATGACTAGTGATGTTGGGCATTCTTTCATGCATCTAAGGATCTTCTGTATGTCCTCTTCAGAGAATTGTTTTTTTTTTTAATGTTTTTTATTGATTATATTGTTACAACAGTTCCAATTTTCTCCCCCTTGTTCCCCTCCCCCCAGCACCCCCCTCCCCCAGCAATCCCCCCCAAGTCCATACCCCTGGTTCGTAAAAATTAACTATCCCCCCCCTCTCAAATATTAGGACCCTTTGTAATCTTGTAAAGGACAATGGGCGAAGGTCTCAAGCTCCTCTAGCTGCTTCAAGCTGGACATGGTCGTCGTCCTACCTACCCTTGGGTCCAGAAAACCCTAATAAGAGTGGGGGTGTGGAGGGGAGGGTGGTCTTCCCACATGGGGAAGGATCGTGCAGACTCCAGGTCAGTTGGCTGCCTCTGGTCAACGGCGTGCTTGGTTCAACAGGCTGGTGTCCTTGTTGTGTTCTGAGGGCAACAGATTTGGCAAAAAGGGTTAAAAGACATCATTCAATCTATAACTACTAGATGACAAAAGGCAGGGATTAATTTTTCAATGTTCCATATTAGGGAAAAAAAAAAAGTTTCTTTGTAAGAAGGTGTGCTAGGCACATCTCGCCTGTCCAAAACCCTTTTGCCCATTATACTTAGTTTGGGCTGAGGTAAATAGTTTAGGTTTTTCCCCCTCTCAGACCTCTGGGCCTTTTCTGTCCAAGCCATTAGGATAGAAAAGAGAAACCCGTTTTAAAGTGAAGCCCACAGACCACCCCATTCTTCCCCAACCCAGCCATTTAGTTCAGCCAAACCGTTGAGTCTCAGGAGGCAGCGCTGCAGAGAGGATTAAATGAGGCTTATGCGTACAGATAATCACTCAGGTAATGCGATCATAGGCTTATGTCCTTTGAAAACAAAAAACACGTGTTAATTTATGTAACATAACCCGCAAACAAGTCTCTAAATCTGGAGAAGAAACTTTTAAGACGGTTAGTTGCCCTGTTTTATACTCTACTACTGATCATTGTGGTTTTCCTTGAATAATAATTTTTCTCCCTAAGGTTACCCTCCTTGTCTTTAAAGGGACTACATTAAGTCCATTTTTAATTTATCCTGTTCGTTTGCATAAACATAACAAGAGCAGCAAATGATCACTTATGATCTTTAGTTCTGCTTTGCTGGAACTTACCCAAGGAATATTTGGGGTGACCTTCAGTCTGTTCAGAGAATTGTTTGTTCAGTTTCTTTGCCCATTTTTTAATTGGGTTGTCTGTTTTCTTGATGTTGAGTCATATAAGCTCTTTATATATTTTGGAGATCAGTCCCCTGTCTGAGATATCATTGGCAAATATGTTTTCCCATATGGTTGGTTTCCTTTTCATCTTGCTGATGTTTTCTTTTGCTGAGCAAAAACTCTTTAGTTTGATGTGGTTCTGTTTGTTTACTTTTTTCTTTATTTCTCTAGCCTTAGGAGATGTATTCGTGAAAATATTGTTATGTGGGATATCTGAAATTTTCCTGCCTATGTTTTCCTCTAGGACTCTTATGGTGTCATGGCTTACATTTAAGTCTTTGATCCATCTTGAGTTTATTCTCGTGTGTGGTGTAAGTTGGTGCTCTAGTTTCATTTTTTTGCACGTCCCTGTCTAGTTCTCCCAGCACCATTTGTTAAAACCTGGTGATGTATTAAGCCCAAACTTGAAAGGCAATATATGAATGTTAAAAAGCTATACAGGGGAGAAGTTTCTGCCTTTTTGCACCCGTCTCTTCTCTCTTCTCTGTTGGGTTTAGTAGAGCAGAGCCTGAGGAACTGTGTAGCTCCTAGTGTCTGGTGAAGGGCCTTTTAAGAAATTTTTCTTCTTTTCCCTGCAGAAATATTCCCAGCAGAATACTCCTGAGCCAGGACTTGCTGATCTGCAGATCCTGGAATCCCACAGATGGGGACTGGTTTCACCTGTCTGTGAGGGGATCTATCTGGATACTTCAAGACCAAGGCATACAGCTCCTGCTTCCCTAAGCCTGCTGCTCTCTTATTGGAGGGTCTACCAAACTCTTCCCTCTGAATATCCCAAAACTCTGAGCCACTCTGGTCCAAGTCCCACCCACTGGTCCAGAAGTGCACTCTAGCCCTCTGAATTTTTGTTGAGCAGAGCCTCTGTGCCAATTCACAGGCGTGTGAGCCCTGTCCCTGTCAAGTTTTAGATCTTGCCTCAGTTCTCCTTTTAAAAATGTCTCTGTGGTCCCTACACTGCAGTACCAGTCTCTGGAGGCCCCATTCTTCATTCACTCCCTCTCCCCCTAAATAACAGTCTTATGGTCAGGGCTGGTTTCCACCTTCCTGAGCCTCCAACAGTTTCATACAAAGTTTCTTACTGGATCCTTCCTGGGTGGGGCTGGGAAGAGAGCCTTATCATGATACAGTAATAGAGGAAGGTGGCAGAGTGCTGACCCTGCTCCCTTCAGAGATCTTCAGCCTAGGTTGGGCCTGCTCTCATTGGCCATGCATTTTCTAGGCTCATATCTCCCAGGCCTTCTCTCTCTGCACCAGTAACTCATGACTCCTGAGCCAATTGGCAACTGCCCCTACACTGTGAAGCCAGAAGTGCTGGAGTCGGCAGTCCTAGTGGATCCACAGGCCTCCGATTTTTGCTCACTCCTATGCAGTGCCTGCAGCTCTTGTTCATGTTTGCACTTGCTCACAGCTGTTCTCACTCACTCTCCACTCTATGTTTTTACTCCAGTTGGAATGAGAGCAAGTAGGCAGGGCTGCTAACTACTCTGCCACTATCTTCCAGCCTCTCTACTACAGCTTTTTTTCTTTTCCATTTGCATGAAATATCTTTTTCTATGCCTTTACTTTTAGTCTGTGTGCATCTTTTGGTCTGAGATGGGTCTCTTGGAGGCAACATATATGTACGTCTTGTTTTCTTATACATTCAGTTACCCTATGTCTTCATTGCAGCACTATTTAAAATTGCCAAGATATGGAAGCAGCCTAGACCTCCATCAGTAGCTGAGGGGATAAAACAGCTATGGGACATATACACAATGGAATGCTACTCAGCCATAAAAAAAGAAGAAAATTTTACCCTTTGCAACAGTATGGATAGACTCAGAGAATATTGTGCTTAGTAAAATAAGCCAGTCAGAGAAAAACAAATACCATATGATTTCACTCATATGTGAAATCTAATTAATAAACTGAACCAACAAGGAAAATGGGGGCAGACTCATAGATGGAGCACAGGATGACAGCTAGTGGAAGTGGGGGAAAGTTAGGTGGTGAAGAAACTGAGCAAAAAGGAAAAATGACTCATAGACATGAACAACAGTGTGGTAATTGCTGGGGGAAGGGGATATAAGGGGACTGAACAGTAATGTAAAAAAAATAAAAGTAATAAAGGTAAAAAATGAGATTCGGGGATAACTACAGGAAAATGTTAGAATTAGACCTTTATCTAGGGAAAAAAATGAGTAAATTTTAAGAGAAGATAATGGAGATGGGGCCCAGGAGGCAGAATGTAAGGCTCAAAAATCAGAATACATTTAACATCTAGTTTAAGCTCAAATAAGAGGTAAGGGGGGGGAGGTTTTACAATATATATTACTAGCCATAAACCCCCCCCCAAAATGTATAGAAAGAAACATTTCATCAAGCCTTACAAGACTAACATGGAGATCAGAAAATAGGGCACGAGGGCACCTGTGAAACTCCAAAAAGCTGATACTTTCATAAATTGAAAGGAAATAATATTTGGTGCTGGGTGCCTATTGAGGATCAGAAGCTAGACAGGTAGGAAAAAACTCCCAATGGATTATAAAATTATACAATTGGAGATGCAGAGAATCAATGTTATTGATGGGAAGCATACAAATTAGAAGAAATGATTTCTTAAGAAAGCTAGCCTCATTGCAGACACACTGAATTCTAGATACTGAAATATTAGAATGGAGGAAATCCTAAGCATGATCAACTATATCACAGTAAAAGAGAAGTAGGGAGATCTGAAATCATAGATATTTGTGCATTATGGTGATTGAACATATAGTAATGAATAAATCCCTAATAAAGGATGTATATGGGGAGAAAGTCAAACCAAATTTTAGGTCCTTCTATAGAAGAAAAAAATATATAATAAATATATTAAAAATGTATGGTCAAAAATGCACAGATTACAATGAAAGACTATGTATTTTCCTCAAATCAGGGAGCATCCTGGAGAAAAAAATTTTAAAGGTGAAGGAATATCCAAAACTCTTAACTAGATGGGGCTGTTGATACTTCTAGAAGTTAAAGCAAAACCTTCTGGTTGATATTATAAATACAAAATATGGAAAATGCACTTTAAAAATCCAATTAAGTGTTTACATCTCTTTCCCTTCGTATTTGGTTTTAAATTTAGTCACATTCAAAGTAAGCAAAAAAGGCAAGCATGTAATGTTCAAGTTACGTTAAAATGATTAGTTCTCTCTGATAACTACATGCTTTGGGTTCATAATTAGTTAATTAGGCATTCCATCTCAAGACTGCTACTTTTTATTACACTAGCAAATATTTCAGAATTTTCCTCAGTGCTTATGCACATCTGTAGATTTCCTGGAGGAAGGATGGTGATTACAATCCCCCAAATTAATTTTCCCGTTTAGAGTCCTAATTACCAGTTAATTGCCCCGATATGACCATGGCAGGCTGATGGGAAATCAGAAGGCAGATATTTTGGCAACCTCAAATTGGTTGGGTGATTTTCCCAAATCTTAAGGCACCCTACACGAGAGTGCCTGCAGTTCACATGTTCTACATGACAGCAGAACTGCCCCTGTGATTTAGGGGGGAAAAAAACAAAAGGTAATTGGAAAGAGCCAGACATTTCTGTGTGATTTAATATTCTCAGAGGGCAGAGGTGAACAATGCAGTGAAAATACTAAGAACAATGACAATACAATACACTGTGGGTTACAGTATAACAGTGTTGGAAGAGTGCTTAGACAACCACTGTAAGTGAATGGAGGCCCTGCGTTGTCTCAGGAGGAGGAAGCAAGGAGGACATGATGTTTGCTACCCAGAATGAAAATCAGGCTGACGTGTTCTGAGGAGATGCAGTCAATAATCAGAAAGCAAAGAGTTCCTACTGAGAACCATATAGGGTAATATATTGAAGGAGCAGATTTGCTTGTTGATATGATCATTTTCTCTTTTCTGTTTCTTTTTTTACTACATTTATTATGCTATTACAGTTGTCCCACTTTTCACCCCTTTTGCTCCTCTCCATGCAGCAGCACCCCCGTTCACCCTCAGGCAATCCTCACACCATTGTTCATGTCTATATGTAATGTATATAAGTTCTTTGGTTACTCTATTTTCTATTCTGTACTTTACATCCCTACAGCTATTCTGTAACTACCTATTTGTACTTTTTAATCCCCTCACCTCTTCACTTGTTCCCCATCCCGCTTTCCATTTGTCAACCATCAAAATACTCCCTGTATCCTTGATTCTGTCTCTGTTCTCCAGAGGTTTATAGTTTAGTAGGAAAACAGATTAGTGACTTTAATTAAAGTATAGTATAATGGGCACTATAAGAAAGGTAAGTTGAGAGAGCTATGAAAATACATGGGGAGAGCAGCTAATTGAATTTACATTCACTTATGCAATATTCATCACAAAAATAGATAGTAATAGTTATCCAGTATAGTGTTTGAATAATGTTTTATGACCTTCAGAGGACAATTATACAGATTCTAACTTTCTTTATTAGAACATTATTAGTATTAGAAAGTTAGGGAAAATATTATGCTTAGTTTTACAATATACTCTTGGACAATTATGTTGAAGGATACACCATTAATTAGTAACACAGGATGTTGCATTTTCTAAATTATATTCCAGTGTTTTTTTATTATTCTATGTTTTTATTATTCTATATTTTTAATGTTCACTTGGAGGAAAAAGAGCAGAATTAGCTCTGGATTCTGATTTTTAGATAGTATACAACATCATGTTGAAGATGAAACATTGTATATTGGCAGGTGAAACAAGATTAAATAACAACATGACTTGGGCTATCAGTGGTCACAAAAATACTAAGGATAATACAGAGAAGGAAAACTCTGACTCCAAAAAACCTCCGCTGCCTTGCGGCATACCTCTTCAGGGGAAAGGCTAAGGGAGTAAACCCCGACAGAAAATCCGGAGCCGGAGTCCCTAAGGCGGTTTGACGTTGTAGTCAACACCGGCAACTCCTGCGGCGCACCTGAAGCCAAACTGTATTGACTCCGTCTTTCCCTTGGATCCTTCAGCTGCGAAGAGAGGGGGGGTCTGCTGCATGGGCAACAGCAGACCCTCCATATCACCCTGCCCAGGCTCTGTAGCTTCAGCTCCACTGGAGAGGACACTCCAGCGTCATCGCAAGATGTCGATTCAACATGGGAGGAGACAGATACCGTGTCACTCCCGAGTCAGACTGCACAGCCATTCTCGGCGGTGCAGATAGACTCTTAAGAAGCTACACCATCGTCTCTCGAGACGGACGGCTGCTGACGACGATGACGACGACGACGACGAGAACTGTGAGGAAATATGTTTTTGTTGTTTAGGCCACCCAGTTTGTGGTACTTTATAGCAATCCCAGAAATTTGATAGATAAAGTGATTTATCTTCATAGTGAGAATCAATGAAACTCTCTATATGGAAATAGTTAAATATTTCATGTGTAAAAGCCCTATTCTTAGAGATAAATGGGTAAATAAATAGAACAGAAAGTTCATAATACTTAGTGAATACCAATACTTTTATAATTCCATAAAATGGGGTAAAAGACATTATCTGAGCCATGGAGCAATGCCTTGGTACCAGGATGCCAGGCCAGTGATAGATGCACTGGCGTCAGTTATTCCAGCCAGTCCTGTCCGGTGGTATAGCATAAGAATGACATCCAGTGACTGGTTATATCAGCCAGGATATTGGATACCAACCCAGGAATGTGCCAGATGGCTGAGAAGGGTCTTTAGGAACTTAATGTTTGTCTAGGATAGTACCATGGTTGGTAATAATAAAATTTCAGTAACATTTGCAGTTGACCTATGTTCTCAAGAATGGGTAGCATGATTTCCTACGTGTTAATATTAGAACATTAGGATAATACTGAAAGCCAAACAAAAAGTCCTATAAATTAACTTAAATCTTTTACCCTTGATTCTTTCTACCCCTTAGAAAAGAGCCAGAAAAAATTCATGAAAGTAAGAAGAAACCCTCTTAACACATATAATACTACCAAGCCAGATACCATAACAATTGAATAGAGTTGCAATACATGTATTTTTTAAGTTTAAATATAGGTATATTTAGTTACAGTGCCCTGTTACTGAACTAACATCAAGAACGACTTGCAATAACATTTAGAACTGCAAAAAACTATATATCAAATTGCCTAGTACTCAGAAAAAATATTGTTTTACTTTGTATTTTTGATTGATTATTCTTTCTTTTAGCCTGTGAGGGAAGCTGGCCTTTGAAACTTTGAATATTAATGTAGAGGCTGTCATGAACTGATATTGCTGACTCCATTGCAAATGTGTCTTTCAAAGCAGAGAGAAGCTATGCTCCCTGCATTGAGTAGTTTACATATCTATACATAATTAAAAAATTAAAAGTAAAGATATATGAATTTCACAAGCATGTGCACATTGTATACATAATCTAGGGAGAGGTGTATTTTTATGTGGAGGATGTAATAACTGCACTTGTTAATCTGCTCAAATATAAAGATCATTTAGGAGGCAATGAAGGAAAATGAACAAATTTTGACAGATGTTGAGCCTGTCACTCCTGTTTATGGAGAACATTTTGAGTAAAGCTAGAGGAGATCCTGAGGACTATTTATAAAATAGATACTTAGACCTTTCATGACCCTATTTGACCACTGTTCAGCTCCTCTGCTATGTGGTATGCCTTCCTCACATCAGGACTTGGTCCTGTAGAGTGCATATACTAACGTACAATGATGTCAGTGATACATTTTTTTTCACACCAAAGCAAAGATCAGTCAGATTTGTTTAATAATATATACTCATTGCCTTAAACAATCCAAAGCATGAAGCAGATGTTTAATAAATATATGCTGACCCCTAAAATCCAGGGCAGTATTTGGCAAGTAGAAGAAGGGAAAGATTAGATAGGAATGAACAAATAGATGGGGAATGGAAAGATTATATTCAGGATGTGATACAAGTCAAGCATTGAAAAGATAAAAGAATCCTCAGTATGACATTAATTAATTATTACATAAGATTAGGTCGAAGATGGCAGAGGAGTGAGGGGAGGCTGCACTCTTAGGCTCCCGAGACCCGTCTGTAGTTTGGACTAATTGCAGACAGAACATCTCAGTGAGCAGCTGGACACTGGCAGGAGTTGAGCCTTGGCACTGCTGGATTAGAGAAAATCCATCTGGGCACAACCTGTTTAGTGAGGATAGCGGAAGAAAAAAGGACAAAACGGGATTCCTGACTGGGGTGGCTGCCTGAGCTGTGGCTGAAAGGACACAAGGGCTTTTTGGCGACCACAGGCTTCCCCAGAGGGGAGCCAGGAGGAAAGCAGATCTCTGCCTGCTGGCAGAGACGGGACTCAACCAGGTGGCATTGGCTCTGGAAGACGGGAGACAGCGTGCTGCTGAGCAAATGAAATTGTAATTTTTCCTTTGTATTTTTCTCTTGTGAACTGCAGAGAGGGGAGGAAAGTTTGGGGGTGATAGGACATTCCTGAGGAGTGCAGGTGCAGAAGTGAGCTCGCCCACTCCCCACCCTCCCCTTGGGTTGAGGGCGCACATAAAGAAGTGCCCTCATTCACTTGCCCAGGTGCGCAGGGCTGTGAGTCCAGGTGCCCCTCGGATACACCCTAACAGACCTGAGATCAGTGCCCCAACGGGCGCAGGGAAGGCCCACTGGATACGCAGAACACTATGCGCAGTCGCCCCTGGCCAGCTCCTGTGGGCGCCAGGCCTGAGTGCCAGGCCGGAGCACAAAGCTTTTGCTCAGGCTCTGCTCGTGTGGGTGCGGGAATGGTGGGCGGCTGCAGCGCCAGAACAGCAGGCAGCAGCGACTCACAGACACTCACTTCTACTGAGCACAAGTGTTTGGGGCTCCACCCTAAGAGGTGAGAGACCAACTGTCCGAGTGCTGCGTGGCAGGCTGGAGGCTAGCTTCCCTGCCGCCTTGGGCTAACACGGGCACGCAAGTGCAGAAACACCTCGCCGACATCAATAGGCACCAATCGCTCACTTCCACTGTGTACGAGTGTCTGGGGCCCAGCACTGGCAGGCGAGAGACCAACTCCCAGAGCACAGTGCTGCAAGCCTGAGGCTAGCTCCCCAGCCATCTTCGGAAACTCCCAGAACGCTGCGCGGCAGGCCTGAGGCAAGCTCTCTGGCCACCTTACGGGCTCACAGGCGTGCCTGCAAGGACACCTCAGCTAGCTCCAACAGGCACCTAAGGAATGCGCCATGCGGGGGCCCACTGCTGCAAGGAACAGGAACCTCCGACCCACCTCATTAGATCAGCTGTGGATACAGAAAAACAAGACAACACACAAAGGCTGAACTGACATCTCCAAAAAAGAATTCAAGATAAAGTGGATAGAGTGACCCTCAATCAACTAGCCAGAAGGAAGATCCTAACAAAAAGCACCTGAAATATAACCAGACAGCATAAACAAACAACATAAAAGGTACCCCAAGAACATCAGGCTCAGGAGATCAAAGAGACTGCACCACTGAAAACCCCCAGATCTCCCATAAAGAATCTCATACCACAAAGGTGGGAAGGCAAAGCAGACAAATCCAAATAACAAAAACAAATAAGAAGAATCTAACATGGTAAGATGCAGAAACAGCCTCTCAATGAAAAGAAAAGAGGAATCCCCAGAAAGAGAGGTAGATGAAATAGACATAGCCCAAATGTCAGACACGGAATTCAAAACAATGGTGGTGAAGAAGCTCGATATACTCGACAACCTTAAAAACAACTATGACAGCCTCGAAGAAAGTTACCAACAGCTCCAAGAAAATTACAGGGAACTTGCAGAGAACTACACCAGCATAAAAAAAGCCATAGAAACTATCAACAAGAACCAGGAAGAAATGAAGAATGCAATCTCTGAACTGAAAAACACAGTAGAATCAGCCAAAAGCAGACTAAACAAAGCAGAGAATCGTATTAGTGAGTTAGAAGATAATGTAGGAAAAAATTCTCAGATGATACAGCAAAATGAAAAAAGATTTAAAAAGTACGAAGAATAGGTAAGGGAGTTACAGGATAGCATAAGGAAGAACAATATAAGAGTAATCGGAATTAAAGAGTGATCAGAAGAACAAGGAATAGATAAACTGATAGGAGAAATAGTGACAGAAAATTTTCCCAACTTGATGAGAGAAAAAGTTATGCAAGTTCAGGAAGCACACAGAGTTCCAATAAAGAGAAACCCCCCAAAACCCACTCCAAGGCACATCATAGTTAAAATGGCAACATTCCAAGACAAAGAGAGAATCCTAAAAGCAGCAAGAGAAAAACAGCAAATAACATACAAGGCAGCTCCAATAAGGCTATCGACCGATTTCTCAACAGAAACATTACAAGCCAGAAGGGAATGGTCAAAAATATTTCAAGCAATGAAAAACAGAGGCCTACAACCAAGAATACTTTACCCAGCAAGGCTCTCTTTCAAAACAGAAGGTGAAATAAGGAGTTTCTCAGACAAAGGAAGACTAAAAGAATACATCTTCACCAAACCAGCATTGCAAGAGATGCTAAAGGGAATATTCTAAGAAAAAGGAAGAGAAAAAAAAAAAAACCATAGAGGAACAGAAGTACAAACGGAAATGAATAAATACATGTCAATAATAAATAACCTTAAATGTAAATGGATTAAATGCTCCCATTAAAAGACATAGGGTAACGGAATGGATAAGAAAACAGAACCCACATATTTGCTGTCTACAAGAAACACACCTCAAAACAAAAGATTTACATAGACTGAAAGTAAAGGGATATAAAAAAATATTCCAAGCAAACGGACCTGAAAAAAAGCTGGGATAGCAGTCCTCATATCAGACAAAACGGATTTCAAAGCAAGGGCAATAAAAAGAGATAAAGAAGGACATTTCATAATACTTAAGGGAACAACCCATCAAGAAGATATAACACTGATAAACATATATGCACCCAACATAGGGGCACCCAAATACATAAAGCAAATACTAGAAGACCACAAGAAGAATATTAACAACAACACACTCATAGTAGGGGACTTCAACACTCCATTATCAACAATAAACAGATCATCAAGGAAAAAAACACCAAGGATATACAGGCATTGAACAACACACTAAACCACATGGACTTAACTGATATATATAAAACTTTTCACCCCAAAGAAGCAAAATGTACATTTTTTACAAAGGCACATGGGACATTTTCAAAGATAGACCACATAATAGGACACAAAACAAGCCTCAACAAATTCA
Source organism: Furipterus horrens (assembly GCF_987537825.1). NCBI lineage: Eukaryota > Metazoa > Chordata > Mammalia > Chiroptera > Furipteridae > Furipterus > Furipterus horrens. The sequence goes on along the minus strand of NW_028327182.1, from coordinate 58,837,598 downwards.
AGAAAATTGAAATCATATCAAGCATCTTTTCAGACCACAATGCCTTGAAACTCAAAATCAACCTCAGAGAAAAAAATCAAAGACACTCAAACTCATGGAGAATGAATAACACACTATTAAATAATGAATGGGTTAACAATGACATCAAAGAAGAAATCAAGAAATTTCTAGAAACTAATGACAATGAACACACAACAGCCCCAAACCTATGGGACACAGCAAAAGCAGTCCTAAGAGGGAAGTTCATAGCAATACAGGCATATCTGAAAAGGATAGAAGAAGCTCAAAAAAAAATCTAACCCTAAAGCTACAAGAACTAGAACAACAACAAACAAAGCCGAGGGCAATAAGAAGAAAGGAAATCATCAAGATCAAAGCAGAATTAAACGACATAGAAACTAAACAAACAATCCAAAAAATCAACAAAACTAGGAGCTGGTTCTTCAAAAAAATAAACAAAATCGATAAGCCTCTAGCCAGGCTCATCAAGAAAAAAAGAAAGGAGACCCAAATAAACAAAATCAGAAATGAAAGAGGAGAAATCACGACTGACACCTCAGAAATACAAACAATTGTAAGAAATTACTACAGACAACAGTATGGCAAAAGATTTGACAACCTAGAAGAAACGGACAAATTTCTAGAAACATATAACCTTCCAAAACCGAATCAAGAAGAAGTAGAAAGTCTCAACAGACCAATAGCAAAGAAGGAAATTAAAACAGTAATCAAAAATCTCCCTGCACACAAAAGCCCTGGACCGGATGGCTTCACAGGTGAATTTTACAAAACATTTAGGGAAGAACTAACTCCTACCCTCCTCAAACTATTCCAAAAAATCCAAGGAGAGGGAAAAATCCCAAATTCTTTCTATGAAGCCAGTATTACCCTCATCCCAAAACCAGGTCAAGATACAACAAAGAAATAAAACTGCAGGCCAATATCACTGATGAACATAGATGTTAAAATCCTCTATAAAATTTTGGCAAACAGGATCCAGCAATACATCAAAAAGATCATACACCATGATCAAGTGGGATTCATCCCAGAGATGCAAGGATGGTTTAATATTCAAAAATCAATAAATATAATACATCACCTAAACAAAATGAAAGACAAAAATCACATGATCATATCTATAGATGCAGAAAAAGCATTTGATAAAGTACAACACCCATTTATGATGAAAACACTCAGCAAAATGGGAATAGAGGGAGCATACCTTAACATAATTAAGGCTATATATGAGAAGCCCGAATCCAACATCATACTCAATGGACAAAAACTGAAATCATTCCCCCTTTAATCAGGAACTAGACAAGGCTGTCCACTCTCTGCACTTCTATTCAACATAGTGTTTGGAAGTCCTAGCCACAGCAATCAGACAAGTCAAAGAAATAAAAGGCATCCAAATTGGGAAAGAAGAAGTAAACTATCACTATTTGCAGACGACATGATAGTATACCTAGAAAACCCTATAAACTCCACTAAAAGACTACTTGATATAATAAGTGAATTTGGCAAATTAGCAGGGTACAAAATAAACATACAGAAATCTAAGGGATTTCTGTACACAAACAATAAAATATCGGAGACAGAGGCGAAAAAGAAAATACCATTTACTATAGCAACAAGGAAAATAAAATACCTAAGAATAAACTTAACCAAAGAGATAAAAGACCTGTACTCTGAAAATTACACAACAATGAAGAGAGAAATTAAGGAAGATACAAATAAATGGAAGCAGATACCATGTTCTTGGATGGGAAGAATCAACATCATCAAAATGGACTTAGTACCCAAAGCAATTTACAGATTCAATGCAATCCTTATTAAAATACCAATGACATATTTCACTGACCTAGAACAAATCCTCCAAGAATTCATATGGAACCAAAAAAGACCCCGAATAGCAAAAGCAATCTTGAAACAGAAGAACACAGCAGGAGGAATCACGATACCAGACATCAAACAATAGTACAAAGCCACTGTGATCAAAACAGTCTGGTACTGGCATAAGAACAGACATATAGATCAGTGGAACAGAATAGAGAGCCCGGAAATAAACCCAGGCCTCTATGGTCAACTAATATTTGATAAAGGTGGAAGGAATATAAAATGGAGTGAGAAGAGCCTCTTTAACGAATGGTGCTGGGAGAACTGAACAGGGACATGCAAAAAAAAAAAAAAAAATGAAACTAGATCACCAACTTACACCACACACGAGAATAAACTCAAGATGGATCAGACTTAAATATAAGCCGCGACACCATAAAAGTCCTAGAGGAAAACATAGGAAGGAAAATTCCAGATATCCCACGTAACAATATCTTCACGAATACATCTCCTAAGGCAAGAGAAATAAAGGAAAAAATAAACAAATGGGACTACATCAAACTAAAGAGTTTCTGCTCAGCAAAAGAAAACATCAGCAAGATGAAAAGGAAACCAACCATATGGGAAAACATATTTGCCAATGATATCACAGACAGGGGACTGATCTCCAAAATATATAAAGAGGTTATACGACTCAACATCAAGAAAACAAACAACCCAATTTAAAAAATAGGCAAAGGACTTGAACAAACACTTCTCCGAAGAGAACATACAGAAGGTTCATAGGCACATAAAAAAATGCTCAACATCATTGGCCATCAGAGAGATGCAAATAAAAACCACAAAGAGATACCACTTTACACCTGTCAGAACGGCCATCATCAACAAATCAACAAACAACAAATGCTGGCGAGGATTTGGAGAAACGGGAACCTTACTGTATTGTTGGTGGGAATGCAGACTAGTGCAGCCACTATGGAAAACAGTATGAAATTACCTCAAAAAACTAAAAATGAAACTGCCTTTTGAACCAGTGATTCCACTGCTAGGATTATACTCAAAAAATACTAAAACCTTAATTCAAAAGAACTTATTCACCCCTATGTTCATAGCAGCCTTGTTTACAATAAATAGCTAAGTGCTGGAAACAGCCTAAGTGCCCATCTGTAGATGAGTGGATCAAAAAACTGTAGTACATTTACACAATGGAATACTATGTAGCAGAAAGAAAGAAGGAACTCCTGCCATTTGTGACAACATGGATGGAACTAGAGAGAATTATGCTTAGTGAAATAAGCCAGGCAAAGAAATAAAAATACCATATGATATCACCTAATACAGGAAACTAAAAATCAACACACACAAATGAACTAAATAGGACAAAGAGTAGGACAGTAGTCTATTGGGGGGAGTGGGGAGGGAGAGAAGGGGGATAAGTAAGGGAAGAGTCTAGTCAAGGAACATGTATAAATGACTCATGGACATGGACAACCGGGAGGGATATGATTGTGGGAGCAGGGATGGCCTGGGTGGGGGGAGCAATGGGGGAAAAATGGGACAACTGTAATTGAAAAACCAAAAAATAAAAGAAATAAAAAATAAAAAATAAATAAATATTACATAAGATTAAAGGTTACAAAGAAAGAAAGCTAATGACTAAGAATAAAAAAGAAATGTATATCCTGAAGCACAAATATGCTAATGGTATCTCCTGGAGTTGAGTCCTGTGGCAAGCCAAACAAAAAAGTATTCATGACAGTTAATCATAAGCTGAGCCTTGATGGATTTGAACAAATGGAGAGAAGAAAGAACTGTATTCCAAGAAATGTTCAGAGTGTGAAAAAAAAGTCCTGCCAACAAAGATGAATAGGGCTATTTAGAAGACTTCCCTGAACTGCAGGATATTAAGTAATAGAGTTAGGATGAAAGAGCATATTGGGATCACATTGTAGATGGCTACTTCCAAGCTACAGTGTGCAAACTTTAAACTGCAGATAGTAACTTGTTCAGAAAATGTTAAAGAATATTAATTTGCAGTGATGTGCAGGATGAATTTTAACAGGGAGACATGGAAAACAGAGAAATAAATTAAGAACCTATTTAGTAATCCATGTGAATCCACATAGATTTGAAATATGATATTGCAGTTAAAATAGTAAACATGAGATAAATACAGGGCATAGGCATACTTCAAATAACAGTTGATTAAATATAACTACTCTTTGCTTAAGTAGTTAAATATGGCTAATCCTTAGCAACTGGATTATGATGGCATTGGTAGAGAAAATTTAGGACAAGGTGTCAGTAGAGGACATGGAGAAACAATGTTTGGGCGCATAATGGCTAGCACTCAGTGGGAGAATGGTCACAAGATATTAGGGGATAGAGCTGGATTTCAAGTGGAAGTTGTCATAGAAATACAGAATTAAGGTTGTGAAGCTGTAAAAAAGAATGAATTCTGTAAAGGAAAGTTATAGATTGAGAAGAATGCATATTGAATCTTAAGGGATACCTACATTCAAGGAAAAATGGGAAGAAGTAAAGCCAGAAAAGAATGAGAAATACCAAGTTTTATTGATTCACTTGCTTGTTTGGTTCTTTTGGTTCTCTTATATAAACATTCATTTAATTATTGCTCTCTTATCCCAGCTTCTGAGTCAGAGTTACCTTGTAATGTTAACCACTTAACTAAAAAATAGCCTGCCAATTTCTCTAAGGTTCTTTAAAACTTATTTTGTATCTATATCTGTGTAAAACATACAGACAAAATGATCAAATTTTGAATTTAAAAACCATAAGGTTTTTCTTTTTCTTAATACCTTTACTTATTTCACATAGGACTCAAATTCTGACAGTCACTTGCTAAGTGTATACCCTTATAATACAGATAAAGAGACTATGCCAAGTCTCCAGCATAGCTAGTAAATACTAGTTTCTGACTGCCCCTGGCTGGTTTGGCTCAGTGGATTGAGCGTCGGCCTACGAGCTAAGTGTCGCTGGTTCGATCTTCCAGTCAGGGCACATCAGAGAAGGAAAACTCTGACTCCAAAAAACCTCCGCTGCCTTGCGGCATACCTCTTCAGGGGAACGGCTAAGGGGGTAAACCCTGACAGAAAATCCGGAGCCGGAGTCCCTAAGGCGGTTTGACGTTGTAGTCAACACCGGCAACTCCTGCGGCGCACCTGAAGCCAAGCTGTATTGACTCCGTCTTTCCCTTGGATCCTTCAGCTGCGAAGAGAGGGGGGGTCTGCTGCATGGGCAACAGCAGACCCTCCATATCACCCTGCCCAGGCTCTGTAGCTTCAGCTTCACTGGAGAGGACACTCCAGCGTCATCACAAGATGTCGATTCAACACGGGAGGAGACAGATACCGTGTCACTCCCGAGTTGGACTGCACAGCCATTCTCGGCGGTGCAGATAGACTCTTAAGAAGCTACACCATCGTCTCTCGAGACGGACGGCTGCCGACTAGTTTCTGACTCTTCCCTACTTTTTTTTATAAAATACAGTGTTAAAAGACCACTACTCAATATTTATGTACAATAGTCATTCATTAATTTATTCATTTAATTTTGGAGTTTCTATCATGATTAGCCATGTTCCTGATGCTAAGAATATATCAGAGAGAGACAGAGAGATAAACAAATTTTAATATTCTTAAGGGTCATGGAGTAGTGGAAGAGAAAATAAATAAATCAAAACTATATATAACTCCAGGCAGTGATCAATTCTTTGAAGTAAAATAAAGCACTGTAAGAGAATGACAAGATTTGTGTGGGAGTGGCTCTATTTTATATGCAACACTCAAGTGACAAGACAAATGAAATGAGAGAGAGAGAGAGAGAGAGAGAGCCTTGGGGTGATGACTGGGGAGAGAACACATGTGGAATGGATGGCAAGTGTAAGATCCATGAGATGACACTGTGTGGAAAATAGGAGCAACAGCAAGAACACAGGGGGTAACATTATGTTCTTTGGAGGAAAATTAGAGTTCCTAAATTTAAAGTAATGCTTATGGTAAATTGTGCTTCTATGAGTCTCTTACTTCCTCCCCTACTCCGTAGCCTGTGTATCAGTGCTGTACTATGAGTTCTGTTCTTGGTGAACTGTAGCAAAGGTCTTTCCAAGTCTGAAAGTAGGAAAAAAAACACTAGTTTAAAGGGTTTAGGAAAGTTAAATAAAAGAAAAACAAATTTCCAGGGCACCACATCTTTCCCTTAAGCTACTTAAAAGAGACAAACGACCATACATAAATATCCCAGTATATGTCATTATACAGTTTTATTATTTAGACAAAGACACCAGTTTTTATCAGTTAATGATGAAGACTGAATTCATGTTTAAGAAAAGTAGCAAAGACTCTAAGTTGTAGATTGGTATTCACATAATGAATTCATTTTTAAAAAATATTTTAAGAATTTCTTTTAAAAAGTGAGAGCATATGCTATTTCACAAGTGTCTACTGGAAAACCACAAAATCAGCAGCAATATTTCTGGCTGCTGAGATGCTGTGACAACTATTTCCAAAGACAGAGGGTAACAAAAGAACCAAGGATACCTTCATAACTCCACAGATTTTGTGGTCTTTAACAACTTGTTTCCCTTTAGTTAGCAGAGGTAATTCTTTCTATCAAACACCTGGGACAAATTACTAATAATTACTTATCTTAGCTTTATCTTAACTTTAAATAGTAGATATTGAACCACCACTAGCTTATTCATTTCAGATACAAAAATTGAAGCTCCAAGATTAAGTGAATTGCCCAATGCCACTCAGTTAATAAGTAGCTGTGCCAACACCTGAACTCAGATTTATTGAGGTCCAAAGTCTATGCCCTTGATAAGTTACCATAGAAGAGTGGAGTAGAAAGGTTTTCCAGAGCATTAAACTTTTTGAAACTAAAGAGATACTACTTTAAATTTGCACCCCCTCAATTTTTTAGTAGTGAAAAACATAGCTCAAGTAATTTATCTCACTGCTCCTCCTTAACATTACTGTTTGCTATAAAAGAACCTGATAACTTTTTTAAATTAATATAATCATCAAATTACTATTAGAGAACATTAAATGTGTTAAATTATATTAGACATTAAAAGAGTACGATAATAATAATAGAAGTGTCTTCAGTGGAATATTCGGGTTAATAGTTTAAACTCCAAATATGTACTAATTTAACTTCATATTAGATACATGCAAATGCAATTATTTTGATGCCTTTTATGTTTAAGTTTTATATTTATGAAAAACATAAATATTTCAAAAATGGAGTTAATATTAACTTAAGCCCAATTTTTAATTTAAAAACATTGTTGAGGTACATTATTTCATCACTTGCTATTTCTTTAATAGTTTTCTTAGTCATTAAATAGATTAAAACTATGAGAAACTGAACCTGTCAGTGACTTTACATATTAGGTTTTCTATTTCTAAATTAGGAGGAAATTTTTATTGTTGATATGTACAAATGACATCACTCTCTACCCAACTTTTGTCCCAGCTGCAACCTCTGGCCCATTTACAATTCTTTAATGTCACATAAAGATAAGGGACTGAGATAACTGGGAGAGGTACTTCAAAATTAGGGTGCCAGGACAAGAGGAAAATATGATGTTTTGACATATTTTGACTTTTTAGTCATTTATTTTTGTTAATTGGCAGTAGAATAGAACTAATCCATGGTGTTGGGAATATTTAATGTGTAAAGAAGAATTCACAAATTGGTTTCAGATTGTTTGAAAAAAATAAAAATACTATAAGCCACTTTAAGAAATTACTACTTGTGTCTACTATAGATACACATTTACTCACACAAATTCACAAAAACATGTAACTGTATTCGAAACCCATAACACAGTCTATAAATACTTTACAGAGAAGGGAGGATTTGTGAGGGTCAGAAGAGCTGTGGTTCATAGATAGAGTTGAACTTGAACTGGACCATTGGAATGATGAGCATCTGATAATGGCAAGCAGGGAAGAAGGAGAGCATTCTGGTCAGAGAACATAGCATAGTAGATGTAAAGGCTCGAGTCAATGAATCAGCTATGTCAATGTCAGTGAATCAGCAAGGAGGTCTGCCTACCTGTATGAAGAGGCTACCTATAGGAATTGTGCAAAAGAGCATTGACTGCAAGCTTAGGCTATGTGATGAAGGCTTGAAATCTCTCTTGTAGATGGACAACTTACACAAGGAGAACCATGCTGGAAATGATGCTACAATTAATATTCACATAGTGTGGGTAATATTGGCAGGAAGTAGACAATAGTTTGGCATAGCTGATGACAACGACATCATTAGATCAGAAAACTGAGGGTGATATTTCAAAGGAAAAGCCCGCAGAATTTAACTATATTTGAGCAATAATCTTATGTGTGGATAAACAATTACTATTGCATAGAATAACATAATACAGCCACTTCTTAAGTAAATAATTTGGCAGCCTGGATTTTGCTTTGCCTGATTTATTGAAGCAAGAATCATAGCCATTTGATTTATCAGCTACCTCACAAAATAGCTCAAAGATATGCTTCCCTTTGCATGTCTAATCAGAATTTCATTACTGTATGCATGTAGATTTTTACCCTCTGGAGTTTTAAAAGACATTTGGGATTTAGAGAAAGTTTAAAATTTCTCTCTCTCTGACCTTGAGATTAAATTAATGTTATTTTAAACTCAGAACTTTCTCCTACACATAGTAGATCATTAAGGTAATTGAAAGAGATTTGAATCCCAGATGTTTATGCATTTGCAATTACAAAGTCTTCCCTCAGGAAGTCATTCTCCTTCGCAGTTAGAGATAAAATGGAAAGGCAGCCTCAAAGCAAGCAGTGCCTGTAAGATTCAGATGTTAACCTGGCTCTGTGGTGACTGCCCTGGTCTTTAACATGGTTATGCTAGGTCTCTTACATCAATTTCTTAATTTTGCCAATTGTTATGTTACAAAGACTGACAAAGACTGGCACTTAAACAAATAACCATTTTTAATGACTACTCCTTTTTTCACCAGTGCAGAACAAATCATTTTTGTAACAAAGCAGGTTTCTGCAATCATCAAGAGAAATCTCAGTGTAAAAGGGGTACAAAACCAGTGGTGCTATGTTTTAGGAAATTAGGAGTTAGATTTAGAGATGAGACAATTACCAGGAGAAAAGAATTTGTAAGACTGGGTTGTTCTAAGGTGAGATGACTGACATTCATGGTGTCAGTACTCTCCCTTCAGAAATCAAGATACTTATTTTATTCTGCTTGTTGTTTTAAATTAATTGTGGCATACAGTGACTCATGAACCAATACAAACACTTCTTCCTTGTTTTTATCACTTTTTCCTCCAAGCTTGGCTAAGTTGCTATGCCTGTCTGTGGACGGAAAGGGCCATGCAAACTCTCTGGGCAGGATTAGAACCTATGGCCATATTCTGAAAGACTTGCAAAGACCTGGGCATTGAGCTGTATTGGGGAAGAACTCTGAGTCTGGTGTTTTGTCACTGGCCTTTGTTCTTTGGCCTCTAATGACTGATAATTCAGTAGGAGGAGTGGTGTACCTTTTGAGGCTTTGTATAACATAGAAATTACTGAGGGAGGAGTGGAGGTTCACAGAAGCATAGCTTTAGATGTAAGCTTAGCTTTAGAATGCATCCTGTGTGATCAGAGTTTGACATTGAGATGTGATTTGAAGAAGTGTGGTTTTTGTTCAGCGGTGAGAATTTCCTTCAGCTCTTCCCAGCTTTCAGTGACCATATCAGGACCGTGGCTTTCTACATTTTGAAGAGGTCAGCTTGAAAGCTGCCTTTTGCCAGCTGAGATCTGAAACTGAGCTGTATAGACTGGGAAGGGATTTATTGAACTGAAAGTGGAGTCCCTGAATGGCAATCTTCAGGAAAATAAACTCTGATTCTTATCTGTGTGCTCCCTAGACTATACCCTTGAGAGATGAATCCTAATAATTGTGGCTTGAATTATTGACATAATACCAAACAATTTTTCTTTTTGTGTTTCACAGAAAAGCCACTTTTCTGGAGCCCTGTTCTTCTTTTTAATGTCTTCACATTCCGACCGATTAATCAACAAATGCAGTTAAATAACAATCTTTCATTCAGAGAAAAAAATCATGCAGAAGGAAAACTGCCCTCTGATATTCCCACTGATAATAATGGGAACAGTTGAAAGCCTGAGACATCTTGACACCTGGGTGTAATTTCCATGTATATTAATGGAACTGCTATGCGTGTCATGTAAATAAGAAACTAGAACTTCAAAAGATAGTCCCTATTGACTGGGCTGGTTTTTAATTTCAAGGAGTTTCATATTGCTCTTATGAAATTTCCTTTATCTTGGGAAAATATTTCCATGTGATATAATTTATAATTCCTCTACAAAAATATACTGTTTCTAATTGAGAAGTCTGTGTATGTGGCTTGAGCATTCTAGCTCATATGTACAATTGGTAGCAACAAATAATTATAAAGGGTAAAGATGCTTTTCCACCTTGGCTCCATGCCTGTTAATATCAAATGAAAGGGCATCCTGGCATCAAGGGGAACAAAGTCTCTTTGCATTTCCAATTTCATTTTACATTACCTGTTGATTTCCATGAAATCCTTTAGGCAAAATCACACTTTTTTCTGAATGTCATCATTCTCCCTTAAGACTTCACTCTTTGTTATACTAATCTCCACAGGTGCAAGGAAATAAGTCTAAATGCACCTCTTTTTCCCCCCTAAAATGTGTTGCTGAAATGTAAGAGAAAACTACTTGGCAACTCAAATTTCTCTAGCTCCCTCCCCAGCCTCCCAGAATTTCTCAGCTCTTCACAAGAGTGTTTTCTCCTTATGAAGAAGTTGATTTTGTTCCATTTGTAAAAATAGCAGCTATTTAAAAGGGAAAAGCTTTTCTTTATATTATTTTTGGGCCAAACGTTTTTCTAAAAATGTACACTTTTTTTTTTTTATTTGATAAAGATTCAAAGTTCATCAACTTCCAAAGAGTCTTCTGCAGGTTAATGTATTTGACAACTAAGTTTACATAAACGCCAAAATGAAATTTTGAATCAGAGAATTGTTCCACGTAACTGCATTATTTGTATGTTTACATGTATATGCATTATATATCTATATAATCTGTCATATTATCTATTAATGCATAATTATTATTATTTCCTAAATAGAATTTTATATAGTGATTTTTTTAGAAAGACAGGAAGTATACCAAATATAAATTTACATAGATTTCTACCAAGTTTTAATTTATCATTTTCTTCCCATTACTCTAACTTGCCAACATTTTAAAATCTCCCATTTGATCATCTCTAGAATATTAGTTCTTTCTCTCAGTTTCTATTCATCTGCAAATTTTATGAAATTGTGTTCAACCATATCACTGGCAAAAATATCCACAAGTGTTTGGTTTGAAATAAAGAGCATATACTTGTCCTTAGTTGCAGATTAGATTTTATATTAGCTAAGTGACCTTGGGCAGATGGCATCCTCTCCCAGAGCACCTGATTACTCATCTGTGATATGAAAAACCAGGCTGAAAATTTTTAACGGATGTCCTGCATTAAAAGTTTCATGAACCAATATGTTTTAAAGGGATATACTGAGTTTTAAAATCCTTTTTTTCTGGCTGGGGAGAGAAGAAAATGCAGAATATACACCAACATGAACTGATGAGCATCATGCCCCAACCACTAATGGAAGGAAGCAAATACTGATCCAAAAAGCATACAAAATGATCAGTTAAAGTTTAATAGTTGTCAAACTTGCTTTACTCTAAGACAATGGATCCATGAAGTACCTAATAGGCTCTTCAGCTACCTATTTTTAAAAAACTATTTGGTTCATATGATATTTGTCTTTCACTGGCTGGCTTATTTCACTTAGCATAATTCTTTTGAATTGGTGTTTTGGGGTTCTTCAGGTATATTGTCCCAGCAGTGAAATTGCTGGGTCAAAATGTAGTTCCATTTTTAGGTTTTTTTTTTTTTTTTGAGAAAATTTCATACTGTTTTCCACAGTGACTGAACCAGTCCACATATGTAGCAACAGTGCACTAGGGTTTCCTTTTCTCCACATCCTCGTCAGCACTTGTTTGTTGATTTATTAATGATAGCTATTTTGGCAGGTGTGAGGTGGTATCTCATTCTGGTCTTAATTTGCATCTCTCTGATGACTAGTGATGGCTAGACAGTTTTTCATATGTTTATGGGCCATTTGTATATCCCCCACAGAGAAGTGTCTGTTTAGATCCTTTGTCCATTTTTTTTTTTTTTTTTTTTTACCGAGTTTCCTTGTGACATTTCTTTTTTTTTTTTTTAAGTATATTTTATTGATTATGTTGTTACAGTAGTTCCAATTTTTTCCCCTTTACTCCCCTCCACCCAGTATCTCCCTCCCCCAGCATCCCCCCCCAAGTCCATACCCATGGTTCGTAAAAAATAACTATCCCTCCCTCTCAGATATTAAGACCCTTTGTAATCTTGTAAAGGACAATGGGCGAAGGTCTCAGGCTCCTCTAGCTGCTTCAAGCTGGACATGGTCGTCGTCCTACCTACCCTTGGGTCCAGAAATCCCTAATAACAGTGGGGGTGTGGAGGGGAGGGTGGCCTTCCCACATGGGGAAGGATTGTGCAGACTCCAGGTCAGTTGGCTGTCTCCGGACAACGGCGTGCTTGGTTTAGCAGGCTGGCATCCTTGTTGTGTTCTGGGGGCAACAGATTTGGCAAAAAGGGTTAAAAAGCATCATTCAATCCATAACTACTAGGTGGCAAAAGGCAGGGATTAATTTTTCAATGTTCCACATTAGGAAAAAAAAAAAAAAAAAGGGCTTCTTTGGAGGAAGGTGTGCTAGGCACATCTCTCCTGTCCAAAACCCTTTTGCCCATTTTATTTAGTTTGGGCTGAGGGAAATAGTTTATGTTTCCCCCCTCTCAGACCTCTGGGCCCTTTCTGTCCAAGCCATTAGGATAGAAAAGAGAATTCAGTTTTAAAGTGAAGCCCACAGACCACCCCATTCTTCACCAACTCAGCCATTTAGTTCAGCCAAACTGTTGAGTCTCCGGAGGCAGCGCTGCAGAGAGGATTAAGTGAGGCTTATGCGTACAGACAATCACTCAGGTAATGCGGTCATAGGCTTATGCCCTTTGAAAACAGAAAACACATGTTAATTTATGTAACATAACCAACAAAAAAGTCTCTAAATCTGTAAGACTGTCTTATTGGGAAGACATACAGTTGCAAGGCACTTGACATTCTACTTGCCTGCAACTTGAATCTCTTTGGTGATATCACAGATATGGTTTAATTTTCAAGTGAAACCATTTTTTAAATGAGAAGAAACTTTAAAGACGGTTAGCTGCCCTACTTTACAGTCTGCCACTGATCATTGTGATTTTCCTTGAATACTGATTTTTCTCCCTAAGATTACTCTCCTTGTCTTTAAAGGGACTACATTAAGTCCATTTTTAATTTATCCTGTTCATTTGCATAAGCATAACAAGAGCAGCAAATGATCACTTATGATCTTTAGTTCTGTTTTGCTGGAACTTACCCAAGGAACATTTAGGGTGGCCCTCAGTCTGCTCTTCAGTGCACAGAAGCTGGGCCACATACCTGGCATTCATCTTTGCCTGTACACACCTGTCCTTTCCAAGTCTTTCTGGTTTTCCATTGTGCCTTAAGGTCCCTTCTAGCCATCTTTCAGGAAAACAACCTTCGTTCCTTCCCTGGAGAGATTGCTGTGGACCGCACAACCAACCATGGCAGCAGGCCTTTTATTTCGCGGGCTTTTATTACCTTTGAAAGTCATTCCCAGTTCCTTAGGGCTTTTTGGTAACAACATGAGCCCAAGCATGTCTCCTTTAGGCTTGACATTCCAGTCAAAGGCTTGTTCAGAAAAAGGAACCTCTATTAACAACTGGTCTTATTAGGTCCATGCAAAGAAACTTAAGTCATTACTTACTTGTTTAGAATGCCAAACTCTGGAGAGATCAAATAGGGAGAAAAATATACAACGTGAAGGAAAATCTTTGTCCTAATATTCACTGAACTGGCATTTCCATTCTTCATATTTTCATTTTCCCCCACTAAAAAAATTTTTTTTTTTTGTTTTTCCATTACAGTTGTCTCACTTTTTTTTTTTTTCCCCTCTTGCTTCCCTGTATCCTGCCCCTCCCTTCCCCCACATTCAGTCCCCACTCAGTTGCCCATGTCTGTGGGTCATTTATACATGTTCTTTGATTTTACACTTCCCCTTCTTACCCCCTTTTCTCCCTCCCCCCTCCCCCCTTGTTACTGTTAGTCTACTCCTTGTTTACATACCTCTGGTTCAATTTTGCTCATTTGTTTGTGTTGTTCATTAGTTTCCTGTAATAGGTGACAGCATAACGTATTTTTCTTTCGTTGCCTGGCTTATTTCGCTAAGCATAATTCTCTCTAGTTCCATCCATGTTGTTGCAAATGGTAGAAGTTCCTTCTTTCTTTCTGCTACATAGAACTCCATTGTGTAAATGTACCACAGTTTTTTGATCCACTCATCTACAGATGGGCATTTAGGTTGTTTCCAGCACTTGGCTATTGTAAATAGTGCTGCTATGAACATTGGAGTGCATAGGTTCTTTTGAATTGGTGTTTCAGGATTTTTCGGATATAATCCCAGTAATGGAATTGCTGGTTCAAAAGGCAGTTCCATTTTTAGTTTTTTGAGGAAATTCCAAACTGTTTTCCATAGTGACTGCACCAGTCTGCATTCCCACCAGCAATGCACCAGGGTTCCCGTTTCTCCGCATCCTCTCCAGCACAAGTTGTTTGTTGATTTGTTGATTATGGCCATTCTTACTGGTGTGAGGTGGTATCTCATTGTGGTTTTTATTTGCATCTCTCTGATGGCTAGTGATGTTGAGCATATTTTCATATGTCTATGGGCCCTCTGTATGTCTTCTTTGGAGAAGTGTTTGTTCAGGTCCTTTGCCCATTTTTTAAATGGGTTGTCTGTCTTCTTGGTGTTGAGTCGTATGAGTTCTTTATATATTTTGGAGATCAATCCCTTGTCTGAGATGTCATTGGCGAATATATTTTCCCATATGGTTGGTTTCCTTTTCATCTTGCTGATGTTTTCTTTAGCTGAGCAGAAACTTTTTAGTTTGATGTAGTCCCATTTGTTTATTCTTTCCTTTATTTCCCTTGCCTTAGGAGATATATCAGTGAAAATGTTGCTACGTGGGATATCTGAAATTTTCCTGCCTATTTTTTCCTCTAGGACTTTTATGGTATCACGGCTTACATTTAAGTCTTTGATCCATTTTGAGTTTATTCTGGTGTATGGTGTAAGTTGGTGGTCTAGTTTCATTTTTTTGCATGTCCCTGTCCAGTTCTCCCAACACCATTTGTTGAAGAGGCTCTTTTCACTCCATTTGATGTTCTTTCCCCCTTTGTCAAATATTAGTTGACCATATGAACCTGGGTTTATTTCTGGGCTCTCTATTCTGTTCCATTGATCTATATGTCTGTTTTTATGCCAGTACCAGACTGTTTTGATTACCGTGGCCTTGTAGTATAGTTTGATATCAGGTATTGTGATTCCTCCTACTGTGTTCTTCTTCCTCAAAATTGCTGTGGCTATTCGGGCTCTTTTTTGGTTCCATATAAATTTTTGAAGTATTTGTTCTAGGTCTGTGAAATATGTTGCTGGTATTTTAATAGGGATTGCATTGAATCTATAAATTGCTTTGGGTAGTATGGACATTTTAATGATGTTGATTCTTCCCATCCATGAGCATGGTATATGCTTCCATTTATTTGTATCTTCTTTAATTTCTTTCTTCAATGTTATGTAGTTTTCTGAGTACAGGTCTTTTACCTCCTTGGTTAAGTTTATTCCTAGGTATTTTATTTTTCTTGTTGCTATGGTAAATTGAATTTTTCTTTCAGTTTCTATCTCTGAGTTTTTATTGTTGGTGTATAAAAATGCCTTTGATTTCTTAATATTGACTTTGTATCCTGCTATTTTGCCAAATTCACTTATTAGGTCGAGTAGTTTTTTTGTGGAGTCTATAGGGTTTTCTATGTACACTATCATGTCATCTGCAAATAATGACAGTTTTACTTCCTCTTTTCCAATTTGGATGCCTTTTATTTCTCTTTCTTGTCTGATTGCGGTGGCTAGAACTTCCAAGACTATGTTGAATAGGAGTGGGGAGAGCGGACATCCTTGTCTTGTTCCTGATCTCAGGGGGAATGCTCTCAGTTTTTGCCCATTGAGTATGATGTTGGCTTCAGGTTTCTCATATATGGCCTTTATTATGTTGAGGTATGCTCCCTCTATTCCCATTTTGCTGAGAGTTTTTATCATAAATGGGTATTGTACTTTATCAAATGCTTTTTCTGCATCTATTGATATGATCATGTGGTTTTTGTCTTTCATTTTGTTTATGTGGTGTATTACGTTTATTGATTTACGACTGTTAAACCATCCTTGCATCCCTGGGATGAATCCTACTTGATCGTGGTGTATGATCTTTCTAATGTGTTGCTGGATCCGGTTTGCCAATATTTTTTTGAGGATTTTAGCATCTATGTTCATCAGCGATATTGGCCTGTAGTTTTCTTTCTTTGTTGTGTCTTGACTTGGTTTTGGAATTAGGGTTATACTGGCTTCATAGAATGAGTTTGGCAGTCTTCCCTCTTCTTGTATCTTTTGGAATAGTCTGAGAAGGATAGGAGTTAGTTCTTTCCTAAATGTTTTGTAGAATTCACTTGTGAAGCCATCCGGTCCAGGGCTTTTGTGTGCTGGGAGTTTTTTGATTACTGCTTCAATTTCACTAGCTGTTATTGGTCTATTCAGACTTTCTGCTTCTTCTTGATTCAGTTTGGGAAGACTATAGTTTTCCAGGCATCTGTCCATTTCCTCCAGGTTGTCAAATTTCTTGCCATACAGTTGTTCGTAATAATTTCTTATAATTCTTTGTATTTCTGTGGTATCAGTTGTGATTTCTCCTCTTTCATTTCTGATTTTATTTATTTGGGTCCTCTCTCTTTTTTTCTTGATGAGCCTGCTTAAAGGCTTGTCAATTTTGTTTATTTTTTCAAAGAACCAGCTCCTACTTTTGTTGATCTTTTGAATTGTTAGTTTAGACTCTATGTCATTTAATTCTGCTCTGATCTTGATGATTTCCTTCCTTCTACTTGATCTGGGCTTTGCTTGTTGTTCTTCCTCTAGATCTTGTAGCTGTAGGGTTAAATTTTTTATTAGATATTCCTCTAACTTTTTTAGGTAGGCCTGTATTGCTATGAACTTTCCTCTTAGGACTGCTTTCGCTGTATCCCATAGGTTTTGGGTTGTTGTGTGTTCATTATCATTAGTTTCCAGAAACTTTTTGATTTCTTCCTTGATGTCATTGTTAACCCATTCATTATTTAATAGCATGTTATTCATTCTCCATGAGTTTGAATGTTTTTGAATTTTTTCCTTGAGGTTGATTTCCAATTTTAAGCCATTGTGATCTGAGAAGATGCTTGATATAATTTCAATTTTCTTGAATTTGTTAAGGCTTGTTTTGTGTCCTACCATGTGGTCTATCTTTGAAAATGTTCCATGTGCACTTGAGAAGTATGTATATTTTGCTTCTTTGGGGTGAAAACTTCTATATATATCGACTAAGTCCATTTGATCTAGAGTGTTGTTCAGTGCCTCCATATCTTTGGTGTTTCTTTGCTTCGAAGATCTGTCCATTGTTGACAATGGGGTGTTAAAGTCCCCTACTATGAGTGTGTTGTTGTCTATATCTTTCTTGGAGTCTTTCAAAAGTTTCCTTACATATTTGGGTGCTCCTAAGTTTGGTGCATATATATTTATAAGGGTTATATCTTCTTGATGGATTTTTCCCTTAAGTATTATGAAATGCCCTTCTTTGTCTCTTTTTATGGACTTTGCTGTGAAATCTGTTTTGTCTGATATAAGTATTGCTACCCCAGCTTTTTTTTCATGTCCATTTGCTTGGAATACATTTTTCCATCCCTTTACTTTCAGTCTGTGTAGATCTTTTGTTCTAAGGTGGGTCTCTTGTAGACAGCATATATGTGGGTCATTCTTTCTAATCCATTCAGCTACCCTATGTCTTTTAATTGGAGCGTTTAATCCATTTACATTTAAGGTTATTACCGATAAGTACTTATTCATTGTCATTTTTCCCCTTTGTACTCGTGTTCTTCTCTGTCTCTCTCTGTTTCTTTATCTTCTTAGAGCAGACCTTTTAGCATCTCTTGCATTGCTGGTTTGGTGGAGATGTATTCTTTTAGCCTTCTTTTGTCTTGGAAGCTCCTTATTTCACCCTCCATTTTGAATGAGAGCTTTGCTGGGTATAGTATTCTAGGTTGTAGGCCTTTGTTTTTCATTGCTTGGAATACTTTTTTGCCATTCCCTTCTGGCTTGTAGTGTTTCTGCTGAGAAATCTGATGATAGCCTTATTGGAGTACCCTTGTATGTTATTAGTTGTTTTTCTCTTGCTGCTTTTAGGATCCTCTCTTTGTCTTTGAATGTTGCCATTTTAATTATGATGTGTCTTGAGGTGGGCCTGTTGGGGTTCATCTTCATTGGGACCCTCTGTGCTTCCTGGACTTGCGTGACTCTTTCTCTCGTCATGTTAGGAAAGTTTTCTGTCATTAGTTTTTCAAAGAGGTTTTCTATCCCTTGCTCTTCTTCTTCTCCTTCTGGAATTCCTATGATACGGATATTATTACGTTTCATGTTGTCCTGCAGCTGTCTTAGAACCTCTTCAGTCTTGTTCAGTCTTTTTTCATTTTGTTGCATTGTCTGGGAGTTTTTGTGTAGGTTGTCCTCCAGCTCGCTGATCCGATCTTCTGCTTCCTCTAGCCTGCTTTTAATTCCTTCTACTGTGTTCTTCAATTCAGAGATCGTATTTTTCATTTCCTCCTGGCTCTTATTGATAGCTTCTATGTCCTTTTTCATGCTCACGTAATTTTCTGTGAGTTCCTTGTAGTTTTTCTGGAGTTCTTTGAAGTTTCCACTGAGCTCATTCAGCTTCTCCATAATCCATGTTTTGAATTCCATATCTGATAGTTCGCTCCCCTCTATTTCATTTAGCACTCTTTCTGGGGATTCTACCTTTCCTTTTGATGGGAGGTTGTTTCTCTGTCTCCCCATTTTTTTGACTCCTATTGTTTGTTGGTGCTTCTTGGAATGATCTGCACTTCCTGGATCTGCCTCTGGTGACGTCAGATCATGTACCAGTCTGGCCCTAGGCAGCCTGTTGGAGACTTCCAGGGATCTACTGCTGTTGTCTGTCTTCTTTGATTGTTAATCTATTCAATCTGTGATTAGCTGTCAGGCTTAAGGACCGTGGGTGTGGCAGCTTAATTCCTGTAGGCAGGGCTTTTGCTTCCCCTCAGGCTGACGCCACTTGGAGGGGAATGGTCTACCCGCAGTACTGGGGATGAGTCAGCACTGGGACCCAGTCAGCTGCTCCTCCAGTTCTCCCCTCAAAGCCACCGTGCCAAATTCTCCCCAAGTGTCTCCAGCCCTCTCTGCCTTCCCTCTGCTTGAGCCCAGGGTAAGTGGTGGCCAAAATATTTTTGTATGTGATCCACTTAAGAGCTCTTTTTCTCCTGCTGTTTCTCTCCGGCTAGCAAGAAAGCCTGTGGCTTTTCGCTTTTCACAGCTGATACTATTTTACTTTCCACTCTGTCGCTGTAGGCTGGGAAGCCCAGCTGGGGGTTTAGACCCTGCCCTTCTCAGGGGGAATCCCCGGCTGCTGAGCTGTTTCTCAGTCCCTTCAGCAGCTACCCGTGTGAGCCCAGCCAGCCCTTCCGCGTCTCCGCACTCCCTACCGGTCACGTTGTGATGTAGCGGCCTTTACTGTCTCTCCGTGGTTATAAGACTTCTTTCCAGCTAGTGTTCCGTTGGTTATTCCAGATGATTTCTCCAAAATTAAGTTGTAAATCCAGACTGGTCCTGGGAGGAGGTTAGTGTAGCTTCCACTTACTCCTCCGCCATCTTGGATCTGATCCTTTGTCCATTTTTAATTGTATTATTTGTCTTCTTGGTGTTATTTATATGAGGAAACTAATGAAAAAAATAAACTAATAAGCAAAATAGGCAGAGAATCATGGGAGAGTCTGAAAGCTGTCAGTGGAGAGAAGGGAGGTGGGGACTGACTGAAAGAAGGTAAAGGGGTTAGTAAAAGAACATATACAAAGGACCCATGGACATGGACAATGATGAGGTGACAGATTATGGAAGTTTTGTGCAGGCTGGGTGGAAGGGGGACAAAGTGGGACAACTGTAATAGCATAAACAATAAAAAATATAATATATTTAGAAACCAACAATGAATAGACTTATTATAAATAAGCCAAATAAGCTATTTAGAAATGATCTATAATTTGGGTTCTCTTATAGTCCCCTTTTTCTGTAAGAAAATGATCTTTGATTACAGCTGGTACCCCTCACAGGCCTCTTTCAAACAACAGCCTAGTAAAAGTCAATTCTTATTTTCTAACTATAATTTAATGCTACAATTTATTTACATCTTTGAGCTTGAGTAATTTCTGGATTGTTTTTTTTAAATAGTACTTCATTAAGTCACATAATGTATCTATTTTACATCAACTCTATTTTGGTTGCAATATGTGCTACAATTTATTCCTGTCATTGTCTTAGACTTGTCGGTAAGAGCAATTTGAAATTTAATTAATAAAAATTTCACCCACTTTCAGGTAGAGATAAATGATAATTATAGAAACCAAAGAAAAGAGAAAATAAAGGGCCACCCACCACAAAAGGTAATGAGCATTTTCTTTACATAGAAAGTTGTATCCTAATACTTTGGTTTAAACACAGAGTACTTATGCTCTGACCTGTGTGGCTCAGTGAATTGAGTGCCAGCCTGTAAACCGAATATTCATTGGTTTGATTCCCAATCAAGGCACGTGCCTGGGTTGCAGGCCAGGTCCCCACTTGGAGGTGTGCATGAGGCAACCAATGGATAGCTCTCTCACACATCCATGTTTCCCTCCCTCTCTCTTTCCTTCCCTTCCCCTCTCTCTAAAAATAAATAAATAAAATATAAAAAAAATATTAAAGACAGACTACTCCGAATGCACGTTTATAAAGAGCAATATTGGAAATATTTCATTTCTTCCTTTAAAGATAACTTTGTGTTAATTATATGAAACTGCGATGGATTAAATAACAACTGGCAATGAATTAGCTTTTAGATTTTGCAGTTAAAATTTCCTCTGTCACTTTTCAGTTTCATATTTCTTTGAAGGCTTGTCATAATGTTGCTAGACTGTCTCCAGGCTAGAGAGCTTACCCAGTGTTCTTGTCAGCACATAAATCCATGCCCCGTTCCAACAGTGCCTTTTCTTTATTGGGAATGTGAATGCTGATATATTCGAGTATTTTATTTTTATTTTACTGTATTTTATTGTAATGTATTAAAGGCAGGCATCAAAAAGCATCTGTTTAAAGGTGTTGTTTTTTAATAAATATATATGCAAATATAAAGTGGTTCAAGTATTTAACAATGTAAGAATTTTTTAAAGTTGTTTTTTTAAGTTTGTATAAATTGGATTCAAGAAATTTTAGAAAATACTTAAAAGTGCATAAATATTTTGGTGCAAATTAGCATGGATATTCATATTTTCTCACCATGTGGAAAGATTCGAACCTCTATGGACTTGGCTTCTGCTGGTAGCATATTTCATTAGTATTTGACCTCTCCATGCACAATGCACAATGCACAAAGAGGGTTTAAGAAAACCTTAGCAAGTACACCGAGGTTAACAAGACACATGATGAAAAGTTAATTTTGCATTTTGTTAGCTTTAATTATTTAGTGTGAGAAATGGCTCCCCCCCTTTTTTTAAGTATTTACCTGATATAAGCAATTTCTTCTCATTATCTGTAGGTTAAAAATAAATATAAAAACATTTAATATTCATAATATATGTGAACCAATTTTACTATGTGTACATTTTTCTATGCCAACAAAATGCAGCCTTTTAACATGGCATAGAGAGCCTCAATGAAATTATATTTATTTAGAATTTTGGACTTTAAAAATAAATGCCTTCCTTTTTACTTAGTCAGGGTTGTTGTAGTATGGAGTATTTATTATGTCCCCCATATAAAATATAGCCCAATTATTTGATCTGTGAATTTAGGGAATGGGCTGACAGAACATTTTCAGGTAAAACTTTGTCAAGTTTTTCAACTGTAGTTTTATGGAACTTCAGAGAGCCATGTACACATGTACACACACACACACAGATATGCACAAACAAGACCTATGTTCACAAAGTATCCAGCCACATAATATGAAAAATAGAGATATATTAAAGAAGAAACAAGACATACAAATGTACGTAAGACAATGATGACTCAGTGCTCTTCAAAGAAGTCACCTTGGTACCTCACACACTCCTCCCAATTGCCATCAGTTTCCCCATCATAGTTTCCTGAATCTCACCAATGATATGAAATGTCTTTCCTTTCAAAGGTGATTTTAGTTTTGGAAAAACCAGAAAATGCAAAGTGCCAAATCCGGGCTATAGGGGGACTGAGTCACCTGGGTGATTTGATGTTTCACCAAAGACATCTGCACGAGACATGATGTATGAGTGGGTGTGCTGTCATCATGAAGTTGCCAGTCACTCGTTGCCCATAGCCATGGCCTTCTGAATCATCCAAATAGTTTCCAAGGAGGAATGTTTCAGCTTAACACAAAATTTTATGCAGATCCATAGCATTAATTGCTCAGACATTTTATTTATATATTTATTTATTTATTGCTTTTCTATTACAGTTGTCCGACTTTTTTCCCCATTGCTCCCCCCAACCCAGCCCACGTCTCCTCCCACAGTCAATCCCCACCTTGTTATAAATGTCCATGGGTTATTTATACTAGTTCCTTTACTAAACCCTTTCCCTACTTACCCCCCCTACACTCCCTCCCCCCTTGCCTGGTGTTAGTTCGTTCCTTGTTTACATGCCTCTGGTTTAATTTTGAACATTTCTTCGTGTTGTTCATTAGTTTCCTGTATTAGGTGATATCATATAGTATTTTCTTTTGTTGCCTGGCTTATTTCACTAAGCATAATTCTCTCTAGTTCCATCCATGTTATCGCAAATGGTAGGAGTTCCTTTATTCCTTCTGCTGCATAGTATTCCATTGCATAAATGTACCATGGTTTTTTGATCCACTCATCTATAGATGGGCACTTAGGCTGTTTCCAGCACTTGGCTATTGTAAATAGCACTGCTATGAACATGGGGGTGAATAAGTCCTTTTGAATTAGGGTTTCAGGATTCTTTGGGCATAATCCTAGCAATGGAACCACTGGTTCAAAAGGCAGTTCCATTTTTAGTTTTTTTAGGAAATTCCATACTGTTTTCCATAGTGGCTGGACCAGTCTGCATTCCCACCAACAGTGCACTTGGGTTTCCTTTTCTCCACATCCTCGGCAGTATTCATTGTTTGTTGATTTGTTGATGATGGCCATTCTGACGGGTGTAAAGTGGTATCTCATTGTGGTTTTTCATTCATTATTTTCTCACATAAGCTTTCAATTTCTTGCTCTTCTTCTTCTATTTCTGGCACCATATGGTTTGGATGTTGGCACAGTCAAAGTTGTCCCAGAGGTTCCTCTCCTCATTTTTTTCAATTCTTGTTTATTCATTCTGTACTAGTTGACTTTTTTCTTCCTTATTTTTCAAATCATTGGTTTGAACCCTGGTTTCCTTCCCTTCACCATTGAGTTTGTGTGGATTTTCCTTCATTTCATTTAGCATAGCCTTCACTTCTACCCTCATGCATTTGCCATACTTAAGAATATTTGTCAAGCCTGTGAGCATCTTTATCAACAGTATTTTGAACTCTATGTCTATTAGGTTAACTATCACCTCATTGTTTAGTTCTCCCACTGAAACCTTGATCTGTTCCCCATTTTGGGCCTTACTTCTCTGTCTCCTCATCTTGACAGGCTCCTGTGTTTATTTGTTTCTATGCCTTAGGTAGAGCTGTCACATTTCTTACATTGTAAGGGGTGGAGCCTTAGGTATTCGTCAGTATAGGGCAACCCATTTCACCACATTGTGGCACTGTATGTGAGGGAGGGGTCAAAGAGGGAACAATGCCGCTTGCTCAGTACTCACCCTTTATCCAAGCACTTCTCCCAGTTCTGTATGAGACTGGCACCTCTCTAGCTGTTGCCATGGCCGTTGTTCCCAGAGCAAGTGGGACTATGGACATTCTAGGACCATGGGAGCCCTCTACACAAGTGTACTCTGCTGAGAGACCAGCAGTTTCTTCATCTTCCCCAACCCCCACTTGTTTAAACAGTCAGAAGCAATGGGGCTTTATTTCCCCAGGCACTGGGACCATGAGCTACACCATCTGGTCTGTTGCTGGGAGCGCTCCCCAGATGTGCCTCCCGACTTTTTAAAATGTGTGACTGCACTTTCCGCCAGTCTGCTGCTGCCACTGCTGCTGCTGCCACCACACCACTCCTCTCCACCCGGGCTCCGCCCCTCCTACTTGTCTGGACGAATATTTCTTTTTTATATCTTTGTTTGTTGGACTTCCATGCAGCTCGATTTTCTGGAATTTCTGGTTGTCTGTAGTTTTGAGGTAGTTGTATTCCTTCTTAGTTGTGGAGGGAGACACAGCATGTCTATCTAGGACTCCATATTGGCTGGAAGTCTCACTGTGTTTTTTATTTGCATCTCTCTTATAGCTAGTGATGTCTATCATACTTTCATATGTCTATGGACCCTCTGTATGTCTCCTTTGGAGAAGTGTTTGTTCAGGGTCTTTGCCCAATTTTTCATTGGGTTGTCTGTCTTCTTGGATTTGAGACCTGTAAGTTCTTTATATGTTTTGGAGATCAATCCGTTATCTGAGAAATCATTGGCAAATATGTTTTCCCATATATTTTCCTTTTTGATCTTGTTGATGTTTTCTTTTGCTGGACAGAAACTCTTTAGTTTGATATAGTCCCATTGGTTTATTCTTTTCTTTATTTCCCTTGCTTTGGAGATATATCAGTGAAAATATTGTTATGTGGGATATCTGAAATTTCCCTGCCTGTTTTCCTCTAGAATTTTTATGGTGTCTTGGCTTAAATTTAAGACTTTGATACATATTGAGTTTATTTTGGTGTGCGGTATAATCTAGTTAGTGATCTAGTTTCATTTTTTGAACATCTCTGTCCAGTTCTCCCAGCACCATTTGTTGAAGAAGCTCTTCTCACTCCATTTTGTGTTCCTTCCCCCTTTATCAAATATTAGTTGGCCATACAGACCTGAGTTTTTTCTGGGCTATCTACTCTGTCCCATTGATCTATGCATCTGTTCTTATGCCAATACCAGACTGTTCTGATTACAGTGGCTTTGTAGTATAGTTTAATGTCAGGTATTGTGATTCCTCCTACTGTGTTCTTCTGCCTCAATTTGCTGTTAACTATTCAGGGTCACTTGGGGTTTTATATAAATTTTTGAAGTATTTGTTCTAGGTTTGTGAAAGATGTCATGGGTATTTTAATAGGAATTGCATTGAATCTATAAATTGCTTTGGGTAGTATGGACATTTTAATAATGTTGATTTTTCCCATCCATTAATAGGGTATATGCTTCCATTTATTTGTATCTTTCTTAATTTCTTTCTTCAGTGTTATGTGGTTTTCTGAGTACAGTTCTGTTACATCCTTGGTTAAGTTTATTCCTAGGTACTTTATTTTCTTGTTGCTATAGTAAATGGAATTTTTTTTTAGTTTCTATCTCTGATATTTATTGTTGGTGTACAGAAATTCCTTTGATTTTTGAATATTGACCTTGTACCCTGCTATTTTGCCAAATTTAATTATTATGATGAATAGTTATTTCACGGGGTCTATAGGGTTTTCTCTGTACACTATCATGTCATCTGCAAATAATGACAGTTTTACTTCCTCTTTTCCAATGTGGATGCCTTTTATTTCTTTTTCTTGTCTGATTGTTGTGGCTACAACTTCCAAGATATGTTGAATAGGAGTGGAGATAGTGGACATCCTTGTCTTGTTCCTCATCTCAGAAAGAATGCTTTCAGTATTTGTCCATTGAATATGATGTTGTCTTCAGGTTTCTCATATATGACTTTTATTATGTTGAGGTACGCTCCCTCTATTCCCATTTTGCTGAGTGTTTTCATCATAATGAGTGTTGTACTTTATCAAAGTTTTTTTCAGCATGTGTTGATATGATCATGTGACTTTAGTCTTTTATTTTGTTTATGTGGTGTATTAAGTTTATTAATTTGCAAATATAAAACCATCCTTGCATCTCTGAATGAGTACCACATGATTGTGGTGTATGATCTTTCTAATGTGTTGCTGGATCCAGTTTGTCAACATTTGTTGAGAATTTTAGCATCTATGTTCATCAGTGATATTGGCCTGTAGTTTTCTTTTTCCGTTGTGTCTTGACCTGGTTTTGAAATTAAGGTAATACTGGCTTCATAGAGATAGCTTTGGAGTCTTCCCTCTTCTTGGACTTTTTGAAATAGTTTGAGAAGGGTAGGAGTTAGTTCTTCCCTAAATGTTTTGTAGAATTCACCTGTGAAGCCATCCATTCCAGTACATTTGTGTGCCGGGAGATTTTTTTATTACTGATTCAATTTCAATATTCATTATTAGTCTGTTGAGGCTTTCTGCTTTTTCTTGATTCAGTTTTGGAATATTATATGTTTATATAAATTTGTCCATTTCACCTAAGTTGTCAAGTTTTTTGCCATACCGTTGTTTGTAGCAATTTCTTATAATCCTCTGTATTCTTGTGATATCAGTTGTGATTTTTTTCCTCTTTTGATTCTGATTCTGTTTATTTGGGTCCACTCTCTTTTTTTTTTTTCTTAATAAGCCTGGCTAAAGGCTTGTCAATTTTGTTTATCTTCTCAAATAACCAGCTCTTGGTTTTATTGATATTTTGAATTATTTGTTTAGTCTCTATGTCATTTAATTCTTCTCTGATCTTGATGATTTTTTTCCTTCTAGTCACTCTTGGCTTGTTTGTTTTTGTTCTTCTAGTTCTTGTAGCTGTAGGGTTAGATTTTTTATTTGAGATTCTTCTACACTTTTTAGGTAGTCCTGTATTACTATGAACTTTCCTCTCAGGATTGCTTTTACTGTGTCCCATAGGTTTTAAGCTGTTGTGTGTTCATTATCATTTGTTTCCAGAAATTTTGTGATTTCTTCCTTGAATGCATTGTTAACCCATTCACTATTTAGTAGCATATTATCCATTTTCCATGAGTTTGATTGTCTTTGTGTTTTTTCCTTGAGGTTGATTTCCAGATTCAAGACATTGTAATCTGAGAAGATGCTTAAAATAATTTCAATCTTCTTAAATTTGTTGAGGCTTGTTTTCTGTCTAACCACGTGGTTTATCTTTGAAAATATTCCATGTGCACTTGAAAAGAATATATATTTTGCTTCTTTTGGTGAAAAGTTCTGTATATATCAACTAAGTCCATTTGACCTAGAGTATTGTTCAATGCCTCCATATCCTTGCTGTTTCTTTGCTTTAAAGATCTGTCTATTGTTGAGAGTGGGTGATAAATTCCCCTACTGTGAGTGTGTTGCTGCTGATATCCTTCTTGTAGTCTTCCAAGATTTTCCTTATATATTTGGGTTCTCCTATGTTGGGTGCATATATGTTTACCAGAGTTGTATCTCCTTGATGGATTGTTCCCCTAAGTATTATGAAATGTCCTTCTTTGTCTTCTTTTATGTCCTTTGCTGTGAAATCTGTTTTGTCTGATAGAAGTATTGCTACCTCAGTTTTTTTTATGTTCATTTTCTTGTAATACTTTTTTTCATCCCTTCCCTTTCAGTCTGTGAAGATCTTTTATTTTGAGGTGTCTCCTGTTGACAACATGTATGTGGATCATGTTTTTGTATCGATTCCACTACCGTATATCTTTTTATTGGAGCATTTAATCCATTTACACTCAAGGTTATTATTGACAGGTATGTATTCATTTCCATTTGTACCTGTGTTCTTCTCCCTCTCTCTTTTTCTTCTTTTTATTAAAGCAGGCCCTTTCGCATCTCTTGTAATACTGGTTTGGTGGGGATGTATTCTTTTAGTCTTCCTTTGCCTGGGAAACTCCTTATGTCACCTACTATTTTGAAAGAGAGCCTTGCTGGGTAGAGTAGTCTTGGTTGTGGGCCTTTGTTTTTCATTGCTTGAAATGTTTTTTGCCATTCCCTTCTGGCTTTAGTGTTTCTGTTGAGTAATCTGCTGATAGCCTTATTGGAGCTCCTTTGGATGTTATTTGCTGTTTTTCTTTTGTTGCCTTTAGGATTCTCTCTTTGTCTTTGAATGTTGCCATTTTAATTATGATGTGCCTCATTGGGAGCCTCTGTTTTTCTTGTACTTGTGAGACATTTTCTCTCCTCATGTTAGGGAAGTTTTCTATCATTCCTTTTTCATTCAGGTTTTCTATCCCTTGCTCTTCTTCTTCTCCTTCTGGGATCCCTATGATATAGATATTATTGTGTTTTATGTTGTCCTGCAGTTCTCTTAAACCTTCTTCATTCTTTTTAAATCTTTTTTTCATTTTTTTGCATTGTGTGGGAATTTTTTTCTAAGTAGTTCTCTAACTCAATATTCTAATTCTCTGCTTCATTTAGCCTGCTTTTGATTGCTTCTACTGTGTTCTTCAGTTCAGAAATTGTGTTCTTCATTTCTTCCTGGTTCTTACTGATAGCTTTTACATCCTTTTTCATGCTGGTGTAGTTCTCAGTATGTTCCTTATAGCTTCCCTGGAGTTTGTTATAGTTCCCCTGAAGTTCGGTTTAATTTTCTTTGAGTTTGTTCAGTTCATTGACCGTCCTCATTACCATTGTTTTGAATTCCATGTCTGATAGTTTGCTTGCCTCTATTTTATTTATCCTTCCTTCTGGGAATTCCTCCTTTCTTTTTAGTGGGTTGCTGTTTCTTCACCTCCCCATTTTTAGGTGGCTGTTCTTGTTAGTTTCTGCTCCTGAGATTGACCTGCTTTTATTTTCTGCCCTTGTGGTATGTCCTTCTGTGGTAAGAATCCTGTGTGATTCAGTGGTGCAGACTCCTTGATCCCCTTAATTTTATGCTCTTGAGATGCCCTTTATGCCTTTTATTTGGACTCTCTTGTAGTATTTTGGTTTTGGTTATTGTTGTGTTGCTCTTTGATGGGTTCTTCCCTTAAATTAGCTGACTGAGAGTCACTCTTCCCACTTCAGACAGTTGTTGATCTGCCTCTGGCTGATGCCTCTTGGAAAAGAGTAGTCTGCTTATGAGATTTCTCCCATAGCACTGTGGTTGATTCTGCTCTGGGACCTGGTTTGCTGCTCCCCTAGCTCTTTCTCAAGAACCAACGCCCAGCATTTTTCAAAGTTCCTCTAGTTAACTTCACCCTCTTTCAGCTGCAGCCCAGGCCGAGCATGGCAAGTGTGCTTTTGCCTGACAGTTGGCAGGCAGTCTGGGGCTTCTGGTGGGTATGAGGGTCAGGGTTCATTCCCCTGTGCCAGCGGGCAGGTGCCCTGACTGGGGGCATTCCCCTGCACCAGTAGGTGGGCAGGGGCATTCTGCTGTCCTGGATGGGCACTTGGGCTGGGGCAGTGGCGAGGGGTTGAGCGCACCCTTGTGAGTGGGCTCCTGAGCGTGTGCTCCTCACAGATCTCACCCCGCGCTAGCCTTTTCTCCCCAATATGCAAAAAACAATCAATAAATTAAAAAAAAATAAAAGAGCGCTTCTCCCAGCCTCCCAGAGCCAGATGCCACCTGGCCGACATCTGGCTCTGCCAGTGGACACAGCCTGAATCTCCACCTCCAATTTCTCTCAGGGGAGACCCAGGGGCATTGAAAAAATTTTATGCTCTGCCAGCCGCTGCCCAGGGAGCAAAGCCAGTCAGAACTCATGTCTCTCCTATGTCTCCTCCACAAACCTCACCAGACAGGTTGCTCAGAGGCAGCCTCCTCTACTGCCAGCAGAGCCAAGGTTCAACTCTGAACAGTATCCAGATATTAACTGAGATGCTCTGTCCACATTTAGCTAAAACTATAGACCAATCTCTGGGCAGCCTCTTCTCACTTGTCCACCATCTTCCTCTGTCTTGCTTGCTTAGTCATTTTAAATGTGATGGCCACAGAGTACATATGCTCACTCAACAGGTCTGTTGCCCCCTTATGACTAGTATAGTGAAGCTGTCATTGTTCACGCATGCACATTCCAGTTCACTCTCATTGGCTGCCAGGTTACATTGATGTCACAGAAACCATTCTCATATTAACGATAAGACAGATTGAAAATACTACTAATGCATTCTTTCATTTTAATTTTCCATATGGTTTTAAATGTCACTACTTATTATTCTTGTATTTTTCCCAGTAAGTTCCTAAATAGCCAATTCTTTGTCATTATTTGATTCCAAATAATGTTTCTGGAACATTGATATATATATATCTATATAGATATATATATATATATCTGAATACCATTAATTGAGTTGTTTAGAAGTGTGGTGTTCTCCAAAACATAAACAAAAATTTTTTTAAAGCATCAGGTTTAATATCTAATCATTATATTAAACCATTTTAGTTTTTGAAGCTTCTTACTTGGTATTTTAGACTATGCTATTTAATAGTAATTACTTATCAATACAACATATGGTTTACATTTTTATAGTAGTTATGGAAATTTCATACAAGAAAATAATTAGAGAGATATGCTTAGTCTTACTAATAATTTAACTACTCAACTACCAGGTTAGGCAATAGGAGTGCCACGAGTATTTCAGGCTAATTCTTTAAAAAATATTATAGTTATTTTGCTAATTATCAAGTAAAATTCAACCTGTCATGTGTTACTCAAACTTTCAATAAATCCCAATTATAAAATAATACGCATTATCCCATTAATGTATTTAAGTACTTGTAAGTTTTACTAATATGCACTGTGATATGATGGAGATGCAAATACATAGAAAAGATGAGGAAATTCCCAATATTACTAATGCTGAATGTGTCAGTACACATTAGTCCATAGCAACTGGCTTGTACAAAAGTTATGGTCAGATCAAACCACTTCTAAATGGTTCCACCACCATGAATGGAATAAAAACATTGATAAAAATGTACTTTTTGAAACATCTTTCTAATATTTTAGGTGTATACTCATCACATTTTTATACCTGATTCAAATTTTTCTTTGAGTAAAATGACTTTTAAGAATGTACAGTTCTACTTCCGGCCTAGATAGAAGCATAGACCGATGCACTCTGTCTCCCTCTACAACTTAAAAAGATTACAGCTAGTGCAAAACTAAAAATAATAAGAAGTTCCTGAAAATAAAGCTACATGTAAGTCCAGCATATGACATCATAAACAAGTGGTGATTGTCCAGACGGCTAGAAAGTGTGAGCCCACAGCTGAGAGATATCGAACTGTGCCTGAGGCGGCAGTTGAAGCAGCAAACAGCTGGACCTGGTGAGCAGATGCCTGTGTTTGGGGGGAGGAGAGAGGCACCTAGGGGCCTGCCCTGGTTGCAGACTGAATCCTTCAGCTCTGGATTCCAACAGCGAAGAGGGCGGACCCTGTTGGGAGGCAGCTCTGTTTACCAGCAGAGAGTAACAGCGGGAACCCATCTTGGACCCCCGCCCCCATGCAAAGTGCCACAGGGTGGTGAGAAAGGTAGCCAGGTTGGGATGAGCACACAGGGCTCCGCCCAATACAGCGTAGGAGGTGTGACAGCACCCCACCCAAGAGGGAAAGATAAACAAAACGGTCAGAATGGCAGAATTAATAATTGAAATACCAATCACACAGCTAATGAAAAAACAAATAAAAGCCTTGACCGAGGAACAAATAAGGAATCTTTCAGAAGCTCAGTTTAGAGCCATAGTTATAAGACAGCTTACAGACCTAACAGCAGAGCTGAATCAAGACGGGGAAGGAAGGAAGGCTAGCCCCACTGAAATGAACAAAAATACATACAAAACAAGTGTTGAGGAAGGGAAAGCCATGGATCAAATCAACAAATTGGAACATAGGGAAGGAACAAATAGTCAACCAGTGTGGAAAGAGGAAACAAAGAATGAGAAATATGACAAGAGGCTCAGAAACCTCTGGGACAGCTATAAGAGAACAAACATTCGGGTTATCGGATTGCCAGAGGGTGAAGAAGAAGAATTAGAGATTGGAAAATTATGTGAAAAAATAATGAAGCAGAACTTCCCTAACTTGGGGAAGGAGGTGAACTTGCATGTTCAGGAAGCACAGAGAGTTCCAGATAGGCTGGACCCAGGGAGGACCACACCAAGACACATTATAATCAAATTGTCAAAAATTAAAGATAAAGAGAGAATCTTAAAAGTAGCAAGAGAGAAGAGAAGAACCATGTACAAAGAGGTCCCAATTAGACTATCAGTGGATTTCTCAAAGGAGACTTTACAGGCAAGAAGGGACTGGCAAGAAATATTCAAAGTAATGAAAATCAAGAACCTACAACCACAATTACTCTATCCAGCAAAGTTCTCATTCAGGATAGAAGGGCAGAGAAAGTGTTTCCAGGACAAAGTAAGACTGAAGGAGTTTGTTAGGTCCAAACTGCTGTTATATGAGATGTTAAAGGGACTTGTTTAGAAGAAGGAGGATCAGACAATGAACATTAAAATGAAAACTATATTACAACAACCTACAGCAGAAGCTAGGGAACTGAGGCAAGGGCAAATTAGGTAGGCAACTAGAAGGAAAAAAAATTATAGGTAAGGGGAGCATATCTGGGGGAGGTCAGCGGGGAGGGGATGGGGGAGAGGGAGAGAGGTGGTTCAGGAATTGGGAAGCATAGTGGGAGGGAGTGGAGTGGACAGGAAGATGTTGAAAAAAACTATATGCAGGACCAATGGGGTATGGACTAAGGGGGGAGACAACTGGAGGGAGGGGGGAGCAGGGGTGAAGGAAATTGGGACAACTGTAACAGCATAATCAATAATAAAAAAATTATGAAAAAAAAATTAAATTAAAAAAAAAGAATGTACAGTTCTAAAAGTAACAAATATTTTATGTCATTAGAGACTTCCCTGTTCACACTGAAATGTTTGCAATTTGTTGATTTTTATGGTTCAATTAAATGTTTATATTAGAAACAACACTGATTCCTATAACTTTTGTAAACAATAAAATGTTAATATGGGCATCAAACAGAAAAATGAGAGACATTTTAGGCTGTCAAGATATACTCTCAATTTTGTATTCAAAGTACCTCATTTGTGTAACAAGATCATTACATTTAAATATACACTGATAAATGTAAAAGATAATATAATCATTTTAAGAAAAATAATTATTATTTTCCTTTTGTTTAGTTGCTTATTCTGAAGTGTTTTGTTCCAAAAGATAATAATGGTTTTATTGTCTTCCATTTCTCACCCCTTTTTTTTCTGCTACTCTGGGAAGACCATTTTCTCTACCCTCACCTTGTGGTCTGTCCTTCCTCTAAGCCAATGAGGTATTGCTTTCTCACTGATTCAGCTCACATTTGATGATCTTTTACTTTCCTCAGTTTCTATTGAAATTAGATAAGAATAAAATATTGCATGAGTTTATAAAAACAGAGATATAGTAAAACATAAACACAAAGTTTATTTTTTGTATTTTCAACTCAGTGTCTTCTGGGAATCATTTAACATTATTGGCTTCTAGTAAAACTTTGCTCTATATCGATTATTTTCAACATGCACCACACTTCTGAAATCTTAGGGAGCTTTAAAAAAAGTATGATCTGGTATCGTGCCAGTACAATTAAATCAGAACCTCTAGGGGCCAGCATTCTAGTTTCAATAGTATTTAAAACAACTTCTATGGTGATTCTTAAATGCAGTAATGGTAGCAAATTATGGCTCCATACAATAGAACAGTCTGTGTTTTTATAAACATTAATCATAGTCTATATTCATCATCACATAGGTGGCTAGAAAAAATTTTGGAACAAAGAGATAATTAAAGTTGGCTATAATTTAAGCTGCTTTAGGAAAGCTATTATTTTACCTCCTGTTGATATAAATTGAAAGATTGACAAAAGTCCAGGAGAGTGATAAATTGTATTTCTAGCTTACCAATGTATAATATAGGTAAATTCTTTTATTGACAATACTACTTTACAGAATTACTAGAGAGGAAGTGCATCTTAGTCCTTATATTAGTTTCCTAAGTCTTCTGTAAAATATAACCACCAGTTCGGTAGCTGAAAACAACAAGAACTCATTTTCTCACAGGTTTGGAGACCAGAAATCTGAAATTAAGGTTGGTTCTTTCTAGTGGTTTTGAGGAAGCCTCTCTCTTAGTTTATAGTAGTTTCTGGCCATACTTTGCTTGTAGATGCAGTAACTCAATCTATGGATCCATTGTCACATAGTATTGTCCCCTCTGTGTTTCTCTAGGTCTAAAAGTGTCCTCTCCTTATAGAGATGTCAGTTATTACACCCTAGTCCAGTGTAACCTGTATTTAACTTAGCTAATAACAAAGACCCTGCTTCAAAGTCAAATCATATTGTGAATTTCACATGGACATGAAATTTTAAGGACAATGCTGAACCCATTGCAGTTCTTACATTACTTAGTTTCTCTGCAAGTTTTGATGTAGTCCAATAGCCTTCTTAAAACTTCCCCATCCCATGTCTTCTGCATATATTTTGTATGTTTTGCTTACTTCTGTCATAAAATCTCTAACAACATGTTGCAAAATATGTTATATATCTGCTTTTTCCCATAGTCTGTGAAAACCTACAGGACAGGGGGAGTGTCTTATTAGCATCTGTGCATGAAGACCTAGAATGCTTTCTGGCTCATGCAAGCCCCTGCATGGTAAGTTTTGGAAGAAAGGAAGACAGAGGGAATGATAGAGAAGGATATATGGCAATTCACCTAAATACAGCAACAAGGCAAAGGTTGGCTAGTACAGTTTTGGTTATAAAAATATAAGTCAGGATTGATGACTATTGAGGCCTATTTTCCCAATTACTGAGGTTCATGATTTTTGGAAATACCATCTCCACATATTTGTTCAAGGAATAAAAGGCTTTTTTCTATATGTGCACAAAAAGGATTTGACTTATATGTTGATCCAGCTATGTAACCTTAAATTCCACAACTTAGGAATATGTAGGATAAAATATTTACTTAGCAAATATAGATTGTAGCAGAAAAAGTGGAAACATACAATAAAGACCATTTCTGAAATGTTTACCTAGTTTACATGAAGATCTTAATGAGTATCCTTGTTTTCCAGCACAGTCTGAGAGTTCACAGCAATGCATATTTTTACTAGCATTATCCTAATCTATGGCCTAATCTGTGGTGCTTGTCCAATGTTTTCAGTTGTTGAATCACATCATTTAGAATCTTCAAAAGTTAATAGCTCTGCCCAAGTCACGGTCTGCATGTAATTGGCATGTACAAGGAATTTTCAAATTATTTCCTTTTCTTTTTTGTCTTGTGTGAGTTGCTTAAATCAACTCAAATTTTATTACCTTAAAATTTTCCAATAAGTGAAATATGAACAAGGGAGGAAAAAAAATGGAATTAAAATGTATTCTATGCCAGAAGCATAGTAATATCATGTAGTCAACTGCTTGGTCATACTGACCTAAGCCATCCTTTGCTACTTCTTTCATATATAGGTTTTAGAATGTATGAACTAAACCAAAATGGATCGCTGAGATCATCTGGCTCACAAAATGCCAATTACATATTGTGTGCATGATGCATTATTTTAGGGAAGATACATAGAGAATCTAGATAGGAAAGATTACTGTCTATGAGTAATTATATTGAAACCAGTTGTATCACTGTCACTTAGTGGTATATTAAAATGCTAATTCCCATTCAAGGTCAAATTAAACTCCATATAAGCAGTTTAAAAATGGAGGAGTAGTTGCTTAAAAAATAAAATTGAGATTATTTGGAAATAATTACATACTTTGAAAAATGTGTGGATTCTCTACTAGAGTACCTCTCTACCTTGGCCCATTTCATTCTTTTCTAAATTTGTTATTAAATTTACTGGGTTGACATTGGTTAACAGAATTATATAAATTTTAAGTATACATTTCTATAACACAAGATCTGTATAATGCACAGTGTGACTACCACCCAAAATCAAACCATCTTCTGTCACAGAGTGACATTACTTTAGAACAGTTATTAACCTGGGGTGATTTTGAACTATAGGAAATCTTAGCCAATGTTTGGAAAAAGTTTTGATTGGCACAATTTTGGGAGTGGCCACTGATGGCATCTCATCTGAGGCCAGGAATGCTGCTAAATAGTCTGCAATTCAAACAATAACTCCCTCAGTAAAGATGTATCTGGTCCAAATTGTCAGTAGTGCCCATGTTGAGATGTTTTGCTTTAAAATAAGCAAGGAGGACAACGTGGTGAAACAAGTCACCCTGTACTGATGGATACCTAGGGCTCTGCCCCTTACAAAGTAACAGGTGCAACAGCTCTACCTAAGACACAGAGACAAACAAACCCAGGCACCTGTCAAGATGAGGAGACAGAGAAGTATGGCCCAAAAGAGGGGATGGATCTAGGTTCCAGTGGGAAAACTAAGCAACAAGGAGATAGCCAATCTAACAGATGAGGAGATAGCCATCCTAACAGACATAGAGTTCAAAACACTGGTGATAAAAATGCTAACAGGCTTGACAGATATACTTAAGTATGACATATGCATCAGGGAAGAAGTAAAGGCTATGCTAAATGAAACAAAGGAAGATCTACATAAAACCATTGGTGGTGGGAAGGAAGCTGGGGTTCAAATCAATGATTTGGAACATAAGGAAGAATAAAACAGTCAACCAATACAGAATGAGGAAACAAGGATGGAAAAAAAATGAAGAGGAGCTTAGGAACCTCTGGGACAACTTTAAATGTGCCGACATCTGAACCATAGTGGTGCCAGAAAGAGAAGAGGAAAAGCAAGAAATTGAAAGTTTATATGAGAAAATAATGAAGAAAAACTCCCCAAATTTGGCAAAGGAAATAGACATACAAGTACAGGAAGCACAGAGAGTCCCAAACAAGCTAGATCCAAAAAGGACCACACCAAGACACGTCATCATTAAAATGCCAAAGGTTCAAGATAAAGAGAGAATCTTAAAAGCAGCAAAAGAAAAACAGAGAGTTACCTACAAAGGGGTGCCTATGAGACTATCAGCTGATTTCTCAAAAGAAACTTTACAGGAAAAAAAGGGCTGGCAAGAAGTATTCAAGGTGATGAAAAGCAAGAACTAACAACCAAGACTACTCTATCCAGCAAAGCTATCATTTAGAATGGAAGAGAAGATAAAGTGCTTCCCAGACAAGGTAAAGCTGAAGGAGTTCATCATCACCAAGCCATTATTATATGAAATGTCAAAGGGACTTACTTAAGAAAAAGAAGATCAAAATTATGACCATTAAAATCACAACAAATTCACAACTATCAGCAACAGAACCTAGAAAAATAAAAACAAAATCCAGCTAAGCAAACAAGAATAGAAACAGAATCATAGGTAGGGGGATCATTTGGAGGGTTATCAGCTGGGAGGGGGAGGGGGAGAAAGGGGAAAATGGTGCAGAGATTAAGAAGCATAATTGGTTGGTACAAAATAGACAGGGGGAAGTTAAAAATAATATAGGAAAGAATGAAGCCAAAGAACTTATATGCATGACCAATGGACATGAACTAAGGGGGATGGGATAGCTGGAAGGAAGGGGGAGTACTGGGTAGAGAGGAGCAAATGGAAAAAAATTGGGACTACTGTAACAACATACTCAATAAAATATACTTAAAAAAATAAGCAAGGAGATGAAAAAGTTGGGTCTTAAGTTACTCTCATTTTATTGTTACATATTTGTGGGCTAGAAGATTGTTCTAAACCAGCAGCAAAGGTGAGGTTTCAGTTTTTTTGTCATATTTACTCTGTTCTACACCTAAAAATAATAAGAGCTGAACTGCTAAAATTTGCTTAACAATTATGAAACACTTTCTCACCCCTTATTACCTTGGATCTTCACAATTCGGTAAGGGCATAGGGGCAGGTACTGAATTTGTCTTATACAAATTATAGAACTGAAGCTTATGGACAGCTTAGAGACCCACTAAGGGGAGGTAGCATGGTCCCTCATCTGTGGAAGCAGTCCCAGGGTTCATGCATCAGGAGAGTGCATTGTCTGTAGAGAATTAAGGAAGAGTAATAGTGAAACCAACTGAAATGTACTGTGCTTTGTATTGATTACCGATTCTAAACATTGTCAGTGACAAAAAATAAAAATTCCCATGAGACAGAGCTTTTCTAGTTTCCCATCTTTGTCTGCCACTGCTTTGGGAGGTTAAGCACCTTACCCCAAATAAAAACTAGAGAGTAAATGGGAATTCATAGATATGGGATCAAATTTCACATCTGGTGTCTTTACATGCACACAAAGCTCCTTCACCATCCCAATCTAAATCTTATAATTGAAGTAACATACTTTTTTTAAAGGAAAGAAGACATAGGCCAGTAAAATATTGTTAAATCCAATAGGTTGGGCAGATTACATATTAATAGTGGTATATTGGGTCAAGTTGAGTCAACTAACCTTTCTATAATAATCAGTGATGCAGAAAGTTCTCCCTCCCTTTTTGTTAGCCTTGCCACTGTTAGGGATGACTGGCTGGCGAATATTATGGGTCATTTATTTTATGACAGGTAAAGTAATTTTTTATAGCTGTAATTATAGGTCTTTGT
The DNA here is from genome assembly GCF_987537825.1 of Furipterus horrens. Classification (NCBI taxonomy): domain Eukaryota; kingdom Metazoa; phylum Chordata; class Mammalia; order Chiroptera; family Furipteridae; genus Furipterus; species Furipterus horrens. The sequence goes on along the minus strand of NW_028327182.1, from coordinate 58,798,960 downwards.
TCTGTGCCTTCCATTTCCTCTCTTTATTCTCTCAACTTCTAACCTAACCAAACTCATTAGGCCAAACACTCTTACTTCTGCACATTTTGCAAACTTTCAGTATACTCTATGCCCTATATTTGACTTTCCTTTTGAGGAGACAAAGAAATGGCAGTTGGTAGTCTAAAAGATGGCCACTGACCTTTTCATTATGGGATGAAGGCTAAAGGCTGGAGTCGGAGTGTGTGTTTGGCACCAGCAGATACTCCCTATGGCTGTGTCAGCATCCTGCCAAAATACAACTCCTTGACTAGCATAAAAATATCCCTCAGGGTAAGAGGAAAAATATAACAAGGCAGGAGGTAGGATTTGACATGATACAGATCTGTGAAAATGAAATGTGACAATTGCTAATACCATGTAGTTTAATGAAACTGGCATATTTCATATTCCCAACAGGTATTTAAGTGTATATAAAAGTGCACAGGTATTAAAGTGTAAAAAATGTTAAAGTTATTTTGACAGCACTATAGTTATCTCCATTTGACTAGGGGAGCATCATTTACAATAATGCCTTATGGTCCAGCTGTTTTTCATTTTGTGGTTTTTAAAATTTCCTCACTCATATAATAATGCAGATGAAGAAGAGCTGACTAAGTTGATATTAAGTTTATATATTTTACCTAAGATTATATTTCTTTTTAGTTTCTAAATGGATAGCTTAAACCACATGGAGTGAAAAGGACAATGATACTTGCTTTTACTTGAGTGTAATGCTCAAAAAAAGCTATTTTGGTATAATAATTAGTAAGTTTATTGTTTAGGACCTTAAACTCAGTCTGAAAGTCTGGATTTCCTATACTGTGGTTAGAAGTATGCACTGAAAAATTTATCCAGCTGAAAGCAAATATCACCTATTTGGTATTCGTCGGCAGCCGTCCGTCTCGAGAGACGATGGTGTAGCTTCTTAAGAGTCTATCTGCACCACCGAGAATGGCTGTGCAGTCCGACTCGGGAGTGACACGGTATCTGTCTCCTCCCGTGTTGAATCTTGCGATGATGCTGGAGTGTCCTCTCCAGTGAAGCTGAAGCTACAGAGCCTGGGCAGGGTGATATGGAGGGTCTGCTGTTGCCCATGCAGCAGACCCCCCCTCTCTTCGCAGCTGAAGGGTCCAAGGGAAAGACGGAGTCAATACAGCTTGGCTTCAGGTGCGCCGCAGGAGTTGCCGGTGTTGACTACAACGTCAAACCGCCTTAGGGACTCCGGCTCCGGATTTTCTGTCGGGGTTTACTCCCCTAGCCTTTCCCCTGAAGAGGTATGCCGCAAGGCAGCGGAGGTTTTTTGGAGTCAGAGTTTTCCTTCTCTGTATTTGGTATTAGGGCATGCTATTTCAAAACATTGCATTACTGGGTGAGATTTTATGTAGCACTCTGTAATTAACCCTCTTTGAAGTAAACACATATCTTTCTAAGCTTTTTCAAAACAAGTTTAAGATTATAATTAGGGATTGGACAAAATGGCACAACATTTGGGTTTTGGCTTCAAGTTTACACGTCTTCTCACTGTGGACCAATCTATAGTATAATACAGTACCTGGTATTGCTTCCTATACAGATCATCAGTACATATTGTTTGTGTTAAAAATGTAAATTGAAATTAGCAGAATCAAAGGTTTCTCCCCAATTCTAATTCTTTGGCAGAATCTCTCTCTGTCTCTGTCTCTCTCTGTGTCTCTCCCTCTCTCTCTCTCCCTTCCTCTCTCTCTCTCTCTTCCTCTCCCTTTCCCTCTTACTTCCCACACCCTCTCTCAGACTAGGATTCTTCTATTGGCTTATTTCTACAGAGATGAGAGTCTTTAATTATGATTAAAGTCTTGTGGTTGTGAACTGAATATTTGCAGACAAATGTCCACTCATTTGCAGGCAGTGAGAAATAATGAGGTATTTCATTGCTATGAAGTTCACCAAGAAACCTAAATAAGCATCTGTCTGCCATCAGACTTCCTGCAAAGTTCAGGACACTAAAAGGACTCTTGTTAGAGAGAACTCTTGGTCAAGCATGTTCCAAGCTTTGATCTCTCCCCCGGCTGGACAAGTAACAGGCACTAGTCATTTGGGCTTTAAAAATATCCCGATGTACAACATATACGATACTATGACTTTCTCTTAAGAGTTTTTCAATTAGCTAGAAAATCTGTATGTCATCTTATTTTACTTCGTTTTTAAACATTATTTAAATTAGAGCAAGGACTTTGCTTTATGTCTTCTTTTATAAAATCTGCTTGTTTAGAGATTTACAAAATGTATTATTTGAGTTAAAATTATTTTTAATATAAATTAAACACGGATTCATACACCAGTATTTGGTTGTTTATATATAATGAATGTTTCTAGTTTAAAATCTTTGGACTTATAACCATTGTTTATAAACAGTATTGGAAAAGGAATATGCTAAATTTATATTTTGGTCTGACAATGAGATTACTATATTAGAAATTTATCCAAGGCCTAAATTCTTAATGGGAGTTTGGGTGAACTTACACTATTTTTTAACACTTTCTACAAAATATCGAGCATGTTGGCTTGGAATTAAAAATAAAAAACTTTTAAATTAAGGTAAGGATTATTCTAGGTGTTGACAATACTAGTGAATAAGTCAGTCTGTGCTCTCTTAAAGCTTAAATTCTAGTGGAAAGAGACAGATACTAAAGAAATAAATAAAAACACGGTGGTTATTGGCAAGAGAAAAATAAAGCAAAGTGAGCAAGAGAGGGCATATAAAATGTGAAAGGATGGGTCTGTTTTATAAAAGGTGATCTTGAAAATCTCTCTAATAAGGGGACATTTAAGCAGAAACATTAAGAAAGTGAGGGTCTTATAGATATGAGGGCTAGAGCATTCTGGGAAGAGGAAATTGCAAATGCAGAGGCCCCATGGTGGAGAAGTCCTTAGAATGCAGGGTAAAGTACAAAGAGACCTTTGAGCCCTGGAAGACAACATGGGCTAAATAGGATTTGATTCAAGGTGAATGCAGAGAACTATCAGAGCTCTAGATCACCTAGAACCTTATATTAATTCCCAGTGAATTGACTGTAATTAATTTTTTGGCAGTTGAAGTAAAATAAAACTTATAAAATTGTATTTTGTGGAGATTACTATAATACAGTTGAAATAGTAACATTTAAAGAAAAAATAAATTATAGTAGCATTTTGTTAACATAGGCATTTTTTTTCTTTTTGCTTCTGTTGATATTAAAATGACAAAGGCATCAGGAGAGAGCCCAAAGTCTTCTTGTCTTAGCTCAAGATGCTATAACAAAGTACCATATATTGTATGGCTTAAAAAACAGAAATTTATTTCCCACAGTTCTTGAGGGTTTAAGTACAAGATAAGGATGACAGCATAATTGGTTCCTTGTGAGACTCTTCCTGGCTTGCAGATGGCTGCCTTTCCCCATCTTTCCATGTGCATGGATATAGTTCTCATGTCTCTTCCTTTTATTTTAAGGACACTAATCCCATTATGAGGGTCGCACCCATATGACCTCATCTAAACCTAATTACTTCCTAAAGTTTCCACCTTCACATATATTATCACATTGGGGATTAGAATGTCAGTATATGAATTTGGGGGGAATACAAGCAATCAGCCCATACATAACATGACCTACAAAAACCATCCATCAAATGATTGATCTCTTTTTTTCTGACACATTAATAACACATGGTTTTCTCCCTTCTAATGATGAACTTCCATAACTATATGCTCTATTTCAGGCAGAAGATTCTTCCTTATATTAGGACAAAAGTTGTTACAAGATGAGTCTTATTCAATGATTCTCACTGTTAAAGCTGCATGAAATGAGAATGTCATCTTCTCTCTTATGCCCATGTTAGTTTCACATCATCTATTGTCTTCTCTGAGTGAGGAACTGAGGACCAAGGAAAAGAGGATAGATGTGAACTAAACCAATTGGTAAAGAATTTAATGGAGTCATTCTTTTCACAAGTGCCTAAATATAAATGAGTACATATAGATTAAATTATCCATTGAACACAAGTATCATTAATTAAAAAATATAGGTTTCATTCTTCTCATTGAACTCTGTCATATCCTAAGAAGTAATGAGTTAAGTGAGGAACAACTTTAGATATTACTAAGAAGCAATTTCTAAGCAGGCTTGCTCAGCTAACATAGCAATTGCCAATCTATTTCCCAAGTAGCTCTTCTAGTCAATGAGTGCTCAGAGAAATACAGTCTTAATAGTATTTGTTACAGGTAGAGCCTAAGGCTGAATTTTGTTGACTTGGCAGTCATATCCCTCTGTTGGGTCATTGGACCTACTCTCAACTACATGCCTCTAATGTTTTTAAGATCTACTGCTCCATGAGTATGCCATCAGGCACTGTGAACAGTGAACTTAGACCCAAGGGCAGAACTTTATCCTCACTGAAACTCATTTTATTATATCTAACTTAGCACTCCCAATGTCTTAGATTTTTTTTAGATTTAGACTATCATTCAATACAGAGTTAAAAAAAAGTAAGTTTACAGTTGTTTGTATAGAAAATAATGCAATATTAAATAATGATACAAGAATAAATGGTTTCATGTATTCACAACTGTAAACCTATTTATGCCCATCCTGTATATGTACTGAACCTCTTAGTTCTATGATATCTTCAATTTGCCAAATATCTCATACTCACTAGGACAAGTGTTAATGAAGATTAGAACAAAAATGAAGGATAAAGGTAAACCACCATAAACTTTGCTCAGGTTGACACAGATTCAAAATTATTTAGATACAACCATGTAAGTTACTGCTAACTTCTAGCTGATATATTCCCTAGTCAAATGTCTCATGTTGTACATACATTATGACTCTTACTCACAATTTGGTAATCCTCTAGGAAGAAATTTGAAAGTCTGAAATGATTTCTTTAGGTGTACACATTTCAGGTTTTAAGGATGACTATTTGTATTTACTCACAGAACATTTCCTTTAAAAATCAATTCTAAATTTTTGCTCACAATATACACTGGAATAAGTGGAATAGTTACAAGGTCTATTTTTTCTTCTTCCATCACCAATTATTTCCTTTTACTCTCTTATACCTCCCCCAAACCCTTTCCTCTGGTATCACCAAACTGTTACCTGTGTCTATGAGTTGCTGTTTTTGCTAAGTCCTTTCACTTTTTTCACCCCCCCCATTATTATAATACAATTATAAGACCACTATCAGGAAAATACAGTGAAGTGTTCCTTATAGTATGGACATTGTAGAGGAATTCATGCAGTAAGTGGCATGATTTGAGGCTTGGAGGATTTACCAGTGTTGAAGGTAAAAAGAATAACAGCACATTTCAGGTCATGGGAAACATGGTAATGAGAAAGTGACATTTTGCTGGGGTGTGAGTGTATGTTAGAAAGAATTAAAGAAAAATAATATTACCAGGCAATTAACACACAAAGGTGTTCAGTAACTACCTGTTAGCTATTGAATAAATACATGGATGGACAAGATGGTTGGTTAAGGCAATTTTATCACATCGCATGTCAAGAGATATTTAAATTTTATACTTTAAATTGTGAGGAGCCACTAATGGCTTTTGATCAAGGGAACAGCAAAACAGTACTTTGAGCACACTGGAAAGCCATTTTAAAAGTGCACGTTATGCTTCTTTCTCATATATTTTGCTGCCACCTTAACTCTCTCTGTAACAGTCTTTGTGAATCTGGAAATTATGTGAATAGACAACAATAGATGTTGATAGGTAATTATGGCAACAGACAACTTGAGGTCTTAGATAAAGGTGTTTTTAATGGAGGGTAGAAGCTAGACAAGAAGCGGTGAACATAGAGTAAGCCCCATATAGATATAATTTATTTCCAAGACTCCAGGAACTGAAAAGGTTGCAATGAATTTAATTGGAAGAGTCTTGCCTTTAATTCTCAGAACTGCTTCATATTTCACTCAAATTTTTCTCTGTCAAAAAAAGTTTCATATAAGGACACTTTGTTACACTGCCTTGACTAAAAAATGTAGATCTTCTCATGAGTTGCTAGTGCTGTAATCTGTGCAAAAAAAAAAAAAAAGGAGTCACCCCTATTTTTGGTGGATTTGAGGGTTGGTATTCGATAAATTGATATGAGATTCCACTGTCAGTTGGAAAATCCTTTTTCATCTTAAGAGTTTATTAGGTTATTTAACTGCCACTAAATTTAGTATATAATAGAAAGGAGCAGCCTCTGAAACTTCCAGGGTGACCCTTTCATTTATCTAAATTTCATTTCTTCTTCTTTTGAAAAGAGCTAGATATTAAATCTGATTCTCTTTGCTCCACAGTAATAGTTCCCATTCAAGGACATTTATTCTAAGGCAAAATAGAACAGAATCTGAGGACTTGGAAATGCCTTAGAGATCGGTGTGCCTTTCCTTTTAATTTTACAGTTGAGCAACCTTAGACCCAAAAGATTAGATAATTTCCTCAAAATTAACACCAATAGAAAGGTCCTATGTAAAATTGAAATAGATGTGAAAATTATTCATTGAATAATGTCAACCTGCCACTCCCACCTAGGGATCAGAGGTTAAGAATTATAGAACTGTATTGACAGCTTACTGAGCACTAACAGACATGCTGGATAACCAAGCTTTGATGGGAAGCAAGAGAAGTACAGTCTGGTCAGACGCATTCTGCCTGTGATGTACCATTGATACCATTTCCACTGACCACTTACTGCACATTGATGATATGGTCCTTAGCCACCCCAATCACAGTCACACTTTGATTTGTGATTTCATTTTCTACTCAGGCTCTAATATACTTGGTTTGTACTTCATTCCCTCTAGATTCAGACTCCCATGTGAGAACACTTGACTGGTAACCCTAGATTATGTGCAGTGCCCTAGCAGTTAGAAGTGGGAGAAGGGGTGTGAAGAGGGAACAGATGGGTCCCTACCTCTAACCCATCTTGAGATTCCTTCCATATCTGGAGTAGTCAATATTACCAGTGCCCAGTACACATCTGTACACTTCTGCATATAACTCTGTTTTCACTTGACTCATAAGGCAGTCTTAAGGCTTGGGGAGAGCATGACCAGGCAGCTTAAAACAAGATTTGGCTCAAAATTACAGCCCTGGTAGAAAATTCACTATTGTGATTATTGTCATTGTTATTGTTATTCTCATATCAGAAGCAACCTGACATCTGTTAAATCTGTAAGTCAGAGTGTCTCAAAGCACATTGGAATACTGCCTACATCTGAATCATCTGCTTATTAAAACGGATCCCTTAATCCCAACTCAGAATTGCTGAATCAAAATGGGGGGGGGAGGCTAGATATAGATGCATGCTGAATTTTAAGAACCATTGACCTATACTCCATTCAAGCATCTATATTCTGGTAGGGCATTGCATCCTTTCCCTAACTTCCCAACTTGTTGCCAGTCACACCGAGCACTAGGGAGTTCAACAACTAGATACAGGAATGGGGAAAATTGTTAGCTTTAGATTCCTTTGTGCAAAGCCCCTGCAATGATTTCACTGCTGTCTTTGTGGTTACTTTGTCTTTATAGTTATTACATCTTCATGGTCTACAAGAGAAGAAAGCTAAAATATATTAAGCTGCTACTATGCACTTATCACATCTATGCTGAAGGAATTGCCTTTGCAAAGTCATATATGTATTCTCAATTACTGGAGTAACTTTCTAATGTGGTCCAAGGCAAGCAGCATCAGCATCACCCAAGAACATGTTAGAAATGTGAATTTTTAACTGAAACACCCCAGACCTATGTAGTAACTAGCTTTCTATGTGGTTCTGATGCATGTCAAAGTTTGAGACTGCTGCTCCAAGTTTCCTTTTCTGTAACATAGTGATAATAGTGATCATCATTATCATCATCATTATCCACACTTTATAGTTATTATTCATATTATTTTCTATTGTTGTTAAACTAAGCTAATGGGCCAAAAAGCACTTGGCCCAAGGTAAGTGTTCAATACATAGTAAGAATATCATTGAGACTATGTTTAATTTTCTAAAGCTCTTCCAATTGTCTAATTGCTTAATTTTAGGTAAATCCATAGTTTGCCTATAGTATAAGCAGTCATGTTCCAAGTTTCATATAAAGGTTATAGAAGGGATCCAGATGTTGTAAAATTATGGTACTTAACAAGGGAAATTATCTTTTTCTTTTAATTTTTCATTTTAACAATTAGAACCAAGCCATCTAGTTTTTTACTATTATTTAAAGCCATTTTAAGACATTCACAGATTACTTGACTTCAGCATGGCATTACTAAGCTTAGTGGATCTTTCAATGTCTTACTCCTAGGTGGGGACCAGTTTCTTGGGAATAAGTACAATAATCTCTCCCTCTTTATCATTAACATCCAAGTAAAAATCTCTGGATATGGATTTGCCTATGATTTTCAAAATCAATTATTTCCAACTCAAATGGATGTGCAGTGACATTTCTTCTCCAAGTGTGGAGACTGAGATTGAAATACGTCAACCCCACTAGAGGGTGACTTTTATCTAAGTCAGGGTGCAGATATACTAAGGGCATCTTCCACAGCCTTCTCAAGATTAAATTGTGCTATCATTTAGTCAAGGTGAGGCGATGCCGAAGGTACGTATTGCTTAGGCCAACTCAGACTTGAATTACCGCCTTTTACTAAGTAACCTAGTTGTTTGGTGAGGACATTTAAAGCTGAGCTGTTGCATAATCTCAATTTGTACTTTGGGGTAGACTTTTTATTAATAATTGCAGGTATAATTTTAAACAAATTTTGTATCTATTTCAATTCTTCTCCAATGTCCCTTCTGAAACACCCCTCACCACCTCCCAGGGAAAAGACACAACTGAAAATGTGAAAAAAGAGAACTCTGTTTGATTTATAAAAACAAAATAAAACAAAAGGATGCAGGATATTGTTAAGTTTCATTTTGTAATTTAAAAGTAAGACAAACAAATTCTCTATATACCAGAGAACAAGGACGCTATCAGGATGTTCATTCAGACCATAATGAAAGAGATCAATTTCAATCAAATCCTAAGAAAATCCAGATTGGGTTTCTTTTTCAAAGTTTAGATTCAAGAAGTGAAATATTTGTAAATTTATAATTGCTAAAAATTTATTAATTAAACATCAGAATCTAATGATATTTTAAATACCATCTTGGTAAATACCTTTTTCTAGCATGTACAATTAACGTTTTGCAGCCCAAAGAATTCAAATAGTATTTATGTATTCCACATGCTTTAGATACTAGATATTTTCTATTTTGCTTTTTAATAACTTAACATATATAAAAGCATAGCATAAGATAGTTCTAATTATATTAAAACATGTAGGTTGTACTGAAATTTGCTTATATTCTTAGAGTATTGTAAAGAATGTTTCTAGAACACAGGATAGCTATCCTGCCAGAAGAAAATCAATTAACCTCATGCAAAAGGAGAGTATAGTAATTAAACTTGGGGTCTCAGATACAGATCTTCATAGTTATCCATCCCTAGGAACCTGGAAAAAAACAGCATCTTATAAAATGCACACATATTAAATTAAAAAGGGTTTTCTGTGGCATGAATTAGTCTGAATTAGTGTTTAACTTACATCTAAATTCACGACTAGAAAATTCCTTTAGCAAAAGGAAAGATGGGTAGTTTTATTATTGTTATATTCTTGAAGGAACAGGTCACAGCCTGAACTGAAACCTTTCTTTTCAGAAAAAAAATTTTGCTGTAACTTTATACTAAAATAGTATCTATGTACAGTTGCATATGTTTTTATATAGAATTGCTAAGAACTACTGTGGTAACTTTGCAATTCTCTAGTTAATACACTATTCAGCTGTTAACATTTACTTCTATGTTTAAGAGTAGGCATTTTTTTTTCATTAATTAAATAACTCATTTTAAAACTATAAAAGACATTCTTGAAAATTATGTGGGGTTATGTGTAAGCATACACTCTTTTTTATTTTAAATCCTCACCCAAGCATATACTTATGGATCTTAAAGAAAGATGAAGGGAGAGAGAGAGAGACAGGAAGACATCAATGTGATAGAGACATCGATCAGTTGCCTCCCATATGCACCCAGGTCAGGGATCAAACCCACAACCTAGGTATGTGCTGTGACCAGGAATTGAACCCACAACCTTTTGGTGTACATGATGACGCTCCAACCAATAGAGCCACCTGGCCAGGGCTAAGTATATCTTATAACCCTCCAGCCTAGTGATGACGTGCAACTAAATTCTCATCTGCAAATTAGGAGTTAGAAAAGAACATGCAGTTTAATTACTTCAGATTTTCCTTCCAATTGTAACCTATGACTAAACTATATGACTAATATGACTAATTGTCTCTCACCTGCTAACATTTGACAGTTCTTGTACAACTAATCAAGAAGGTTCTTTTTATTTTTTTATTTTTTTATTTTGGCTTTCCAATTACAGTTGTCCCCTTTTCCTCTAATTTCTCTCCCCCACCCAACCCACCCCTTCTCCCGTAATCATATCCCTCCCCGTTGTCCATGTCCATGAGTCATTTATAAAGAAGGTTCTTTAATTCTCTTCCCAGTTTAAGATTAGGTTGCTCCAATTTTTCTAAATTCCTTGAAAGTTTAAGGCTTCATTTATTTATTTTTAGCCAAATGTTTTTATTCTTCATTTTTAAGGTGAAGTTTAAGAGACAATTGTAAGACATAAAGAAAGCTAGCTAGAAGAGATGAGGGTTAAGAAGCCAGGAGTGTGGAGTAAGCATTGTCAAGTTTCATTTGATTCTTATTTTGTTCATGTTTGTGAGGAAAAAAACTACATATAAGTTTATTCCAAATATTAATAGAATGTTTTCTCTGTATTATTAGTGGACAAACCTAAAAAATAGTTTTGACTACTTATGTTTCCAATGATTTTAATGATTTCTATAAGCAGTAATAGTTCTATAGTATTTGTTATATATATATATATATATATATATATATTCCTATATATACTTAGATATATATTTTCTCTGTTATTTCCAACAATGCTGGTGTGATATATAGAATATCTTTTTATCTGAGTACTTTAATTTCCATTTCTCTTAAAAGAGCATTGCACTTCACATTTTAACCCTAGTTTATAATAGGTAAATGAAAAGAATTGGTTACTGATCTTCAACAGGTTAAAACTATTATCTTTCTCCTTATCAGTAGTGCCACTTTGGATTTTCAGTTTCTCCATTTATAAAACTAAAATCATAGGCAATGTCAAATTTTTGTAGAAAAGGCAACTTCATTTTTATCATTAGAATAAAAGTGCACTCTAACTATGTGGCTTAAAAGCATTAAAAACACTAAAAATGAGAGAGAATTAGGGAAAGATATCTTTTAGGCAGAACTCTGTTATAACTCTTGGCAACAAAGAAGCAGCAGGTTTTTCTCTGCTTATTTATTTCACCTGATTCATGGCTACCTTGAGGCAGGAGGACGGACGTGTGTGCAGATTGCCCGTGTCTTCAGCCATCTGCACTGAAATGCTGACTCTCTAGAAGGCAGCAGCCTGTACTAGCCACTGCCAGCCTCAGAGCCTGAGTGAGGTCCTGGGTCATGAGGCTGTGCAGCTCAGGGAAGTAGGTAAATGGCCTAGGAGACACTTAACCCATTTCTAAGCTGGAATGATCATAGCATTCAGCCACAAACTGGGACATGGTTAAGAGTAAAAGTAACCTAACTGGGACAAAAGCCAAAGAAACAGGATGATTTCAGGCACTGGAGTGCATGGTCACCATGTAACAGAACTCCTGGGCTGCTTCAATTGAAACAGAACCCATGGGCTGTTTAGTTAGGGGCCCGATTGCCCGCCGCCAGAATTTTAACTCTCAATACCAGAGTTTAGTGAGAAGAAAAAGAACTGTTTATTTAACAGTTATATAGATTTAGATTATTTGCGGATTTCTGCTGTTAAGTCTTATGTCCTTTAAAACACCCACAAACACATAGTTCTGCCTTCCCCTACCAAACCAGGCTAGTTTTAGAAAAGTTAGAAATACTGTTTCCCTACTTCCTAGACACAGTTCAGCTTTACTGGTAGTTGCCAATCATTCAATTCTGATTGGGGAGGTCTTTCTGTGTTGTGGTGCCCGCCAGCTTCCAATGCAGAACCGTGTGGATTCTCAGCCTCCTTGTAAACTGCCTTCTCAAAGCCGCATGGTGTTTCCCTCTCAAAGCAGCATGGAGAACCTCTTCACCAAGCTGTATGGTGAGGGTCCTTCTTAAAACAGCATGGAGAGCTCCGCTAAAATGTCTGCAGTTGCTTTTTAAAATCCCCGACTGTGTTCTCTGACTCATGGGTGTGGTAACCAGTTCTGACCATTAACAGAACCTTAGGCAAGCTCTGTAAATTCTTTCAATACCACCCCATGGTCCAAGACCCCTCCCATCTTCCTGGGCCCTGGAATCATCAAAAGCCATTTGCGCAACAAAGTTACCAGTCACTAGCCCCAGGCATGCAAAGACATCCTAAAAGCTGCTTCCTTTTCTTCATCCCCCAGCCGCAAGCTCTGGGGGTTTTTGGACCCCCATTCTGTAACAACCATACTCTGTAATGTTCTCCCAAAATAGGATGGTCTTCCAATCATCATCCCTGCCTGATGTTTACAGTGATGTTTATAGGGCTCTTACTATGTGCCAGGTGCTCTTCTACACACTTGGGATACATAAGGGAATAAAACAAAGATCCTTTCTTTCATGGAGGCTACATTAGAGTGGGAATTAAACAAAAAAAAATGTAAAGAGAGAAATAAAAATGAAGAGAGTGGGGTAAGAGTTTGGGGTGTACTGAGGAGGATTTAAGTGGGTTGTAACATTAAACAGAGTGGTCAGGGGTCAGCAAGCTTCTCCCATATTAAAAAATTATCAATGGCTGTGAACAGAACAGACTTAAATTATTGACAAATTAGGTCCTTTAAGAGATGTTTATTGTTGGGTGAGTATACCCAAGCAGGGTATTGGTAGTATCTGCTTAGAAGGTTACACTGCCAGTTTTCTATTTTAGCCTGTAAATGCTGCCCTCAAGACTGTAAAGGAGGAAAGAGGAAGGACATCTCTAAAATCAGAGAAGGAAAACTCTGACTCCAAAAAACCTCCGCTGCCTTGCGGCATACCTCTTCAGGGGAAAGGCTAAGGGAGTAAACCCCGACAGAAAATCCGGAGCCGGAGTCCCTAAGGCGGTTTGACATTGTAGTCAACACCGGCAACTCCTGCGGCGCACTTGAAGCCAAGCTGTATTGACTTTGTCTTTCCCTTGGACCCTTCAGCTGCGAAGAGAGGGGGGGTCTGCTGCATGGGCAACAGCAGACCCTCCATATCACCCTGCCCAGGCTCTGTAGCTTCAGTTTCACTTGAGAGGACACTCCAGCGTCATCGCAAGATGTCGACTCAACACGGGAGGAGACAGATACCGGTTATAAGCTCATCCGATTGGCGAAGGAAACGAGTGCCAGGGGTCTCCTCTGACGGTGGGAGAGGTCATCGCACCTCACTGGACAGCTACCGTCTCGCCATGGCTCGCCTGCCCCACTGGGTGCGTGGGGATCAGAGAGGCGCCTCTCGAAAAGTGGGCCACAAAACACCCGCACCAGTTAATTCCAAGCAAACAACAAGAAAGAAGCCTCCGGCTCTTCGCCTCGCTAGCTGGAACATCAGGACCATGTGCCCCAGACTTACTGCAGACCTTCCGTGGATCAAGGGTGCCAGGAAAACCGCTGTCATCGATAGGGAACTGGCACGACTAAACATCGACATTGCGGCTCTACAGGAGACCCGGTTGGCCGACAACGGAACTATCAGAGAAACCAACTACACCTTCTACTGGCAAGGGAAGTCTCCGGACCAACCAAGACAGCACGGTGTTGGGTTCGCTGTGAAGAACACGCTTGTTAACTCCATAGAGCCACCCACAGGAGGCACAGAGAGATTACTTACCCTCCGATTGTCAACAACTTTCGGCCCAGTCAGCATTCTTAGCGCGTATGCCCCAACCCTCTGCGCCACCACTGAAGAGAAAGAACAGTTCTACCATGCACTGGACGAAGCGTTATCCAAGATTCCCAGAAGTAACGCTCTCTATCTCCTTGGAGACTTCAACGCAAGAGTAGGAGCCGACCACATGGCCTGGCCCACCTGCCTTGGAAACTTTGGGAGAGGAAAGATCAATGAGAATGGTCAGCGACTGCTTGAGCTTTTGTGTCACCATGGCCTGTGCGTGACAAACACATTCTTCAAGTGCAAAGAGATCCACCAGGTGTCATGGAGGCACCCCCGCTCCCGTCACTGGCACCAGCTTGACCTCGTCATCACCAGAAGAACGGATATTGGCAGCACCCTCCTCACCCGTAGCTACCACAGTGCAGACTGCGACACGGACCATGCCCTTGTGGTAAGCAAGGTGCGCATAATGCCGAAGAGGTTGCACCACTCCAAGATGAAGGGTCGCCCACGCATCAACACCAGTTGTGCCAGCAACCCAGTTAAGACCCAGCAATTCATCAACAAGATGGAAGATGCACTCGGCGAGGGAGTGGCAGCAGATGACATTATCGAATCCAATTGGCCACGTCTCCGCGACGCCATATACAACTCCGCCATTATTGCTTACGGGAAGAAAGAGCGGAAGAACGCTGACTGGTACGAGGCTCACTGGGAAGAAATGGAACCCGTGATCGAGGCTAAGAGGAAGGCCCTACTGGCTTACAAGGTCACGCCCACTCCCAGTACACTTCAAGCTCTACGGGCTGCCAGGAACAAAGTCCAGAAGACCGCCCGCCACTGTGCCAACACCTATTGGCTATACCTGTGCAGAAGCATTCAGGAAGCCACCGATATAGGCAACGCACGAGGAATGTATGAGGGTATCAAGAAGGCAACAGGCCCAATCCCCTCCAAGATCGCCCCCCTTAAGTCCAAGACAGGTGAGGTCATCACTGACCAGGAACAGCAAATGCGGCGGTGGACCGAGCACTACCTCGAGCTGTACGCAACGAAGAACACCGTAACAGACACTGCTCTTAAAGCCATCCCAGACCTACCAGTCATGGAGGAGCTAGACACCCCACCTACTGCAGCAGAGCTCGGCAAAGCCATCGACCACCTTGCTTGCGGGAAAGCACCAGGAAGCGACGGAATCCCTCCAGAAATCCTAAAGAGCGGGAAACCAGTCCTGCTACAGCCGCTCCACCATCTACTCTGTCTCTGCTGGAAGGAGGGTTACATCCCCCAGGATATGAGAGACGCCAACATTATCACCATGTACAAGAACAAAGGAGACCGCAGCGACTGCAACAACTACCGGGGCATCTCTCTCCTCAGCGTCGTCGGCAAAGTATTCGCCCGGGTCGCTCTTGCCCGCCTGCAGACCCTTGCTTCCCGCGTCTACCCAGAGTCCCAGTGTGGCTTCAGACCTGGCCGATCAACAGTGGACATGATCTTCTCCCTACGCCAGCTGCAGGAGAAGTGTCACGAGCAGCATAAACCACTCTACCTCGCCTTTATCGACCTCACGAAGGCGTTTGATCTGGTCAGTCGAAGCGGACTCTTCAGCTTGCTACGGAAGATTGGCTGTCCACCACATCTGCTTGCTGTGGTCATGTCCTTTCACGACAACATGCACAGCACGGTGTCCTACAACGGCGCAACCTCTGAGGCCTTCCCAGTCAGCAGCGGAGTAAAGCAGGGCTGCGTCCTCGCGCCTACGCTGTTCGGAATCTTCTTCTCCATGCTCCTCCAATACGCCTTTAAGGACTGCAGCGAGGGTGTCTTCATTCACACCAGATCCGATGGCAAGCTCTACAACCTGGCCCATCTACGAGCCAAGACCAAAGTCAAAGAGGTGCTCATCCGTGAGATGCTCTTCGCCGACGACGCAGCTTTGACATCACACTCCGAAGAGGGACTCCAGCAGCTAGTCACTTGCCTTTCCCACGCATGCAATGAGTTCGGACTAGCCATCAGCCTGACGAAGATGAATGTTATGGCTCAAGGCACGGGGACTCCCCCATGCATCACCATCGACGGATACACCCTGGAGGTTGTCAACGACTTCACTTACCTCGGGTCCACCATCTCGAGCTCTCTGTCAGTCGACTTGGAGGTCAACCGGAGAATCGCCAGGGCAGCCACAGTTATGGCCAGACTGAACCGGCGAGCGTGGAACAATTCCAGCCTCACTGAGAAAACCAGACTGCGCATCTACCAAGCCTGCGTACTCAGCACTCTCCTCTATGGCAGCGAGACATGGACCACCTACGCAAGGCACGAAAGGAAACTCAACAGCTTCCACATGAGGTGCCTGCGACGCGTCCTGCATGTCGCCTGGCAGGATAAGGTCCCCAACACCGAGGTGCTGAAGCGAGCCAATATGAGCAGTTTGCATGCAGTTCTTAGCGAGAGACGCCTCAGGTGGCTCGGCCATGTCAAAAGAATGGATGCAGGCCGTATCCCCAAAGACCTCCTCTACGGCGAGCTAGCAGAAGGCAAGAGGATGACAGGGCGCCCAAAACTGCGGTTCAAAGACATCTGCAAAAAGGACATGACACAATGCTCCATCAATCTCAACACATGGGAAGTTCAAGCAGACGACCGCCTAGCCTGGAGGCTCGCGGTCAGGCAAGGTACGTCACGCGCGGAGGCTGCGCGCAACGAGGAGGCGGTCCAGAAAAGATCGAGGCGGAAGCAGCGTCAGCAGCAGCAACAACAGCCATCTGCCTTCACCTGTACCAAGTGCGGCAGGGATTGTCACTCCCGAATCGGACTGCACAGCCATTCTCGGCGGTGCAGATAGACTCTCAGGAAGCTACGCCATCGTCTCTCGAGACGGACGGCTGCCGACGAGGTCCTTCTGATATGAAATACCTGGATGAGGGGTTGGTAGAAACCTTTCTGCTTTTGTATAGCTTAAGAGCTAAGAATGGTTTCTAAATTTTTATTGTAAAAATTGAAGAATAATGTTTTATGATACATGAAATAATACAAAATTTAAATTTCAGTGTCCATAAATTAAATTTTCTTAGAACACAGCTATTATCTGTGACAGCTTTCATACTATAACAGAGTTGAGTAGTTCCAGCAGAAACCATATGGTCCAGAAAGCCTGAAATATGGTATTTACTACCCAGTGTTTTACAAAACAATAAGTTGGTCAATCCCTTACCTGGATGACCTAAGTGAATTTTCTTAATTTCCTAGGTCTCTAACTGTTAAGTTTATTAATATCTACTATCCTGATGAATTCTGCATATTGTATAATGGCATTAAATTTCAATAAGTATTGGAAAAAGAAAAATCCATTTAATACCAACGCACTAACTAAAATATTTAGTTTGAAAGAGTCTACTCCAAAACTGTTTGAAAGGAGAATAAATAAGTGTTTCCATTCTTTGTTTTGGCTGCTATACCAAAGTATCAAGACCGGGAGGCTTATAAACAACAGAAATCTATTTTTTACAGTTTTGGAGACGGGAAGTCCAAGATCAGGTTCCCAACATAGTAGGGTCCTAGTGAGAGCACTTTTCTGGGTTGCAGACTGCGTGGTATCCTTGCATCTTCATTTGGCAGAAGGGCAGTGAAGTAGTTCTGTGGCCCCTTATACACTAATCGCTTTTATGAGTGCTTCACCTGCATGACTTAATTACCTCCTAAAGGCACCATCACCAAATATCACACTGGGAATAAGTTGGAACACAAACAAATAGTTTAATCCATAATAAATCATAATTATATGGCCATATCTGTCAGGCATGAAAATAGTTTGTTTTTGTTTTCTAACAATGCTTGTTTTGTTAAATTGTATGAGTGGTTCTGGTTATAACTTCATAATAGAACTTTTTTTCTGTCATATCTTTTATATAAATAGATCTAAGAATAGTATTTAGAAAGAGTATTCTATGTTGTCACAGAATATCTTAAACCACCAGTAAAGATCATCTTTAAAATTAAGCTTGCAAAAATAAAGACTTGCAAATCACAAAATTGAAAGAAATAAAAGCAATATGTTTTTAAATGCTTTAGAATTTTAAGTCAAAAATTATAAATAAAATGGAATTTATTTCCTCCTTTATTACAGTTCAAACCCTATGTATGATACATGTATGTATGTTCAAATACATATGGTATATGTGTATATATGTGTTTGCACATACATAATACATTGTATTACTGAGTTGCATTAGCATGCCATTGGTTTAAAATTGAGTTATATATAATAAAATCATGCCATTAAATAGGTATCAATCATATATTTAAAATGTTATAAGATAAATAAAAGTTTAGTTTACTTTAATGTTACGTAAATTCCAAAGTAACTTTTTTTCAATTACAGAGTCCCACTTTTATTCGAGTGACATATGCTCTAATCAAGGAAACTAACAATACTTGGTTTAAGGCTTAAATTTTGCACACATATTATAGCAGCCCCATTCAATTTAACCAGCAGTTATTCTAGGTGTATGTATGTGCCCCTATTCTGACCAATAAAATAAATAATATTTCCAACTTCAAAAATAATAAATATTTCCTCCCTAAAAAAAAAAAAGGAAAAGCTCTTCCCTCCCTCTATCTTAATTGGGATGCTGTTCTTTGAAAATGTGATGATTGGAGCTCCAACTACTTTGTGAGAGAAAATTGTCAAAATACTTAGGATGGTGAAAACAAAAGAGAAAGAGAGAACGAGTCCTTGGTGAAATCAGTCACTGACCTCTAGAGACTTTTTACAAGACAGATAAATTCAAAATTTACTATTGAAACTACTACAATTTAGACAGTCCATTTCTGCATTCTAAAATGACAGACATTGACTCTACCAAACACTTTTAATTATTCACGGGATCACTTTTGTATCATTATTCATTAACAACAAGACTAGTTCAGTATTTTATACATGGAAATTACTGTTTTTCCTTTTGTACTTTGTGGAACTAATTTAAAAATTTGTATTAAATATTTTTTAAATTATTTTTTCATGCCCATTTGCTTGGAATACTTTTTTCTATTCCTTCACTTTCAGTCTGTGTAGATCTTTTGTCTCTTGTAGACAGCATATATGTGGGTCATGTTTTCGTATAGAATCTGCTACCCTATGTCTTTTGATTGGAGCATTTAATCCATTTACATTTAAGGTTACTATTGACAGGTATTTATTTTCTTATTTACATAAAATTCTAATTATCTCATTTTTATTTCTCTAAGCCATGTATGAGACCATTGAAAGGATAAACATGATATAAATCTGTCTTATGAATGTTGTTTCTGGTTAAGCAAAAGCAAATGCTTCAGTTTCTATTTTTCTTTTTAATTATTGATACTTTTTTAATTACAGATTTCATTTGAAATATTCCTCTATGAATTTACTGATAACAGTTAAAGTATATCCATATAATAATTAAAATAGAAACAAAATATATAGTGTAGAATGCTGCTCAATCTGTTTCATAATTGGGCTATTTAATAAATCAAAATGAACACTTCTATAGATCTCCAGAACACATCTCCAAATCCAGATATTCTCAGAGGAATCTGTCCACAGATGGTTATTTTTTTTAAGAGGAGGTTTCTGTAGCTCCATATTATTTATTCTAAAATGAAGGAATACCATGAAAGCTATATTCAGCCAGCCTCAATTCAGAGACCAGTGTAGGGGTTGGCCAACTTTTCTGTCAAGGGCCAGGTGAAGATTTTTAGGCTTGTAGGTCATATGGTCTCAGTTGCTTGTAAGTTACTGCTGTTATTGCTCAAAAGTATCCTTAGATAATAGGTAAATTAATGAGCTTGGCTGTGTTCCAATAAAACTTTATTTCCATAAATAGTTGTCAAGCTGGATTTGGCCTGTGTACAGGCTGTTGTTTGCTCAACCTTGTATAGAGGTTTCATTTTTGACTCATTAACCTGGGCTTTCAAATATTGTTCTTGGCAACTGTTAATATATGCATCTTCCTTAATGCATAAGTGCTAAGAATCTCTACTGTGGTTTATTGACATTGATGAAGGGACCTATACAGAGCTTGCAACATCTCCACCTCTGAACTAAAATCTTCCTCCACCATAAGTCAAGTTCTTTTTAAAACTATTTTAAATTAATAGACTTTATTAACTTAAAGACTTTATTTTCATAGCAGTTTTAGGTTTACAGAAAAATTGAACAGAAAGTAGAGAGTTCGCATATGTCCCTTGCCACCATCATCACCCACCATTTCTCTCTTATTAACAAACATCACAATTGATGAACCAGTATTGATACACTATTATTAACTAAAGTCTGTAGTTTACATTAGAGTTCACTTTTGTTGTTGTACATTCTATGAATTTTGACAAATGTATAATAACATATATCTACCACTGTAATATTATACAGATAGTTTCACTGCCCTAAAAATACCCAGGGCTCCACCTAGTCACTCCTCACCCTACAGCTTCTTTCAGCCACTAATCTCTGTACTACCTCCATAATTTTCCCTTTCAAGAATATCATAGAGTTGAAATCACACAGTATGTAAACTTCCAACCACTCTTACCTCAGAGAGCTTCTTATGCAGTTCTTTTCCTTTCAAATGGAATGTCTTACTCTTTTCCCTTCACCTCACAAAATCCAACTTACCTTTCAAGCCCTAATTAAATAGTACATATAAATTTCTGTTTGGGATGATGAAAAACTCTGGAATGAATAATGTTAATGGTTACACAATGTGAATGTACTTAATGCTAGTGAACTGTACATTTTAAAATGGTCAAAATGATAAATTTTATTTGTATTTTATCATAATAAAATAATTTTAAAAATTTAAAACAAAAAGTGTAAAATTAAAAATTATTTCCCATTTCTCTAGGCAGACATAGCTATTCCCTCTAGACACTCATTCTAATGTCCCCAGAATAGCACTGAGTCTGTATTGTGATTGCAATGTGATATTGGTTTCCTTCACTAAAATGAAACTGAAATTCTTAGAGGGCAGGGATTACATGTTACCTCTTTTCCTGCACCCAGTACCTAGTACATGTGTAGCAAAGAGGAGACATACATTTGTCAAATATTTGTCAAATAAATGAATGGATTGGATAGCATTGGAAAAATAGAAACAAAACTAAGTCTTTCAGTATTTGCTGTAAGCTTAATTCTCCATATGCTACTCAAAGCTAGTTTCATATTCAATATGTTTGTCTTGTATACACTATAATGACACTGCTGAGCTGACCCACAATTTCCCTTTATTCTACCATATGCCTGTCCATTTGCCAGACTGGCAAAACACAGAATATTGTTTTATACAAAAAGACTTGCTTAGGTTAAAATTATTAGGGATGGGGCATGAAATCAATATTATCAGATCAAAATTGCAAGAAATTTAAACACAAATGTGAGCTTTGCCTCATTAACTGAAATTGATACCCAATCATAAAATACAGGTTACTACTGAAAGGTCATTTATACTTCCTTCTGCCAATCTCTCCCTCTATTGTCCTTTTCTAGGGCGAAATCAGTAACAGAGGCCAAATCTGACCAGTTTCTCAGTAGTATCCTCAGATGCCATGTACCAGGTGCTCTTTACAAGTTATTTTTTATAGTCTCTTTGGCACCCTCCATTGAACCATTTCCCCTCTAGTACTCACCAATTTTAAGACTATCCAATGTCTTACTTGTTAACACTCCCTCCTAGTGACTTCCACTTCCCCTGCTCTCCTGTCACTCCCACTCATTTTTTAAATTAGTTTTCTCTTTGCATTTGTTTCTATTTATGGAATTACATGATTGATAAACAGATTTAAATTCACTTTATTCAATGAATATAATAACTAGGAGTATTGTAGGACCTGCTTATATAGTTTCTTCATTTTGGGGAGTTCTGTTAGACATTGGAATTCTCTTCATTTTTAGTCTTTTCATAAGAACAATAGCTAAAATTTATTGAGTGCACTTTGTACCAAAATTCTTGTTAAATCCAACAATTTTGCAGAAATAACTATTTTATTTTGAAAGTTAGATGACTTTTCCAAGATCATTATTATAAGAGGCCAGAGTGGGATGCAAATCCATGTCTATTTAGCTTCCAAATTCTTAGCCTTAACTACACTTTGGGTGAGCTGGGCTCAATGATCATTGGTTTTCATCTGTAATTTTCTCTCTTGATGACTTTAATGCAACCACATTAGTGTTTATTGACCTCCTAGTTCCAACAACTTTCTGACTCTGGATTAATTTAGTTTTCTTCCTCTGCAGATACATATTATCCTAAAAAGTGTAATGACTCAGGGACCACACAATTCTCCAAGGGCGAGCTCATTGGTGCTTTGTAAGAAGATGTGGTGATACTTGCTAATTTATTTTTAGTTTTCATCCGCAGAGGGCCTACCGTTTGGTTGATCTGTTTAGTTGCAAGAGCAAATTGGACTGATTGAGTGAATGAAAGAACTAATCTATGAAACTAGATCTGAAAGTTTACACAATTCAATCAAGAAAGATAAATATAGGAAGTAAGGATCAGAGTATACAGGCCAATGCAGAGAACAGGGATTGAATATGTGTTGTTTTACAGTAATAGAACATAAAAGTGAAAATTATTTTTAAAAGGGTTAGATAAATATAAATTCATATATGATGGATAAATAACACCTACTAAGAAAAAAAAATAGGATCCTACCTCTAATACCTTGCTCTGGCATCAGTAAGAATAACTGTGCTTCATATTTTTTCTGAAAATGTCACAAAATACACTTCTTTTGACAAAGTTTTTGGATCATTCTTATGTATTTAACTGAAGTGACTGGAAATTGAATAGTTTCCTATTGTAGTAAACTTGTGAGATAAACATTTTGCAATTCTCTCCCTTGACTGGGAAGTCTATAGTGGCCATCATGATATGATGTTTTAGTGTTAATCTGGGGACCACTTTGTTTACTGACTGGGACTTTTAAAAAATGATAAAGAATTTAAGAAACTATTTCCACCAAATTCCAGTATTTTCTCATCCAATTTTATTTGCTCTGCAACTAATAATAGTTCCTCAACTGTGATTTGTTTTTGTTCTAGGAACAAATACATTTTTAAAAAGTAATCTGGAATTAAAAATATATACAGGCACAAAACAGGCTACTTCAGGATAAAATTGAAAATAAAACACTGTGGAAAACTACCCTATGGATATTTAAAATAATATGTTATAAAAGGACAGAAAGCACTGTGTAAACTTGTTATACATGAAAGGTTACTTTGCCCAAGAATACAAAACTGCAATATTTGACCTTTCACAAATAGCAATGAACACATACCAAATGCCATCCAGTTCCACAAGCAAGAAACCTACACATTGCACTTGATACTCTTTATTTCTTAGCTGCCATATACAATTACATAGCACTGACTATTTAACCTCCTAAATATTTCTCCAGTATGCCCTTTTCTCTCCATCTCCACTGCCAAAGTCCAGGGTATTACAGTAATTATACTAGCATTCTTGTATCCAGACTAACTCTTATTTCTCCTTCTTCATAATTAGCTGGAGTGGTCTTTTCAAATGCCTACCTGATTATGACATGCTCTTGCATAAAAAACTTTTGATGTCTTCCCATTGTCTTTAAAATGACAACCTAGTTTGGCTCAAACCTAACATTCAGATCTCAACTCCTGTTTGCTGTCTCCTTCACACTCTGCATTACAATGTCACTGTTTCCTTTTGTCCTTCAAATGATCTGTACCTACTCCTGCCCCAGAGACTTGGCAAATGATATTATCCTTTTTAGAGATATGCTTCATCCTGCTCTAAGCCTAGTTAACACATACTGATGTTCAAGACCTCAGATCAGAATTTAATGTTTTTCCTTACCAATCCAGATTTAGTCACATTTGTTTGTTATATTTTCTTATAGAAATCATTCCTTTCAGAGAACATGTCTTATTTTGTAATGATATGATCATTAATGTTAATGTCTGTCTCCCCTACTGTATACTCCAAGAGAGGACATATTATATCAATTTTTGCTCATTGTTATGTCTCAAGATTAAGAATCGTCGGCAGCCGTCCGTCTCGAGAGACGATGGTGTAGCTTCTTAAGAGTCTATCTGCACCGCCGAGAATGGCTGTGCAGTCTGACTCGGGAGTGACATGGTATCTGTCTCCTCCCATGTTGAATCGACATCTTGCGATGATGCTGGAGTGTCCTCTCCAGTGAAGCTGAAGCTACAGAGCCTGGGCAGGGTGATATGGAGGGTCTGCTGTTGCCTATGCAGCAGACCCTCCCTCTCTTCGCAGCTGAAGGGTCCAAGGGAAAGACGGAGTCAATACAGCTTGGCTTCAGGTGCGCCGTAATGACTGGCAAATACTAAAAGCTCATTAAATATTTATTATATAAATGAATGCATGAATTTTAGACACCATTACTTATAGGATAAGTGAAAAATTGTTTTCCATGTGCTGATAGTATTCAAATTTTATTTTTCAAATATAACTCAAATAAAATATTCAAATAAAATTTATTATCTTATGTCTGGGGCAGAAAGTTTAGTATTTGTGATGGTACTTTTTTTTTTTTTACTGATTTTAAATAAAATAATTCTTCTCATTTCATAGTGTCATATTCTCAACCAACAACCTAGAAACTGAGACAATGTATTCATCAATGCCTATAATATTTCATAATATAACATTAAAATAATCCAGGGATAATTTAGAGGTAATTAAGTTCGTAGTAGAAATGAACATTAGGGGCTTCAGCTTCACCAAGTTATTGAGCCAACAGGTTGACATCTTTCTCTCGTAGCTGTTCTTCTTCCCCAAAGGGTATTGCTATTTCCTCTTTTCTTATTTTCTTGGCTTCTTTCTTTCATGTTCAATATTTGTCCTTTTGTGTTGACCTTTGGAATTATCAAACAAATTGTTATCAGAATTTGAGAAATCATGGCCAACATGTTTCTAACCAATAAAGCAAAATCAAGATAACAATCCTCAGGTGTTAATTTTAGCACCATGTGCACTTCTCTGTGTTCCACACATTTATTGTTGACTTTCCTCTTATTCGAGTAAGATGATTTCTTTGATGTTTTGGGAAAAAAATGGACCTTTTTTATTTGGTTCTATTTTCAACACTGTTATAACTAATAACTATGTGCTAAATAGTAGCATAGTATAGGTAAAATATCACATTCAGAGAAATATTTAAAAACATCTTAATCCATCGCTTCTTAGGACTTGTGTTCTCTGAGACTGAAAATCATCATCGATGACATGTGGTAATTCTATTTATCTTCTTAAAGCATTTTTAATAGCATTATTGAATCAAGAAAAATATGTCAATAGTCTTTGAAAATAATAAAGCTTCATACAAACAAATACCATTCAATTGTAGAATCTGCTTATATAGCTTCCTTTATTTTTCTATGGAAGCTTGCATTTTAAAGGTTGGGTAAAGACACTTTTGATCTGTTTGATTTTGGTTTGTTCTTTATATAAGTAAGTGGTTTTGACTGGTTACATTTTATTATGAAACATCTATAACACATAGGCTTAATACAAAAAATGTTTAATGTCTAATTTAGAATGAGGTTTAAATAAAGGAAAGTAGAAAAAGCTTGATGATGCATATAGAAATAGGCCTAAGAAGACAAGTATATAAAATTGCAGGAATAGTATTAAAATATAGTTCAAAGAGTTAAGTGGAAAAAAAACTGATGAAAACAAGAACATTTTCACACATAACATCTAGCATAGTTAAAGTCACAGCTAAATATTTGTCATTTGATATTCAATAACTTAAGATAACATGGGCTGAGAAGTACAAGTAGCTGAAAGAAAATACTGATAAAGAAAGATAAAGCAACTAGAGTAGGTTTTGATAGGTCATGACATGATACTGAATTGATCTATTTTAACTGCATAAACTTAAAAAATTCAATTTTTACACTGTAAATTCTGCTCTTGTTTTGGTCAACAAAGCTTCTAGTGTAATTAATTGAAAATGTTTGCTAGCACAAGTGATATATTTGTCTAGCTTATACAAGAGGGCTGAATATTTTCTGCAGCATTTGTTTCATTCAGGAATGCCTTAGTTGAACTTCTTGCTTGCCTCACTCCTCCATCACAGCCACCATTAGTACCAACTCTGGTGTCTGGTGACACCGTTTTTCATTGTTGTTTCCCCCAACTGCCTTAGAACCCATTGATTATGCACTAATTTTTAAAATAATATATCTCTGTATTTCTTTCTTCTATTTCTGATACATGTAATGTCTGACAGAACTAGACCAGATAGACCATCATACCGGGTCAAGTCCTGTTCCAAATTTAACATTCAGTAGATATTAGGGAAAAGTAATGAAATAAGGCTAAAAAATAAAATAAATGCTAAGACTTACAATTTTTAAATACTTTATCCAAATAGATATGATAATCCTTTTCACTCCTTTCTTAAGTGTCATTCATTGAAGCAGAAATTTTGTTTTGGAACTTTAACGTCCCATGTCGTTCCTCTAGCTGTTATAAATTCACATTCTTCTCTTTGATTCTATTTTAGAACCTCTTGGGATGAACAGTGGGATAGCTAGTGATTAAGAATCCAGGCCATGGACTCAGATAGCCTGAGATCGAAAAGCTGCTCTGCCATTTACTAGCTATAAAAACTCTCATCAAGATAATTAACTTTGTAGCATCATGGACTGTTATAAAGAAAAAAATGAGATGATGCATGTAGAACACTTAATGTTGTGACTAGCAACTTCACTGATAAACAAGTAAATAATAATTATTACTAATTCTCACTTTGCTTCTCCTTTAATTAGATTTATATTCACTCTTGTATATAACAGAACAGTGTCCCCTAGACTGTTTATAGTGAAGAGTATTTTTTTAATTTCCAATATTTTTGCATAGATATGTTTTTATAAAATCTAATAATATTAAATTACTAGGAAAGTATTTTTAAAAATACAGAGTAAAACCCTAGATTTTTTTTATTTTTATATTTAACACATATAAATACTATTAAATTGCTGTAGAAGTTTATAAATGTTTTTGCTCAATTTCTGCACTTGTTTCATTGTAAACAAGAATAATTTGTAAACAGGGCCAGGTTCATGGACCGTTTGTCAAATAATACTATAATGGAGACTATGTAATATATTTTACTATTTATCTCTTGAGCGAGATAATCCCATTTCTAAAATGTTGAAATGTTCACTGATATTATCTGGTTAGTAAATATATATGTAATTGGCTTAATGTGACTTTTGTGCTGTAACAAAAGTACAAATCACTAACGATCTGAAAACCCTTAAAATGAAGGATGAGGAACTATAGATAATCTGACTTCAAGACGACATCACTAATCTCTACTTTGATGAAGTCTCTGAGTACTTGTCAGATCATGAAACTCTGTATATCACTGGGTGTATCTGTTACATAATTAGATTATTCATTTGGATTATCCAGAAAAAAATTTAAAACTCATGACAGCACTTTTTTCTGGAGTTTATTAGATACATTCAATCTGATTCCTTTCCCATAAAGCACTAGCATTATCAGTTTTACATTTCTCTTTTAGACAAATTTTTATAGATTTAATATATGACTCTACATACAATGGAGATGGTATACAGTTATATCAAAATCTTCCTGTGTGTTTCTTTGTGATATTTCTGCTAGTATTTATAGACCAGGTACCATCTTTCCCTGTTATAAACATTATTATTTCAGCAATTTATACAAGTCTATGCTCTAGAGAAAACAGATTTAACATTACCCTGCCAGTTGACGTATGTTTTTATTTATAATCTTAAAATTTCTCAAATATTACTGTAAGTACTTGACAGTTTCATTTGTTTCAATTTTCTTAGTTTAACACATTTTAAACCAATATTAAGAAAAGTAGCAAGTTATGGATAGCACCAAAAATTCTGTGATCATATATTAATTTGTTCTGTATGGTAACAGGAACATGTGCCAATGCTTCCAAACTGTAATGTGCATACAAACCACCTGGGGTTTTGTTAAAATGCAAATTCAGAATTAGTAGGTCTGAGAAGAGGCCTGTGATTATGCAGCTCTAAAGAGTGACCAGGTGAAAAAGTTGCTATTGTACCCTTAATAAATAATGTATATTTAAAGATTTTATATATATATGTATATATGAGATGTATTAAAATATATAAAATATAGACTTCCGGCCAAGATGGAGGCTTAGACGGACACGCTAGGTCTCCCTCTACAACTAGAGAGGAATACAACCACTTCAAAACAAAGGATAACTAGAAATTCCAGAAAATAAAACTACACGGAAGCCCAACATTTGAAGTTATAAACCAGCGGTGACATTTGGGCAGGTAAGAGTTAAAGAGGACAGAGCTGTTTGCGATCGCACCTGAGACCCGGCGGGGCGGCAAGAAATCCCGGCTGCGGGCGGCCCCTGGCAGTGCGCGACTCCAGCGCTGGGGAGAGCAGCCACCGCATCGCCTTGAACAGTGAGGCCCAGGGGGGCGGGAGGACGGATCCCGGTCTCCTAGCTGAATAACTGTGTGAATCCATCTTGGACCCCCGCCCCCAAAGAAAGAAAGCGCCACAGGGCTGCGAAATAGGTCGCAGGCAGGCGCCGGGTCGCTGATTTGTGACGCGTACACAGGCACTGCCCCCGACAGCCGGCTCAAGAAAACAAAACGTATCTGTCAAAATGAGGCAGACAACTATAGAAATCCCGGTAGCATAGCTCACCAGACAACAGATAGAGAACCTGACAGATGAACAGATAAGAAACCTGTCAGAGGCTCAGTTCTGGGCCATTGTTAGCAGGTGGCTTACAGAATTCACAAAAGAGCAGGAAAAAGATAAGAAAGAAGTGAAAAACTTTCATAACGAAAGGAACAAAACCGCATACGAGACAGAAGGTGAGGAAAACAAATCCAGAGTTCATTTCAACAAACTGGAATATGGAGAAGGAACAAGCAGTTAACCCATGTAGTGAGAGGAAATGGGAAGCAACAATGAGAGGATCAGAAACCTCTGGGACAGCTATAAAAGGCCCAACATAAGAAGCATTGGTTTGCCAGAGAGTGAGGAAGATGAACTAGAACTTGAAAAATTGAGTGAAAATATAATAAAGGAGAACTTCCCAGACTTGGGGAAGGGAATAGACTTGCAGGTCCAGGAAGCAAGGAGAGTTCCCAAGAGACTGGACCCAGGGAGAACCACTCCAAGACACATTATAATCAAAATGTCAAAAATTAAAGATAAAGAGAGAATCTTAAAAGCAGCAAGAGAGAAGAAAAGAATTATGTACAAAGGGGTCCCAATTAGACTATCAGCTGACTTCTCAAGGGAAACCCTACAGGCAAGAAGGGACTGGCAAGAAATATTCAAAGTAATGAAAATCCAAAACCTACAACCACGAATACTCTATCCAGCGAAATTGTCATTCAGAATAAAAGGACAGAGAAAGTGTTTCCAGGACAAAATAAAATTGAAAGAGTTCATTAGATCCAAACCACTCTTATATGAGATGTTAAAGGGACTGGTTTAAAAAACAGAAGCTAGGGAGATGAAACAAAGGCAAACTAAACAGGCAACGAGAGTGGAAAAGGAACTGTGGGTACGGGAAGCATATTGGGGGGAGGTCAACAGGGAGGGGGAGTGGGGAGAGGGAGGGAGATGATATAGGAATTGGGGATCATGGTAGGAGGGAATGGAATAGACGGAGAGAGGTTGGGAGGAACTGTATGCACAACTAATGGACATAATCTAAAAGGGGGGGACAACTGGAGGGAGGGGGGCCACCGGGTGGAGGGGAGCAGAGGGAAGGGAAATTGGCACAAATGTAATATTTTAATCAATAAAACACATTAAATCTGAAAAAAAATGTACAAAACAAAAAAAATAAAATAAAATATATAAAATATATATCTTTATGTTAATAAAATAAAATATTATTTAGTCATTATGATAATGTAGTTGCCACAATTTTAAAAGCTGTGTCAATAATCATAAAAATAAAGTACATATTAAATACCACATATTAAATTTAAAATATATTTCATAAATAAAATAATATGTCTAAAGATATATATGTGTGTATTTACTTGTAAATCTGTAATATCTCTAAATGTTAAATAATATTTTTACTGACAAAAAAACCACATTCATTTAAAATCTTTCTTCCCTAGAAATTAGTTAAGTAACAGGCTTTGGCCCTTTATATATAAGTACTCTAGAAATTGTTTTGTTAGTGAGAATATAGTTAAAATTACTGGGTCCTGTAATTAAATAAAAGTGGTCTCTTAAACACATAATATTTATACTTTAGTTTGAAGCATATACACAAACAATTTACTATTTTTCTTCCTGAGGGCTTTAGTTACAGCCCAATATTATAAATATTTGATTATGTTTAGATAAGTAAGACACATTAGACAACTAAATTTTTTACCTTTGAGTATTAAGTATAAATTTTTTTTTGTTTAAAAGTTTATAACAATAAAATCTTCTAAAAGGTCAGAATTTTCTTTCCTTTATACGTAATCTTAAGAATGCTCTGTATTTTTTAAGAAAATTGGAAGTGTCTTAACAGTATCATTAAAGGCCATGAATTATTTTAAAAATTACTAAAAAAGATGAGGGAAAGTGGGATAAGTCTCTGCTGATTTCAGGATTAACTCTAGTAGACTACATCTACAAAGAGATTATGGTTTAAGTGAATCATTGGGATTCCCACCTAAAGTTATGTGTAATTAAGTTGAAACCTGTTAAGAAAAATTAAATAACTACTACTCTGGTCATAATAGCAATTTACATCTGAGTGGTTGAGTGGTACTTTTTGATTCAATTCAGTTTATAAATATAGCTATAGTTTGTAATTCAACTTATATTTTACAAATCATTTTGCACCTCTATTACCTTATATAATATTTGCAAAAAAATCTTTGTGATTTACTATTCTTCAAGTAAGAACTTGGAATTTGAGACTTCTCTACTCAATTTAAGGTGGTGGAGAAATATTCATAATAAATCCAGGGTGAAATCATTATTGATGACATAAAGGGACTGAATTTTTTAATGACTCTAAAATATAGAAGCTAACATCTTACTTATTGTGGATTTATTATATGTTATTTGTTATGTATGATATCCTAATATCATTATTCTATCCCCTTTTTACATTTATTTTGGAATTATGTTGTATTCTAGTAAATGCTGTAAATTTGTGTGGAATGCCTATATTTTGTTTTTCCTTTGAAACAGTGATGCTGATGCTGTTGCAAGGCACACTCGCATATATTAACCAAATACAATTTTAATTTAGTCACAGGTAACACCAAAGATAATGCATTAACTACATAAATGGAATTTTTGGAATGCTACTTGTGTATTCTTACTGGAAGCCCAGGCTCATAACACTATAAAGGCTTTTCAGGGATGAAATTCTGATGAAAACCTTGACTCAAATTATATACATATATATGTATGAAAATACGTGAAATCCAAGTTTAATCTGGGAATTCTTAGCTATTTGGAATTTTGGAATTAGATTGACAATCTCTCTCCTAATTACCAATGTTGGAAAGCCCTCAAAATTTACCTTACAATAGGGTTGGCAAATGTTTTTTGGCAAAGGATCATGCAGTAACCATTTTATGATTTGCAGACCATAAAGTTTCTCTATCAACAACTCACTTGTTAACTTTTTGGTGTGAATTTACAAAAACAGGTGGCAACTGTATTTGACCCCCAGGCTACAGTTTGCCAACCACTAAGTTAGATTCTCAATGTCACTTTTAGTTCTTAGGTAATAGTTATGCTGAGTTAACTGGGTTCATGGCTAATTCATTTGTTATAATTTAAGAAACTTGGGACTTTTTTTTCCCTCCAACTTTTTTTTTTTATTTATCCTGAACCTGGAAGCCTAGCTGTGTACACAAATGGTTCTTCTAAACAAAGACATTTTCCTTAGAAGAAGAATTCTGCTGCTACTGTTAAGACAGTAAGACCCCCACAGATGGTCCTTTCATTTCAAAAACCACCACAACATAAAAAGAGATATGAAGTTTCTGTTTAATTGTTGTGTTTTCCTATTCTATGTTTTGATTAGTTTGTCAAGGATACAAATTAATATTTAAGGTTCTGCTGTAACTCATCTGTTGTTGAATTTGTTGTTTTGGTGTTGGTGGTTCCAAATAGAGAGGCAAGATGAGAAGAGTCATCAACTACTTATCTATTTCTTTCACGGTTTCAAATAGCTTTACTTTAAGCTTAAATTTTAATGAACAGTCTCATATATTTTCACTGCTTATTTTGTGTGTTTTGCTGACACAATCATCGTATTACTCAAGTGTATAAAAACCTTAAGTGAGGTTAAGGATGCTTTGATTAGCCACCTGTAGTTCTTTCTTTTTTAGTATTTTTCTTGCCACTCTACATTGGACTTCTCAAACTGGGGGCTCACAAACCCCATATTAGCCCCCTGGTTCATACTATATGCATAACCCATAGACATAGACAACAGTGTGGTAATAACCTGGGGCAAGTAGGGGCAAGGCCTGGGTAGAGAAGGGCCAAGGGGGAAAATAGAGACATCTGTAATAAGGTAAACAATAAAAATAAAGTTTACTGCCAGCCAAGATGGAGACATAGGTAGACACACTTCTCTTCCTTCCACAACAATAAGTAGAATTATATTTACCTCAAAAACAAACAAAACAGCCAGAACTATCAGATAATTGAACTGCATGGAAGTCCAACAAACAAGATATAAAGAAGTAATATTCATCCATGTGGGTAGGAGGGTCAGAGATGGGGAGCTGGAGTGGAGAGGACATCATGTGGTGGCTGCAGCTGTGGCCAGACCACACAGCTCACTGTTCCAGTGCCGGGAAAATAAAACTTCATTTTTTCTGACTGTGAAAACAAGTGGGGGTTGGGTCGGTGGAATAAACTGGTGATATCTTAGGAAAGTCTTTTAGAGGGCCCTCACAGTCCTAGAATGTATGAAAACCCACCCACTCTGGGAGCCATCACCAGGACAATAACTAAAGTGATGCCAGTCACATATTGGAAGCAGGTGAATGACTGGAAAAAGGGTGAGTGCCAAGCAAGTGGCATTTTTCCCTCTCTGACTCCTCCCTCACATACAGCACCACAAAGCTGTGACACCAGTCACCCAGCACTGATGAATACCTAAGGCTCCCCTTTACAACATAGCAGGTGTGACAGCTCTACCTAATATACAGAGGCAAACACAGGAGTGTGTCAAGTTGAAGAGATAGAGAAATATGGGCCAAAAGAGGGAGAAGATCAAGGCTCTAGAGGGAGAACTAAGTGATGAAGAGAAAGCCAATCTAACAGACACAAAGTTCAAAACACTGGTGATAACAATGCTCACAGAAATGATTGAGTACAGCAAATGCATTAGGGAAGAAGTGAAGGCTATATTAAGTGAAATGAAGAAAAACCCAGAGGAAACCAGTGGTGAAGGAGTCAGGGTCCAATGACTTGGTACATAAAGAAGAAACAAACAGTCAAACGGTACAGAACAAAGACATAATTTTTTTTTTTTAATGAGGAAAAGCTTAGGAACTTCTGGGACAACTTTAGAAGTACCAACATATGAATCACACAGGTGTCAGAAGGAGAAGAGGGAGAGCAAGAAATTGAAAACTTATGTGGAAAAATAATGAAGGAAAATTTCCCAAATTTGGCAAAGGAAATACACATACAAGTCCAGGAAGCACAAAGAGTCCAAAAGAAGCTAGACCCAAAGAGGACCACACCAAGACACATCATAATTAAAATGCTAAAGGTTAAAGATAAAGAGAGAATCTTAAAAACAGCAAGAGAAAAGAATTATTGACAAAGAAGGTCTCATAATACTGTCTGCTGATTTCTCAAAATAAACTTTACAGTCTAGAAAGGGCTGGCAAAAAGTATTCAAAGTAATGAAAAGCAAGGACCTACAACCAAGATTATTCTACCCAGCAAAGCTACCATTTAGAATGGAAGGGCAGATAAAGTGCTTTCCAGACAAGGTAAAGCTAAAGGAGTTCATCATCACCAAGCCCTTATTATATGAAATGTTAAAGAGACACATTTAAGGAAAAGAAAAAGATCAAAACTATAAACATTAAAATGTCAACAAACTCATGACTATCAGCAAATGAATCTAAAAAAATAAAACAAAAACAAACTAAGCAAAGAACTAAAATAGAAACAAAATCACAGATATGGAGATCTTATGGAGGATTATCAATGGAAAGGGGAAAGGGGGAAAATGGGAGAAAAGGTGCAGGGATCAAGTAGCATAACTGGTAGGTACAAAATAAGGGGACATTAAGAATAGTAAAGTAAATGGAGAATCTAAAGAACTTATATGCACGACCCATGGACATGAATTCAGGGAGAGGGGAACTGCTGGAGGGAAGGGAGGTACTGGGCAGAGGGTGGCAAGGAGAAAAATATTTGGGCTACCATATAGCATAATCAATAAAATATACTTTAAAAAATAAAAATAAAATTTTAAAAAACAAGAAATAATCATCACAATTAAAAGGGGATGTTACGTAGAAACCTGGATATCTTACTTTCTTCAGTTCTACTAAAGGTCTAATGCTTTCATTTTCATATGAAAGTCATGTAAGGAACAGCTACCTTCTCCTTTTACCATCCTTTCTACTATTCTTTCTGTCTCTTCCACTGAGCTCAGTAAGGGGACATTCATTCTCATAAGGGTACTATGATTACACCACTTTGATTCACTCTTGACCTGCCTGGTCAGTGTAAGACACTGAGTTTGTGGTCCTTGCTATGTACATGATCCCTGGGGCTCTCATCAATTATTATTACTTCAAGTCCCACCTAAGGAACTTTTTATTTCATCTCTCTACCTAAACCATATTGTTCAACTTAAACACAAAACTAAAGTCATTAGGGACTTCAGGCCAAGATGGAGACCTAGACAGACACACTGTGTCTCCCTCCACAACTAAGAAGGAATACAACTACCTCAAAACTAGAGACAACCAGAAGTTCCAGAAAATCAAGCTACATGGAAGTCCAACAAACGAAGATATAAAGAAGAAATAATCATCCAGCTAGGTAGGAGGGGTGGAGCTGGAGCAGAGAGGACACAGTGTGGTGGTGGCAGCAGCAGGTTGGCAGAAAGTGCAATCACATGTTTTAAAAAGTAGGGAGGGACACCTAGGGAGTGCTCCAAGCACCAGACCAGACCACACAGCTCACGGTTCCAGTGCCAGGGAAAATAAAGCCTCATTGCTTCTGACTATACAAATCAGTGGGAGTTGGGGTGGAGGTGGGAGTTGCCAGTTTCTCAGCAGAGTCCTGCATTCCTGGAACATCCACAGACACGCCCATTCTAGGAATGATGGCTGGGGCAGCAGCTGCAAAGGCACCAGTCCCTACGGGATGCAGGAGAAGTGCCTGGAAGAGGTCTGAGTGCTGAGCAGGCAGCATTGATCCCCCTCAGACCCTTCCCCCACACATAGCACCACAACATGGTGAAACAGGTTGCCCTGTACTGACCAATACCTAAGGCTCTGCCCCTTACAATATAACAGTTGCAACAGCTCTACCTCAGACACAGAGGCAAACAAATACAGGAGCCTGTCAAGATGAGTAAACAGAGAGATATGGCCCAAAAGAAGGAACAGATCAAGGTTCCAGTGGGAGAACTAAGCGATGAGGAGATAGCCAACCTAATATATGAGGAGATAGTGAAGCTAACAAAGAGTTCAAAATACCAGTGATGAAGATGCTCACAGTCTTGACAGATAGGCTTAAGTATTGCAAATGCAGAAGGGAAGAAGTGAAGGCTATGCTAAATGAAATGAGGAAAAATCCTCACAAAACCAATGGTGCAGGGAAGGAAACCAGGTTCAAATCAATGATTTGAAGCATAAGGAAGAAAAAAACAGTCAACTAGTGCAGAATGAGGAAACAATAATTTTTTAAAATGAGGAGAGAAACCTCTGGGACAACTTTAAATGTGCCAACATCCAAACCATAAAGTGCCAGAAGGGGAAGAGGAAGAACAAGAAATTGAAAGCTTATGTGAAGAAATAATGAAGGAAAACGTCCCAAATTTGGCAAAAGAAATAGACATACAAGTCCAGGAAACACAGAGAGTCCCAAACAAGCTAGACCCAGGGAGGACCACGCCAAGAAACATCATCATTAAAATGACAAAGGTTCAAGATAAAGAGAAAATCTTAAAAGCAGCAAAAGAAAAACAGGGAGTTACCTGCAAAGGGTACCTATTAGACCCTCAGCTGATTTCTCAAAAGAGACTTTGCAGGCAAGAAGGGACTGGCAAGAAGTATTCAATGTGATGAAAAGCAAGGACCTACAACCAGATTACTCTATCCAGAAAAGCTATCCTTTAGAATGGAAGGGGAGATAAAGTGCTTCCCAGACAAGGTAAAGCTCATCATTACCAAGCCATTATTATATGAAATGTCAAAGGGATTACTTAAGAAAAAAAGATAAAAATTATGACCATTAAAATGACAACAAACTCACAACTATCAACAACCAAATCTAAAAAATAAAAGCAAAGTGCAACTAAGCAAACCAGAATAGGAACAGAATCATAGGTATAGGGATCATTTGAAGGGTTATCAGCTGGGAGGGGGAAAGGGGAGAAATGGAGAAAAGGTGCAGGGATCACAAGCATAATTGGTACAAAATAGACAGGGTGAAGTTAAGAATAATATAGGAAAGGGTAAAGCCAAAGAACTTATATGCACGACCCATGGACATGAACTAAGTGTGGGGGTGGAATTGCTGAAGAGAAGGGAGATACTGGGTGGAGGGGGGCAAAGGGAAAATAATTGGGACTACTGTAACAACAAATTAATATATTATACTAAAAAAAAAATCTAAAGTCATTAATTGTACAATTATTGTAAAGAACGTTTTTTGTTTATCTTGGTCAATGTCACTTTTTCCTTGCAAAAAAACGCATTTTTGAAGTTAGTGCCAAGGAAAAGAAAATATTTTCTTTCTTTTATAATTTTTAAAACCTATAGCATTCTCTTTTTGTCTGGGCTACCAAGAAGTTCAGAACTCAATTTATAATGTGTCATAATTCTACCTGTTCCTTGACTAGACCCTTCCCTTTCTTACCCTGATTATTCCCCTTCCCCTTCCCTCTTCTTCTCCGGTCACTGTAAGTCTGTTCCTTGTCTCCATGCCTCTGGTTCTATTTTGCTCTTTCGTTTGTTTTGTTCAATTAGGTTTCTCTTATAGGTGAGATCATATGGTATTCATCTTTCAACACCTAGCTTCTTTTCTTAGCATAATAATCTCCAGTTCCTACCATCCCTGTCTTGAAAGGCAGAAGTTCATTCTTTCTGCTGCATAGTATTCCATTGTGTAAATGTACCACAGTTTTTTGATCCACTCATCTACTTATGGGCACTTAGGTTGTTTTCAGCACTTGGATGTTGTAAATAGCACTGCTGAATTGGTGTTTCAGGATTCTTAAGGTATAATCCCAGCAGTGGAATCACTGGATCAAAAGGCAGTTCCATTTTCAGTTTTGTGAGGAAATTTCACACTGTTTTCCACAGTGGCTACACCAATCTGCAATCCTACCAACAGAGCACTAGATTTCCCTTTACATCCTCACCAGCACTTCTTGTTTGTTGATTTTTAACAATGGCCATTATGACCAGTGTGAAGGGATATCTCATTGTGGTTTTAATATACATCTCTCTGATAGCTAATGATGTTGAGTATTCTTTCATATATCTATGGGCCATTTATATGTCCTCTTTAGAGAAGTGTCTGTTCAGGTTCTTTGCCCATTTTTGAATTGGGTTATTTGTTTATCTTCCTGGTGTTGAGTCATATGAGTTCTTTATATATTTTGGATATCAAACTCTTTTCTGAGGTATCATTGGCAAATATGTTTTCCCATATA
This sequence comes from Furipterus horrens, assembly GCF_987537825.1. Classification (NCBI taxonomy): domain Eukaryota; kingdom Metazoa; phylum Chordata; class Mammalia; order Chiroptera; family Furipteridae; genus Furipterus; species Furipterus horrens. The sequence goes on along the minus strand of NW_028327182.1, from coordinate 58,761,030 downwards.
GTTGGTTCTATTTTCATTATGTTGTTGTTTTCTTTAGCTGAGTAGAAGCTTTTAGTTTGACATAGTCCCATTTGTTTTATTTTAAAATAACATATTTCTCTCGTTGATCTCTTCTATTAAGTTTGGTTCTGGGCACTCTAAGTAAATGAATATAACACACACACACACAGAAAGGGAGAGAGAGAGAGAATATATATACATATACATATATTAAGTTAATTCTTTCATAGCTTTTATAATATAGTCATTTTTTCCTTAGAGGTCATGCCTTGCAACTCCTTCCTGATATAGGAATCTCTCTTTCCATGTACATTACAAATTGTCACCCCCGCTCTACTTACATTAAAAAACTATATAAGAAGATTTAACTAGAAAAGAGTCAAAATATTTTATAGAAAAGAGTTCTGAATGCTGAGCCCCTCTATAATTCTTCTTTGGTCCCATTCCTGGCTTTTGTTTACACATGGTGAATGTAAATTTCTGGTGTCCTCTTATTGGCTGCCGACGACGAGTCCCATTTGTTTATTGTTTCTTTTCTTTCCCTTGGCTAGGAGATATATCAGTGAAAATATTGCTGTGTAGGATCTGACATTTCACTGCCTATGTTTTCTTCTGGGACTTTTATGGTGTCAACAGCTTATGTTTAAGTATTTTATCCATTTAGAATTTATTATGGTGTATGATATAAATTGGTGTTCTAGTTCCATTTATAGTTTATTCTGGTGTATGATATAAATTGGTGGTCTAGTTTCATTTTCTTTGCATGTACCATTCCAGTTCTCTCAACATCACTTGTTGAAGGGGCTATTTTTACTCAATTTTATTGTGCTCTTTCTCACTTTGTCAAATATTAATTGAAGATAGAGACATGGGTTTATTTCTGAACTCTCTATTCTGTTCCATTAATCTATGTTCTGTTCTAACACCAGTACCAGACTGTTTTGGTTACAGTGGTTCTGTAATATAGTTTGGTATCAGGTATTGTAATCCTTCTTATTTTGTTTGTTTTCCCCAAGATCGATGAGGCTATTCAGGGTTTTTGTTGTTGTTGTTGTTGTTGTTGTTGTTCCATATACACTTTTGAAGTACTTGTTTTAAATCTGCTCAATACGTTATTGGATTTTTAATAGGGGTTGCATTGAAACTATAGATTGCTTTGAGTAGTATGGGTATTTTAGTGATGTTAATTCTTCTAATCCATGAACATGGTATAAGTTCCATTTAGTTGTATCTTCCTTAATTTCTTTCTTCAGTGTTCTTTAGTTCCTTGGTTAAGTTTATTCCTAGGTATGTTATTTTTCTTGTTGCTATAGTAAATGGGTTTTATCCTAGATTCTGTTTCTGACTTTCAGTGTTGTATAGAAAAATTCCTTCAATTTCTAAATATCAACTCTGTATCCCACTATTTTGCCGAAATCACTTATTAGGTAGAACTTTTTTTGGTGGAGCCTTTTAGGGTTCTCTATATACCCTATCATGTCATCTGCAAATGACAGTTTTACTTCCTCCTTTTCATTTTAGATCCATTTTATATCTTATTCTTGTCTGATCACTGTGGCTAGAACTTCCAGTACTGTGTTGCATAAAAGTGGTGAAAGCAGACACTCTTGTCTTTTTCCTGATCTTAGGGAGAAAGTTTTTATTTTTTTCTTCTTGAGTATTATGTTGGCTGTAGGTTTCTCCTATATGGTCTTTATTATGCTGAAGTATGCTCTCTCTGTTCTCATTTTGCTGAATGTTTTTAACATAAATGGGTTCTGTACTTTTTAAAATGCTTTTCAGCATCTAATAACATGACTGTAATTTTTGTCTTTCATTTTGTTTATGTGGTATGTTACATTTATTGATTTGCAAATATTATACCATCCTTGCATCTCTGGGATGAATCTTACTTGATCATGTTGTATGATATTTTTGATGTGTTGCTGGATCTTGTTTACCAATATTTTATTGAGGATTTTAGAATCTATGTCCATCAGTGATATTGGCCTGTAGTTTTTCTTTGTTGTGTTTTTACTTGGTTTTGGGATTAGGATAATACTGGCCTCTTAAAAGGCTTTTAGGAGTCTTCCCTCTCTTTAATTTTTCAGAATACTTTAAGAAGGATAAGAGTTGGCTTTTTCCTATATTTTTGGTAACATTCACCTGTAAAGCTGTCCAGTCCAGGAATTTTGTGTGTTCAGAGTTTTTTGATTACTGCTTTAATTTCACTAGTTGTTTTCAGTCTGTTCAGGCTTTCTGCTTCTTCTTGATTAAGTTTTGGAGGTTTATGTTTCCAGAAATTTATCCATTTTATCCATGTTGTGAAGTTTCCTGTCATATAGTTGTTCATAGTAATTTTTTACAATCCTTCACATTTATGTGGTATCGGTTCTGACTTCTGTTTCATTTCTGATTTAATTTATTTGGGTCCTCTCTCTCTTTTTTTCTTTCTCAATGAATCTGGTTAAAGGTTTGTCAATTTTGCTTATCTTTTCAAAGAACTGGCTCCTGAATTTATTGATTATTTGATTGGTCTTTTAGTCTTCCTGTAATTTAATTCTGCTCTGATCTTGATTATTCCCTTCTTTGTACTTGCTCTGGGCTTTGTTTGTTGTTGTTCCTCTAGTTCTTGTAGATGTAGGGTTAGGTTGTTTATTTCAGATTTTTCTTTTTTTAGGTGGGCCTGTATTGCTACGAACTTCTCTCTCAAACTGCCTTTGCTGTGTCCCATAGATTTGGGGCTGTTGTGTGTTCATTGTCATTTGTTTCCAGAATATTTTGATTTCTACCTTGATCTCATTGTTAACCCATTCAATATATAATAACATGTTATTCAGTCTTCATGAATTTTAATATTTTTGATTTTTTATTTTCTTTGAGGTTGGTTTCTAGTTTCAAGCAGTTGTAATCTGAGAAGACACTTGATATGATTTTAATTTTCTTGAATTTGTTGAGGCTTTTTTTTAATTTTACCATATAGCCTATCTTTGCAAATGTTCCATGTGCATTTTAGAAGCATGTATATATTTTGCTTCTTTGTGGTGAACGTTTTTGTATATATCAATTAAGTTCATTTGATCTAGAATGTTTCAATGCTACAATATCCTTGTTGACTCTTTGCTTGGAATATATAATTATTATTGACATTGGGGAGTTAAAATCCCCTACAATGAATGTGTTGCAATCATTTTCTTTCTTAAAGTCTTCCAAGATTTTCTTTATATATTTGGGTGCTATTATGTAGGGTGAGTATATGTCTACAAGGGTTATATATTGGTGATGGATTGTTTTCTTAAGTATTAAGTAGTGATTTTTTTTTTTGCCTCTTTTATTGACCTTTGTTTTGAAGGCTATTTTTGTGATATAAGTACTGCTACCACAGCTTTTTTTTTCCCCTTCTGCATGTAATGTTTTTTCTGTTTCTCACTTTCAGTCTGTGTAGGTCTCTTGTTTTGTGGTGGGTCTCTTGTAGACAGCGTATATGCGGGACCTGTTTTTTTAATCCACTCAGCTACCCTATGTCCTTTGGAGCATTCAATTTATTTACATACATATAAGATTATTATTGATAGATACTTATTCATTACGATTTTTTCCTTTGTGCCTGTTTTCATCTCTCTCTCTCTCTCTTTTTCTTCATCTCCTTAAAACAATCTCTTTAGCATCTCTTGCAATGCTGGTTTGGTACAGATGTATTCTTTTAGCCTTTTGTGTGTGTGTGTGTGTGTGTGTGTGTGTGTGTGTGTGTGTGTGTGTGTGAAGCTTCTTATTTCATCTTCCATCTTAAATGAGAGCCTTGTTGCATAAAGCAGTCTTGGTTGTAGGCCTTTGTTTTTCATTACTTGGATTTTTATTGATGTTCCCTACTGGTTTGTAATGGTTCTGTTGACTAATCAGCTGATAACTTTATATAAGCTCTCTTGTGTGTTACTAGCTATTTCTCTCTTGCTGCCTTTAAGATTCTCTCTTTGTCTTTAAATATTTCCATTTTAATCATGATGTGTCTTAGAGGGGGTCTCTTTGGGTTCATCCTAATGGGCATCTTCTATGTTTCCTGGACTGAGTTACTTTTTCTCTCATCAATTTAGGGAAGCTTTCTGTCATTACTTTTTCAAAAGTTTTTCTATCCCTTGTTCCTCTTCTCCTTCAGGTACCCCTATGATATGGATATCATTGTGTTTCATTTTGTCTTGTAGCTCCCTTAAACTGTCCATTCTTTTTTAATCTTTTTTGTTTTGTTGCTCTGTCTGAATTTTTTTTTCTATTTTTTTCCCTTCAGCTTGCTGATTCAAACCTCTGCTTCTTCTAGCCTGTTTTTAATTCCTTCTACTGTGTTCTTCATTTCAGATATTGTATTCTTCATTTCCTCCTTGCTCTTATTGATAGTATCTATGTTGTTTTTCATGCTGGTGTAGTTTGCAATAAATTCCCTGTAGCTTCCTTAGAGTTTTTGTAGTTCTCTCTGAGTTCACTGAGCATCCTTATAACCATTATTTTGAACTCGATATCTGATAGTTTGCTTGCCTATATTTAATTTGGCATTCTTTTTGGGGACCCCTCCTTTCCTTTCTATTAGGGGTTGTTTCTCTGTCTCCCCATTTTAGGTAACTCTTCTTGTTTCTCTCTGCTTCTTAGATTTATCTGCTTTGACTCCCTTTCTTCATAGTATGAACTTATGTGGTAGGAGATCTATGAGATTCAGTGGTGGCAAAGACCTTGTATCTTTGAAGGCAGATGTGTGATCCTCTGATCTATGAGTGACCTCAGCCTGCATCAGCTTTCACCAATCCTACTCCAGCTGTATGTGAGATAGGTTTGAACTAATAAGTAATATCCTTGGATGCCTTGGTATAGCTCAATAAAAATATGTTTCATTTGTTTATCCTAGAAGGTATGCTTTCAACCAGTATATTGTATTTATTAGTCTTTTAAAGATAAGCTAGATTTACAGCATTTTATTTTTTCTTTCACCACAAATGTATGAACAATCACCCTTTTATTAGTTTTTTCCTCTGGAGATTAACTCAGTGAGATTGTTAATTATTAGTGAGAGAACTAATAAGATGGCATTTGGAGAAGTAAAACTTAGTGGAAGGCCAGAACATTTATTTAGATGAGATCTTCATTAAGCCTGAGATAGAATCATCTAGAAGAAATGAAGGTCAACATAAATTTCTTTAGAAGGAGTCTAAGCCTGTCTTTTGGTTATTTTAATATCAAGTGAATCATTGGATCCATCATTTTTGTCATGAAAAGCATCTGCCATTAACAAAACCTGTTCCTCTTGGAAAAGTATTAGCTTTCAGTGAATTGCTTAAAGTTATGGGGTACTCTGAATAAATTATAACCTTCAAGAGAAGAGACACTATTTGATAATTCACACACTCTCATGGGAAATATTGAAAGAAAGTTTTACTGGCAATAATGTCATATTCCTAATTATAGTTAGCATAACTTCAACTCTTAAACATTTTAATTTTTAGATCCTAAAGGATATGTTTTTCAGAATGTGTATAAAAATTGCTTTCTGTTAAAAAAGAAAAGTTATTATTTCTGCAGTCATAAAAAATATATTAAGGTAAATTATTTTCAAGTACAGTAATATTTTTGTTTTATTTTTATTTATTTTATTTTTTATTTTTAAATTCATTTTTATTGTTGATACTATTACCAGATATCCCCATTTCCTCACCGTGCCCACCTCTATCCAGCACCCACCCCCCCTTTCTGTCTGGCCATCACCACACTATTGTCTGTCTGTGTCTATAGGTTATGCATATATGTTCTTTGGCTACTCCTTTCACCTTCTTTCATACCCCCCCCCCCACAGCTATCAGTCTACAGTGATATTTTTAAAAAGAGTAATGACTATAAAGCTCCCTTTTGCAATATATATTATTACCTTGTTGAGTCTATTTAAAATAGCCATAAAAACAAGTTAAGGGGCTTTCGTGCTCTTTAACTAAAGAAGTTGAATTTTTAAATTAATTTTAATAGAGGTCTATCAGAAATGCCTTTATAGGTTAAATCTCAGAAGTATGTAAAAGTCATCTATGAATATTTGTGTTATTAATGATATAATCCATAAAGTAGTAAAGATTTGTACTACTCATTAATCAGTATAGGTCATGGCTTTGAGAGTCATGGCATTTAACTCATTCTCTTCCCAAAAATGCAGTGTGGACTTCAGTCAGGGCAGCTTTTGATATTTTTCTTCAAGAGTTCTAGTGGGACTCTAAACCATGAAATTAAGTCATTATTTTCAGCTTCTGTCACTATGACCAGGTAACACAACTCTTGGCCTCAGCTCTAGTGTCTAGTTGATGTGCCAGCTGACTGTCATGGTTTTACTTTAGGGTTTCAGTTTGTCTTGTATCACTTTATAACATCAGTGATCTAATGAACAACTAGCAACTGTGAGGGTATCATATACTATTACTATGAAAAATATTGAAAACAGATTAGCAAATACCATAAAAATATATTTGATTTTTGTTTAGTGCGTTGTAAGTACAATACTACTTTATAAGTTCTCTTTCTGGTTATACTCCAATTACATTGTTTTAGTTTAAGTAAAAGGATTTTGAGTCTGGTTATGTCTTCTAGTTTCTTATTAAAGAACATCTATACCTTTGCTTGTAAGTATATCCCCAATAATAGCAGATTCTACATTCATTGTATATTGAATAAAAGTGTATGGACAATTAATGCATGCAGGAAGAAGTGTCTGGTCATTCCTGCCCAAGAGCTGACTCCTTCACCATGGTGGATAAGGTTCTGGAGGAAGGAAGAAAAACCATAATTCTTTCCTTTAACTTTCTTTTTTCCCTTTTCTCTCAACAGGAACTTTTTACCCCTGAATGCAAGTTTAAAGAATCTGTTTTTGAAAACTATTATGTAATCTACTCATCTATGCTGTACAGACAACAGGAATCTGGTAGAGCCTGGTTTTTGGGATTGAATAAAGAAGGGCAAGCTATGAAAGGAAACAGAGTAAAGAAAACAAAACCAGCAGCTCATTTTCTACCCAAGCCATTGGAAGGTGAGTGTTATGTGTGCATTATCCTTACCAAATTTATTATACATTTATTTGTCATATTGATAACTGTGCTTTGGCCATAAGGAATCCTCATGGAATGCTGGAATTATTCTTTATCTTGATCTGGATGGTGGTTGCACAGATGTCTAGTTACATTGTACATTTGAGATATGGACACTTTCTTGTATATATGTGTATCTCTGTATATATATATATATATATGTGTGTGTGTGTGTGTGTGTGTATACACAAATTTATATACACAAGTTGATAGATTACACACACATATATATTCCAGTAATTTAAAAAATGCTAGGAAAACTCCCTCTTACCTCCTTGTAATGTGTCAAATCCTCATTGCCCCAACTTCTCTAGTCCTTAGAAAAATTTGATTAATTTACTTTAAAAAATTTTAAATTTGTAATGACATACAAATCAGTGACTGTGACAATAGATACATTAGAAAAACTTAGTTGTGTTATGGAGTAAGTATATTTGCCAATTTTGATGTTATCTAGCTTAAAGTAATCATATACTTGTGAATTATTGTACTTACAGGAAATGAAGAGTTAATAACCTGTCACTTAAAGAATTTGTTGATTTACATATCTCCCTTCCAAACTACATAATTGTTTAGTATTCTTAGTTGTGGCATTACCTTCTTTTACATTCACCTGTAAACAATTAAGTCATTTACTTCGATCAGATTCTCAGAGAGCAGGTTACAAACTTTTGTTAATCAGAAGTATCTGCACCTTTCTCATCAAGGATTCAGCCAAAAGTGTCATTTACTTTTATCTAATAAATTTTCTTGAGAATTACAAAAAATTGATAATGAGACTTTTCAATAGTGTTTTCTATTTCAATACTTTTTTTTCTTTTTCACAGAAAATTAAATCTGCAATAACTAAAAAACAGTTCAAGGTAGTTTAGACAGTTTGATTTTCTATTTGTTTTTTATTTCTACAGGAAAGCCTTAACAATCAGAAAATATCGACATTGGTTTTATAATCCACATTCTCTGTATAAGAATAAGATAATTTGAAGTATTGAAAGTTAAATATTCATTATATGGTGAATTTATAATTTAGCTTTCAGTTTGCCTAAGTTTGGAAACCCACTCTTGTTGACTAAAACCGTTTTTATAATATCAATGATATTGACTTCTTCTCACCCTTTACTAAATATCCCTATAGAACAAGTCATTGAAACCCAAACAATTAACCTATCTAGGAAAATAAAACTCATGCCAGAGTACAAAATATGAGTAAATTATTCTCATTGTATGATAAATTGTAGGAAAAATTAGAGAATAAATTAGAGAAAAATTAGAGAATAAAATAAATAAAACTCATGCCAGAGTACAAAATATGAGTAAATTATTCTCATTGTATGATAAATTGTAGGAAAAATTAGAGAATAAATTAGGGATTAGAGGGTTTCTCTGTTTTTCTAAAATAAAACCTCTCTGATATGCTTTATATTCTTTTAAATGAATTTTGAAAGCATCAGATTAACCAATATTCAAATGCAAGTAGCTCTAAAGAAATCTTTATTTGCTATCTCACTTTGTCTCATTACATTAATTTTTTAATATGGACACATAAGAATTGACTGAATTTCTAAAACTTTATCTCTTAGCTACATAAATGTAGTGAAAACCAAATAGCCCTTTATGTCTATCTTGACTGAAGCAAAAGATGGAAACCAGCTATTTGGTATGTCCAATAAGAAATATCTGAAGCCCTGGTTGCTGTGGCTCATTGGTTGAGCGTCAGCTTGTGAGCCCAGTGTCGCTGGTTCAATTCCCTGTCAGGGCACATAACTAGGTTGCATGTCAGGTACCCAGTTGGGGGTGCAAGTGAGAGGCAACCACACAGTGATGTTTCTCTCCCTCTCTTTCTCCTTTCCCCTCTCTCTAAAAATAAGTAAATAAATAAACAACTGAATAAATTATTTTTTAAAAATGGGAAGTTAGCAATGAGACCCTTTAAAAAAAATAAATATCTGAGACTCTAAATGTGTGCTGCAATAATATCACTTGGTATTTCAATCACACACTGAACTGTTGTGTGTGTGTTGTGTTTATGTATAAATGAGGAAGAGAGAAACCGTATTTTCAAATAATTAGCAGATAGAAATACTCTTAAAAAAATTAGAGGTATTGTAATGACATAGGTTATCATATAGTGAAATTGATAAAACAAATTAATTACATGCTTTCAAAACCCATACAGGTTATAAATTATATCATTGAAAATGTTAGGACAAATTAGCTACCTGATTAATTATTGATGCCCTGGGCATTCATATCTCTTATACAACTTCATACTAGACAATCAAAGTTAATGTTCTGATTTTTGTCTCCTAATTGAATTAGTAGTGGGACTAAGAGATTGGAAAGTGTTTCAAGGATATGGATTAATCCCTTTCACCACCTTGCCAAGTCATTTAATATAAGTTTGATGTACACAAGCACTTACAAATATATGTGCTTCTGAAAATCACATGATTCATCAATACAAAAGTTAAAATTCTACCACCTTGAATATGGAGAATGTACAATATATGGTAGTTCATCCTAACTATACACAAGTTCTCTTCATAAAGTATAGTAAGTTCTCACTTAATGTTATCTATGGGTCTCAGAACTGCAACTTTAAGCAAAACAAAGTCTAATGAACCCAATTTTAAGCTAATTGATATAAATAAGTTCTTACTGTATATTTCTGGTCACAAAAATATCACCAAACTTCTAAATACTCATAACACTTTTAAAATTAAACACTGAAATGAATGTGAGCTGTACATACATAAAGAAAGATGAATAAAATCAAGTAAGTTAATTACTTTCTGAAGCACTCATTCCACTTCTGGGTTGAGGGTGGTTGGAGCCTCTCCCTGCAGCACCAGGCCCAAGATGGAACACACACCTTTCATCACAGGGTGCACTCATACCTACTCCACACTCTCTCGAACTGGGACATGTAGATGTGCCAATCCACCTCACGCGCACATCTTTGGTATGCGGGAGGGAACCGGAGTACCTGGAGAAAAAACACACAGAAATGTAAATATATGTAAACTCCACACACACAGTGGTCCCATCTAAGAATCAGGGGTTTTTTCTTAAGCATTATAATACAATGAACTTGGCCAAATGATGTTATTCTAGGACTTGCTTTATAATAAACTTTCAAAAGAGTCAAAAGCAGATTGGACAGTTCTAATACACATGTGTTTATGATGGCAGATGATTTTAACCAACTACTCTTTTTCAAGCATCAGACACTCTTAAATGTTTTTTTCCTACAATTCCTGAGAATAATTTTCTAACGAGCCATATTAATTCGTATTGGTTGTGTGGTCAGACACTGTCCAGGCAGTTTCTCAGAGCTTACCAGATGTCAGTCCCACTTGCTCTCTTGCCATTGTGTGCTTCTGCTTTGTATGACATCAGTTATTAGATTTTTAATAACATATCAGAAAATGAAGCATAAAATAAATAGAAAATACCACACAGTTGCCTTCAGTTATTTAAGGGTCTCTCTTCATAATCTCTGGAGAGGAAATTTACACAATGATCTTCCGATGGCCCTGGCTCAGGGAAAGCAGATTCTTGGTTATTGCTTCGTATAGCTTTGAAGTTGACACTAGTTGCTTTTGAGCCACTTGAGAGAAAAATAATTTTATAATCTAGGGTGTAAGTACTTGAGAAGATGAATATGAATGAGTGGTTCAAGTGTTGACAGTGTACAGTAAAAGGTAAATCTGAGTTTTTCTTGCTGTACAGAGAGAATTCGGTTTGTGCTTGCCATTCTCTACTTCCTTTGTGTGTGTGTGTGTGTGTGTGTGTGTGTGTGTGTGTGTGAATTGTCACATTTTTAAAGAAGCCATAGCTCCCATTTATACCACCTCTCTTATACATATGTCCGTGCACACCTATGTACATATTTTAGTTATATAAACCATTTGGGGGCGTAAAGGTATTACTTTAAAACAGGAGTACCTTTTAATGGGATTGCTTTACTTCAGGGAAATGAGACTGAGCAAAATGCTGAGATCTGCACATATATGGATTCTCGAACCAAACTAGGTAACATTTCCTTTTCCTCCTTTCTACATGTCCTCCATCCTGTCACTAGTTGCCATGTACCGAGAACCATCTTTGCATGATGTTGGAGAAACAGTCCCAAAGGCCGGGGTGACGCCAAGTAAAAGCACAAGTGCATCTGCAATAATGAATGGAGGCAAACCAGTCAACAAAAGTAAGACAACATAGCCAGATCCTCACAGGTGTTGTGACTTACTCATCTTGAGCACAGTTGAGTGATTTATCCTTGCCAGACATTTCTGCTCCCGTGGCTGAGGAGCAGCTGGAAGTAAGTGGATGCTTGCTCATTACTGTTTCAAACTCCTTAGTTGAAAATGGATAAATCTCAACCTGTTTCACCTCCCACAACAAGGAGACTCCTGGATAACCAGCTAAACTCAGACCATGGAATGCCCTATCAGATATGGAATGCCTTTTTAATACCTTTTCTGTGACTGTGACACTTCATGTGAATGATATACTTCAAACGTACACTCGATAACTTGCCTGCTGACAGCTACCTGTAATCCTTTTTGAGTCCTGTTTTAGCAACTTCTATGTTTAAGTTCAATTTTGTAGCACACAGATACTGAGTAATTTCTAGGTAGAAGCTGTAAACCTGTGCTCTTATGGATTTCTCTCCTTCCTGTTTTTACAGGCTGCTTGCTCCACTGTCTGTGACCTTTTGCAGGGATTGTGTTTCTCTAAACCTTAAATGTTTCAGTTGGTTTAGTTCAGAGAGCAATCAGGGAATCAGGAAGCCTTCTAAACCTATTATTACAAATTGTATCATGAAGATTAAGAGTGGTGTCTCTGGTTCACATTAGCAAATAAACACACATATATGCTCTATTCAGTGGCAGGTACTGTGCTCCTGAGGTCAGCGTTGCCAGGGTGAGAAATGGGTCAAGCACTATCCATGGGATGTTCTCTATGATATGTGTTTGACATCCCTCTATAGTTTCTTTGTGTGTGTGTGTGTGTGTTTTATACATATCACAAGCTTACTGGTAATGGTAACATTTGCCTTGCCCAGCGAGCAAGACCCACTGGTTTTTGAGAAAGTGGGTCCAAAGAACTCTGTAGGCCTTGTAGGCCTGATTAAGGTTCATTTTTCATCTACTATTCCTCATTATTTGGAAAAAAGAAAAAAGAAAAATATCAGTAATTACAACCAACAAGAGTTGTGCTACCTAAATACATTTCAGATATAATCCTTCCTATTTTTAATGAACCAAACTTAATGCCATCCCGGGTTTTGGCTGTGTTCCACTCACACTCAGCAGAGCATGGGCAAGGCAGCTGTATTCTTTTCTGCAGCAGCAATCCAAACCTTAGTTATAAATTTGACTTTAATATTTTTTGGTGTTTAATGACAAGTTTTAAAACTGGACACATTAAGAAAAAGGTTTTTTTTAGCTCAGCATACTGAGTCAGGTACTGTGTATTTCACCAGTCTATACCTCTAACTCAGCTTCTTGGGGCCCAGGCTGCCCAGTGACTGGGATAGAGGTGCCTTGCCATGATCTCAGAATGCAGTCTGTTGAATTATTCTAGATAAAATTAAAGGCAGACCAACATGTTCAAATTCAGATTTTCAGCCCATTCAACCAACTTGATTTTGTTGTATTTGCTTTCTTAAATTCATTTTAAATAACTCTGAGCTTAGGGAAGACAGCTTCCAAGAAAGACCATGAATAGTTGAGACTATACAGTGAAGAAACCATGTAAAATGTTCAATACTGGAAATAAAGAGTTTCAAAATGTTTAATACTGAACTGTTTGGAAATACTTTGTTAATTCTGTGTATACTTAATTAAATTCAATGTTTTGTCCTCGGAAGTGTTGAGATCAAACTGAACCTCATTTATAGAAAACTATATGTAGGATCATTATACTGGCCTCTTGTTCTTAATTCCACGTGGAAGGATGACCCAGTCACCATTTATGCACATCTGCATTATATTTACTGAGAAATTATTTTGTCACTGCTTTTCTAATTCTCCATGACAGTCCTTGCCCAGCATTTAAAAATCTTGACCTGCTTAGCTGATTAAAGATTTAGTATGAATTTAATTGTTTATGCTTATTTAATTTTCATATTGGATTCCATTTTAATAAATAAAACATTAGCATAATGTTTGAGTATATTTATTGTTGATAATACTAAAATACAAATGCAACAAAATTATTCCTTGGACCATTCTTGGTTTTTTGTTACATTATATAGAAGCCTATTGGTTTTTAACAGGATTGGTTAAAATACATTAGATTACTTTCAAAACTAATTATTTAGGGAAGACATATAATCCATAACATGTGGCAAACTATGAATGATTTAACTTGAAATTCCAAGTAAATGGGCTTACAGACACTGCTTATCCCAACACACACACACTTATCAAACAACCCACTGATTTGCTTTTGGTAATCAGCCTTACTTGAGGTTTCTTTTTCCCCTGCAAGACTGTGTATTGGTTAAAATTAAGAAAAGATTTATTTTTCTAAAAACTAATATTTATCAAAATATTCACCTGTTTTGTTTTTTATATGAGTTGTCTACAAGGGCATTTATCCCTATGAGTGGATGTCAAAATATTTTCTTCTAATATATGTTTAGATATATTGCAGAGGGGTCTTTGTTTTTTGTAAATTATTCTGATTGCTTCCTTTGTGTCTGGTTTCATCTGTTGCATGGAACAAGGGCAGCACTGATGAACTGCATGTATTAGGGTCTGGGTATCAAAAACTATTGGTATGTATTACTCAATTTACATACAAAGAGTTTGTCTGAATTGTACAGTTTCTGTGTTTACTATCATTTGTTATATTCAATTCACAAACACATTGAATAAAATATTTATATTAAGGCATATTAGAAAACATCAAACAACTTTATATAATAAAATGGCTTTGCATCCCCCACAATTACAGAGAAATGTCATGTAAATAAATTGGTAAACTCAATTTCCCCCATTACCATGCCAAAGAAAATTTTAGGTCTTTGATGATACTTCTCTCCTTATTTTTCTGGAATAAGACTCTCCTTTCTTTTTCCTTTAAAACATCAACCTTGTTATTAAGTGCAGTCTGTCACTATTGATGTCCTGTATAGTACATCTGATGGAACTCTTTTGTATTTACAGACTGTGTGCTTTGTACCTACATGTACATATGTTGATTGTATCAAGTCTAATTTCACATTCCATTTGCATGCATATCTGGTGTGGGAGAATTATTTCTATTGATTTGTTATGGTAGCTGATTGCTTCACCCATCCCTCAGCAATGCTTGGGAATGTTAATGGTTTTGATATTTCAAGTGGCACCATGTTTATTTTCTTATAAGTTTGCTTTCTAAAATGTTTTGCTAAAACTTTACCTGGAACAATTATAGAAGAGGTGTAAATGGTCCACTTTATGTAAAGAATAAATTGTACTGAGCATCATTTCATTATAAAGCCTGGAGAATTTAGAAATTCTCACTCTAAATATTCACTTTCCCTGAGTGTCTTGGAGTAATGGGTAGCTTCAGGAGCTCCACAATAGGGTCCATAAGTATCCTGCTACAGTCCTTCTAATTGTTTGCCTTTTGAGAGTAAGCAGAGTTACTTTATCACAGCTAGCCAGCTGCTTAATTAAGTCTAAAATACTAGAACAGTCAGATATATTCATAATGACCAATATAAAATTAGGTTATCTTTTGAAAAAACAGAACAGAACAGCAAAAAACAAACAAAACAAAAACAAACAAAACAAAAAAACAAAAAAAACCCTTCTTGTTCTTTATGTTAGTTATGTATCATTTCATTTAAAGTTTTCTCCCTAATATTATAGGGAAAATTAAAATTTCAGGAAGAGAACAGACTAAAAAATATATTTTAGAAGAAAGTTAAAATATTTGAAAATTATTTTCAATTTCTACTCATAAAAAGACTACATCCAGGGAAAGCAATTGAGCTAGATAGTCATATCAAAATCCAGATGTGAATTGTGTTACTTTGGAGTGAAACACATTTCATTTTTAGCTTACAGAGTGGTACACAGGGCCTGTTGGCTCTTGAATACTGAATAGAATTTCAAAGTTTTGAAAATGAGTCTGCAAATGAAGGCTGAGTTATGTTCTGTTTATTTTTATTTTGGGGGGTGGGGGGTTACATATCGTTCAGTCTAATTCTGATGTTTACTGGCAGGGACTGTGTTTGCTTTTGAGATGGTGAGGTCATTCCTTTCAATGTGTCAAAAGACTCTAGCTCAAGGAGTCCAGGGAAAAAACAGAATATAATAATTCTCCTCTTAAGTCTTATGACTTTAGTGAAATCTTATTGAAACGTCCTTCTGGAAGGATTCCTCAGAGATGGTTTCTCAAGCAAACAGGGTTTATGCCAATATCATTTACAAACTTGTTGCATCCTATTCAATTGACATTAATCCTACTGTAACTTGGGACAAACTTGAATAAGCAAATGAGATTTGCACATTTTCCTTCTTTCTATTTCAAGTTTGTTCTTGCTCTGCCCTCCCTCTTAAGAAAAGAGAGAGAGTTTCTTAGTAATAAAATCAAAAGTCAAAGTACAAAATCACATTTAAAAAGGGTAGAATGTATGCCTTTACATGTAATTATTTTTATTCTATTTTTTCCAATTTAAACATGTAAACTAACTCATTTCATAATAGCTATATTGGTGTTTGCAAGCTAGAGTCAAAGTACCACACAGATGTAAGAAATACGGAAAGTTTCAGTTCAATAATCTGTTGCTAAATGAACCCAGAATATAGCTGATTGCCATGCATTTTTAGCTCATCAAAAATTTCAACAAATCACATTCTGAACTTTATAATAAACACTTCTCCATATCTAAACTTTTTCTTTAAAAATATAAATGCTGAGGGCATTTTTCTTATATTAAAATTTAAAAAGAACAACAGTTTTATTGTAGATGTCATTAATGAAAAGGTAAAACAAATATAGAGAATTACAAGAAAAGTGAGACACACCTAGGGTTATGTGAAGCAGCATAGAAATTAAGGGCAGTTCCAGCAGAGCTCATGTTGGCCAACTACTCCTAAGCTGTGAGCCAAATCCAGCTCTCAGTTGGTTTATGTATGCCCCTGGAGTTCAGAATGAGTTTTTCTTTTCTTTTTTTTTACAGTTTTACACTGTCAAACACAAACAAAGCAGAATATGCAACAAAGATATATGTGGCCCACAAATTTTAAAATATTTACTATCTGGTCCTTTCAATAAAAAGCA
The DNA here is from genome assembly GCF_987537825.1 of Furipterus horrens. Lineage (NCBI taxonomy): Eukaryota > Metazoa > Chordata > Mammalia > Chiroptera > Furipteridae > Furipterus > Furipterus horrens. Next base: position 58,744,663 of record NW_028327182.1, on the reverse strand, counting down.
GAGCTCTGTAATAAGGAATATGGACCTCTCTTGGACTGTATTGGTTGGATAATGTCTTGAATTTCAATGTGTCCATCACCAAATAAGTTATCATTGCAATTGCTACTGAACAATTATAATAGGTTTGTTTGAAGCTTAAAATGCTTAGATGGAGAAGAGGAAAGAATATAATCTATTTATTTCTTAATTGCTTATATTTGCCTCATTTTACAAAACTGATATCCCAATTGACATATTCAACATTTCAGATGCAACTAATACGGTTGCTCTCCTTAATCCCAGGATAGAGAGAACAACTTCATAAATCTGTTAAAGTATGAGACCACTATTAATATTGGAAAAATCAGTATCAATTACATTTCTCTTAAATCATTTTCAATATAAAAGTAACTCAGCAGATATGTATTATCCTCACACTTGGTGATTTGACTTATAAAGTCCAAGCCATGTCTCTAGAATATTTACATCATTGAGTAAAATTTCCAAGTAAAAATTTTCACCTTAAACAATATGAAAATGATTTTATTACATTATTGTAGTATTTTACAAAATATAATTCACATTTAAAGAAAAAATGGATTTTTTTTAGCTCTAAATAATTAAAGGTTGCCTAAACTAATGTGTCAGTAGATTTAACTGCAAATATGAAAGGGAAGTCCAAATTATTATACATTTTCATAATTCAGTGTGAATTTCATGAAGAGCAAAATTTCATCATAGAAATAAACATTTTATTCCTATCACTGAGTAGAATATTTATAATTTTTATTTAAGCCATTTCTAGATTTTTCTTTTTATCCTCTGAGCTTTTGAGATTGGTGCCATTTTATCATAGCATCTCTTCCTGACTTCTGTGCATGACTGCACTTTTTCAGTAAGTAATGTGTACTTATAGGTAAGAGAGTGTTTTAAGAGAAATGAATACATATTTTTGGCCCACCATGCACTGCTTTTTTTTTAAAAGCAAGTTACCATGGAGTAACTTAATTAGTGAAAAATCAGATTCCTTGTACCTGCAACCCATTCTCAGTATAAAAAATGGTCTAGTAACAGAAAATGGACATTCTTGAATAACAATTCATTTTTTGTTATTCATCAGTTGGTAAAATACATATTGACACAGAATGTAAATAACTTATACCACTATTTATTAAAAATGTTAAATTGTACATTTTTATAATTTCTTCATCTTTGCAGATTCTTCTTTTTTGAGTTTAACTGAGATTACATAAATGACTTAATGACTAAAAATAATCCCCCACCCCATCCAACATTATACTTCATGTGTGTTTATCTTCACTGTACCCATATGGAAATACTGAAGGATATGGAATCCTAGCAAAATATGATCGATGACCTTGTGTGAGGATGTATAATTTCCATATATTCTAAAATGTCCTTTGTTGTGTAAGGATGTGCATTTTTAACAACTATGTCATTCAGCATTTCTCAGCTCCAGAACTATTGACACTTAAAGTCAGATAATTCTTTGTCATGGGGGCTGTGTTGTGCACTGTAGTGCATTTAGCAGCATCCCTGGCCTCTACCCACTAGATGTCTGTAGCACACCCTCCCACCCCAACCAGCTTGACAATCAAAATTGTCTGTAGACATTGCCAAATGTTTCCTGGCTGGCAGAGTTGTTTTTGTTGATAACCACTGGTGTAAATTATGAAAGAAAAATTTGTTTCTGGTGTTACGTATATAAGACTTTGCTTAATTGATTTTTAATAAGTATCCAGATTTCATTCAGGCATTCAGAAATACAAAAGCATACAATAGTCTGTTTGACCTGTCCTCATGGTGATTATACATGGTTTCCTCTACATTTCTATGTTCTAATGGCCTACAAAAATAAGAATACAGTCCTCTCCCATATAATTGTTAAGGATAGTCTGTGCCAAGCCAGATTTCACATGCATTTCCATTCCATCCATCCCAGCATTCACAGTTTCCACAGCTACATATTCCATTTCCTGAAATAAAATACACAGGAGAATCATTATCATGATTGAAATATACCAAATTAAAACATGTTATTATAAATGATAATGGTTCATAATCATAGCCATTTAATTCATCCTCTGCTAATTTTCTCATTGTGATCTTTCAAATAAGTGATGGCATCTACTTGGTGCTGCTATCAAGTTAGCATCAATCTAATGGTGACCATCAGTATCACTCCAACCAAGCTTCCCTCTCCTAATTTTGTTTTTCTGTAGAGAGCATGGTATGAGCTAGGCTGAATAATCAGACAGAAGATGGACCTGAGTAGTAGGGTGGTAGGGATGGACAGAAAGTGATGTCTAGCTTAATGACATGCATATTCATCTTTGACCTTTAGCTAGAAACAAGGAGAACTATGTAACTTATTTAAGAAAATGTATTTTATACCCAATTATTAGAACTCAATAACTCAGGATAACATTAGCTATTATACTCCTAAATTGTTTTTATACTTCCATCCCCCCACACACATTTTCCATTCCCTAAAAACAAACAACACATCAACCAGCTTTGGTCCCTAGGTCCTGTTTAAAATAATGTACCATTTCCTACACCATGCTCAAACTAAAATAGTTTTCAGTGGAATTATTTTCTTTTTGCAATATGTAAAATAGCATATGTGGAAGTTGGGGACAGTTACTTTGTTGAATTTTCCCCAAAATCATAATTTTGATGCTCCGTTTGTATTTCTCTATGTCTGGGAATAATGTTAGTGCTTATTCACAAATGCTCACCTCCCTTTACATACTTTATATAATCTGGCCCTTGAAAATACAGAAGCTTCCCTTCCCAGTGATCCAAAGAAATATGTGATGTGTGTCATTTGCCTTTATTACAAACTGTGGCATAGATCAATTTGAGTAGGTGAGTACTGCACCTGTGCAAATGAGACCATCATGTTTGTCACAGTCCCTGTCATCACAGTCACAGAATTCTCCTGAAACATACCATTCTTCAACAGAACAAATGCACTTTCCACAGTGACAAGAACCTGAAATTACAAAAGGTATATCGACTGTCACCACATAACTTAAGGTTTCCATCTAAAATAGAATACCATCAATGCACTGACAATAGGCTTCTAATAACCTGTCTTCCAAAAGTAAAAGTTTATGGAATAGCCAGTTGCTCGAAAGGGAGCTTTACTTACTATAATTCATAAAGGTTATCCAGGAAAGTCTTCATTATGGATCTAGACAGTAGCAATTAGCCTTGAGCAAATGTTTCATGGCTCAGTCTGGTTGAAATGTCAATGAGAGCAGAGTGTGACTGAGTTTTATAGATGGCCTTCCAAAAAGGTGTTCAAAAGTGGATGCTATATATTTTTTTCTGAATTGAACCATGTTTTCAAAATGTCTGTACTTTAAAGGAATTGAATAATAAATTCTATTAAATGAGGCTGCATTTTATAATTAAAACTGCTAAATTTATTGTGCTTACAATTTCAAATTTTTGTTTAAATGATTTTCTTTCAAGTAAGGACACATCTGCACATTGGATGGTTCATTAAAGTGCTAAAAATACACACACAATCATTTATGTATATTTGACTTATTAAATCTTCTTCTTGGGGTTTTCTGCCATAATCCAGGATAGCTCTAACCACTCCACCCAAATGTTCATTTTTTACAAGACTCTTGATCCAACCATCTTCCTCATTACTTCATCCATTTCTCCTCTTATTACTTCCTACCTAATTAAAAATTTGATCTTTTGTTATTAAAATATATGTATATTTTGTTTTTTGAGAGACAATTTTATTAATGGTACATTTAGAAAAGAAAATATATGAATTAAACAGTGTCAGAGAAGAAAGTTCTCTCAGTCTAAATGTGTTTAAATGATAAGCTAAAATATCGTCACATGGAAAAATTATTTCTACAATAGCAGTATACTTTGATATACCATTTGACACATAAATTCCAATTCTGAAAGTCTATTAATCACTGAAATAATTAGAATGAAAAATATGGATTTATTTTTGTATGTGTTATGAAAAACTAGCTTTTCTTGGTCAGCATTTTCCACAGCTGCATTGTTCTTTTCTGTTTGTCAGTTCTCAATACATCTTAGAGGTAGAAAATTCTTCTACTGCTTGTGCAACTAGGAGTAGCATAGCATACAATAATAACACGTGTGATTGTTATTAGTGTGTCTTATTGCACCTTTGTTATAGAGTGCTCTGGCTGTTTTCATAAATAACCGGGGGTCAAATTGCACATCTCTGGAAAGGGAAAAACTTTGGGAGAGGATTCTTCCTGACAGATATAAGCCACATGACTGCCAAGAGGTGACACATTGTTCAGCTCAGCTGCACCAGGACCCATTCACACCCATGAGACCCAGTCCAGCCATAAGGAGAAGCTGGTCCATCCTGGCATAAACTCTAGGGTGGTAAATTCATGACCATGACACCATTAATCCATTTTTTTTCTTTCTCAGTATAAGGACCCTTAAGAATAATCCAATCTCCCTACTGTGCATTTTACTGGCTTTCATTCTTGAGGAATGAGTTACATTTTCTCATTTGTCTTCAGAGCATTCTTGTGACTTAAAAAGGGGAAAGAAATGAAATTCTTCTGACTTCAAAGATGAAAAAAAAAAGAAGTATAAAGAGGATAAGGGGATTGTCCCAGACCACAAGGGCAATTAAAAAAAAAAAAGTTAAATTTCAATCTGATTCAATCTAATATCTACCTATCTGCCTATCTGTGATGACTCATAAGAAAAATTTTCATATACTTAAAAAAAATGAGTTGTGTATTCCTACTAATCTGAGTGATAGCTATGTTGAGTGAGGCAACTAGAACACTGGTCTATTTGGTTTTTGAAGCCTAACTTTTACCCTGTCTCTTTTTGGTGACAGAGAACCAGCCAGGGTGGGGTAGAGGTGAGGGATAGGTGGATGAATGGATGTACCATGGGCTTATTAGAATGATGAAGGACTCAATAGTATCATTGTGAAAGTCCTAAGGAGACATTTAATGAAATGTGATTATAGCTACTCTCCGGCAGCATCTTTAAGACTATCAGAGTGATGACCTGGGCCTAGCTTGAAGTTATCAAGGTAAAAAATTTTATTATGTACTCTTGGATACAAATAAAAAGCCAATCAAACAAACAGGTGATGAATTATATGAGGGGTCACCCCAAAACACAGAATTTATTTATAATAAAAACTGTGTGCTTTTTCTGACATGTTTAAACTTCAATCACCTTCAAAGTACTCTCCATTTGATGCAATACACCTATCAAGATGTTTTTTTTCACTGCTCAAAACAGTTTTTGAACACATAGATTTTGATGTCTTTTAGTGCTCCTGCTGTTTTTTATTGCACTTCTCCCATGTCAGCAAAACATTTCCCTTTGAAAATTTTTCACCCAGGGAAACAAATAAAAATTCACTATAGGTGAATAGGGAGGGTGGGGCATGGGGGTCATGCTGTTTTTGGTCAAAAACTGCTGAACGCTCATGTGGTGTAAGCAGGTGCACTTGTAAATCACCCATCATGAAATGGGAAAACATGTTGAAAATGTCTTCAAAAAAAATTCACTGAAGCCAAACACAGCCTCTCACAACAATGCCAGCTAGTACAGTGATACAGATGGTTTTCTAGAGCACTCATCTAGTTGGGGAAGCCTCCACTATAAGGCCTACCATTTAGAAGATAATTCTGAATTTTTTGGGTCCCTCCTCATATCACATATTCTGCAAAGGTAGTAGCTAAGCTTAGGTGGACCTGGCTCTAAACTCACCTGTCTGGTACTTACAAAAACAACAGTTTGAGTCTAAGGGCAAGCACCTGTGTTAGCTGCCTCATGAACAAAGTGGACTTTTTTGTTCATTTATCCAGCCTGATAAAATGCTGCAACTTGACATCCCAGCAGGCAATTTTCACTATTGTACTAATGACTCTGTTCCTTATGAAGGTCACAACAATGTATCTTGTTTTAAATTTTTCTATGGAGTGATTTATTGTCTTGGCTATAAATTTGTAAAGAAATAAAATGCTATTTCTTCATCGTCTCCTGAGGTGACGCTTATTGACAGACAGCACACGTTCCAGATTTGTCTCTCTGGTAGAAACAGTTGGGTACAAGCTGCTAAATGGTGTGCCACGGTGACCTCAAGCCCACAGCTCATGCCTGTCGCCTAGTCAGAGAAAGAAAAATACTCCAGTTTACTCTGTGATAATCACGGTTAGGAGTTTTCATTTACAGTTTTGAGAAAAAGTATATGGAATTCTGGCAAGTCCATGAAATCTATCAAGAAATACCTAGCCTCAGTCAAATAACTTGTAATAAGTTTCTCTTCTCTGTTATATCAAAAACCCTTAGTCTATTTTATGGGTTACTCTTTCTGTTGTTCTTGAGGTGGGGATGGGGTGGTATTCTCCACAGGGACAGAGATAACTGCTGTATCCCCACTAGTCTCTGTGACTACAAAAGAGCACAGTTCCACAATCTCAGTTTTAGGCCCATTCTTTGCTCCATAATAAGGAAAGAAAGGAACCTGCAGCCAGTTGCTGCAGACAATAGAATGCCACCATCATCACTAACACCAGCCTTAAAACATGCAAACTTGAGGCAGGTTTTATAGTTCCTTCTGAGTTTAAAGACTAAAAACTCTATACCCATTAAAGGATTAACAAATGGTTTAGAATTCATGCTTTCACCCCTTCACTGATCTGTAGGTATAATTCCATCACCTATCGCAAACAATTTGAAAGAGGCATTAACTAGAGAGATTTTTTGTTTTATTTTGAGGAAATGCCTTTGGGTTCACCCATTTTGGGAGTATTTTCTATATTTACAATGATGAAAAATGAGAATCTCCCCTCAGAATATAATGGCTTCAATACAAATATTTCTTGAAAACAAGCTACTCTTCTCTTTGCATAAAATTAAATTTAGGAAATGACAGACTGGTATTCACTACACAGATGAGCATGGCTTTATGTTTTTTTCCTGTACCTGCAATTGAACGTGACTAGCAAAGACCTACTTATGAACAATACTAATGATTTGATATTGTATCTAGTAAACACATACGTAAAATGACTGATTTTTAAAAAATGAGCATAATGGTGTTGTAATACAAATGAGTTGCCTCATTGAGTAGTTTCTGTGAAAAGTTAATGTCCTTATACCAAAGATAATGCCATCATGAAAATGACCAACAAATATCTAAGCTCTAGGGCTCTGTGCTTGAAACTGTATTCAGAAAAAAAATCTAATTCAGACGAGTTAATCATTTTCAGTACTATTTTATACACAAGACACTTCTTTCTGCTCTGATGACATTTCTTTCTTTCCTCCCACTTCCCCCTTGAAGGTTAATTCTATTCCTACCCCCTTTCCTGTTCCCTTTGTTAATTTATTCTTCTTCAATTCCTTCCCTGTTTCTTCCTTATAACCTCTTCTTCCTTCTTTTGCTTATCCTAACAGAACTTCTTGAACCTAAAGCAAGTGTTTCCAGGAGCTGAGGGTTCCTGAGAACTGAAATAGTTCAAGATTTGTTTGGGACTTGGAATCAGAATGAATATAATAGGAGAACAAACAGGAAAAAAGTGATTGCTTTAAATTCATTTCAGTGCCACCTGGCTGCTGTAATTGCATTAGGTCGAAGACATGGCCTCTTGATTAGAGCACAGAAAACACCAGCCTCAAATACAGAATTCCTGGACACCAAGGACATGGTTGTCTATTGAAATACGCATGTTTGCATCAGTTTTCAGCCTTACTCCTGGCATTATATGTGGTCAGCATCCATTTGATTTTATTTTTGCAATTATGTCAAGATGCCTCTTCCACTTGAGAGCATTGATCTTGAGTGAGAGGTAAAGCAACAGCCAGAACTAAAGGGCACAGTCCTGTGGCACATTCTGCTTCTGAAACCTCCTCAGCAGATCGGCTTTGCTTCACTATATTTTCTTTAGAAAGATATTACCTACTACTCATGATGTAGCGTAAGTGTTGAAGGGTAAATGCAGCTGCAGGTATAGAAGTCTGAAAAGGGCAGTTGTTTGTTCTGCAAGGAGGTGACTGAGCTGAAGAGGAGTAGTGGCAAACGATATTTAATTCCAGGCAGGGCAGCTTCCTAATAGTGAGAATTCCAGGAGCTTCCAGAATGTTTTATGCATTTCTGGGCTTTGCTATTTCACAGGTGAACTCAACAATTATTGTTTTGCCTTTGGTGGGGGAGTGCATTCAGTACCAAGTATAGCTTATTGTACTTTCCTTTTTTTTACAATTATTAATTGTATTTCATTCACAATGAGGTTGTATACAAGTGACTGAGGATCTTTTCACATGTAACCCATCTCATGCATTTCATTTCCTTGGATACTAAACTTTAAGTGGTTAACTTTCAAGTTTAATGTCTGATACAAGTAGATGACAGAGTAATTTTCATACACGTGAAGTGCATTCTGAAAAAGATGTTAGCTGCGTGCTGCTGTACAAACCATGTGTCACAATAGGGATCCTGTCCAAGCTCTAAGAGAAACTCACCCTTTCCTGAGCACAATATGCCATCTGCTGATTCACACAGACTCTTGCTCAGTTCCTCCGTCATGTTACACTGCCTGGGATGTTGGCAGAGGTTTCCAAACCATCCTCTCTCACAAACACAACGACCACAGGAACACATACCATGGCCTGTGAAGCAATCACAGGGTGGGGTAAGAGAAGGAGATGGGTAAATATCCAGCTAAATCTCAGTTTTTAAGGAAGAAACATGCAAAACATAGGATCTCATTTCCTATCAAGCAAACACACTTTCCCTTATGCATAGTCAATTGGACGTGTAATTGTTTAAAACAACTTCACAGCAAAGTTTTCACTTCGTGTAATACACTGAATGTAGCAAAGGAGATATACTCCATAGAGGGAAAAAAAAAACCTTGAAATAATTTAAAATGAAATTTTACCATCATTTCCTGATATCAAATAACATCATTTGCATTTTTATTAGGATGAACTTTTGGTACTTTCCTTCATTGTGCACACCATGACACTCCTCCAATGATGCAAAATTTATTGATTCCAATTTTATTGTTCACCAATAAAAAAAAAAAGGTTAATTTCCATAACAATGACATCTGGTATTATATCACTTTATCTGTGTACCTCTCTACTTACTAATAAGGGCAAATATAAGTGTAAGTAACTGTGTTTCTCTATCATTGTCTAGAAGTTAAAAATAGCATGGTGCTTAGATTTATATCTCAAACTTCCTTTTCCTGTTGTTTCTGTCATTGGTTCCTGGTTTAGGAAATGTTTATCTTTTGGTTACATATCCAACATTGTTTTGTGACAGTTATACATTGGCATATACAATTGTCTAGTTGCTTGCCACTGACTCTCTATTGGATTGCATCATCTTCCATTTTAGATTCTTCTTTCCAATCAATAGTTTATCTTTTTCTTAAGTGTGTGTATTGCATTATAGGCAGATCTCTCTAAATAGGACAAAAATAACAGCTATTTAGCAAAATTTTACTGAGTCTCTATTTTGCTAAGCACCAAGTATATGCAAAATCAAGCATCAAGGACACAGCTGTCCCTCCCAGGGACACATAAAAAAAAACATTCAGACTAATCAGACCCTCTGGACCTGTTAACACCATTCTGTTTTGACCATTTGCTGTGGCAGGACTTTCAAGGGTAAACCCATCCCATCTGCTTCCTCCTATACTCAACTTTGCACAAGGAGGTATTAGAGACCAATGCTTAAATGTTTGCAATTCATTGTTATGATTAATTTAACCTAACCTCATACAAATCCATGTAAGGTTTTTCCATAACACATCATCTAGAAGTTGATGGGAAGCAAACTCAAAAAAGACGTGGATTAATAGACCTATTTCCAATAGTCACTTTTTATCTTTATGTTGATTTACTATATTTAATCTCACAGCCATTTGATGCAGATATTATCCCTATTTTACAGTCAAGAAATTGAAGTTCAGATAAACAGCACAGTTTTACCACAAACTGAATCAGATTTTGACTCCATTTTCTCTGATTTCAATGTCCACTCTTCCTCCATTGCGTCCCATTGCCTTGATATTTCATTTTGGGAAATAAATAATGATCAATTTGAGATAACTAGACACCTTTTATTAATTCCTATATATTTTTTAGCTGTGCATAGTTTGAAGGTATACATTTGATATTCATGGGCACTTTCTTCTTAAAACGTCTCTCCTTACTCTTTCCACACTCCATTGTCTATTCATTCTTCTACTTCTTTTCTGATCTGATTAATGTAGGCAATCCCTGATTGTCTGTCTTCAATATCTCTCTATAATTTTTTCCTTTGAAAAATTTATCATATCATAGGATTTCTGGTAACCTCAGTGATCACATGACTGTACCACTCCTGTGCCTCCATACTTTGTATTCTACTAACATTCAAAATTGATACTTCTCAGCTGCATATATAATTTTCTTTCTAAAAGCTACTTTTCTATATTGTCCATTTCTTTTAATGATATACCTTTCCTTCCAGTCAACCAATTCAAACTGTTTTGAATCACAATGAATCTCCTTTACTACTCTCATCTACAGAGTTGTCAGGTCCTGTTGAAACTACCTCCAAAATTTCTACTCATGTCACCATCATAAACCTTTGAGGAACCTTTCTATCATGTCTTTCTCCAATATTCTTGCTCACAGCTCCTATTACACTACTCTATACACATCATAGCCTTGAGATCTAGTGCTGTATAACTCCCCAGTGTTTGAGATGAAGTTCACCTACTTTAGCTTTCCTTATGTTTTGGGTTCCTGAAGTGGAGGCCCCAAGATACCTTTTTCAACCTTACAATATCTCCTCTTCTCTCACATACACTTCTTTATCTAACCAAACTGACCTACTCCTTCTCTATACATTTCATGTGCTTTTCTGACTTCATGCCTTCGTTTTGATAGAAATGCCATCCTCTTGCTCCCCTACTTAACACATCCAGGTCCTGATTAATTTTCAAACCTCTGAGGACTTTTCTAATATCCCCAAGTGAAATTCATCTCCTCCTCTGAATCTCTCTATTACCTTATTTTTCACCTCTATCATGGAACTTTTTGTCTTTGACCTTATGATATATAATTATTCCTCAAATAAACTTATTCCTTGACTGTGAATTCCTTGAGAGCAGAATCACTCCTTATCCATCATTGTAGTCTTCGGAGTGCCAAGGACACTGCCTTATTCATACTAGATCCTCACAAAGCACTTGTAGATTGAGGTTATTTTTAAACAATATTTCCTCATTTAAAAAAATAAATTACAACTGAGAACTGTAAACCGAATCCAGGACATGTTTATAAGTGATCTGGTTAATGAACTATCTTTCAAGGCCAGTGGACAGCTCTTGGATGACTTTTTTTTTTCTATGTTCTTAGAGTGGAGTGAAGTTAGAGAATTGGTGTCCCCTAAAAGCTACAGATTCAATCAATACTTATTAAAGTGACTATATCTTGATTTCTCCAATAAAACAAAAGTCCTCTTAAAGTGAGGTCTACTTAAGAGGTTAAAAAAGCTGTCCATCTTTAGGGGTAGAAAAGCTTGGATACAAAATAAGTAAGAAAGCAATAGAGATCTTTTAGTACCAAACCCATTGAGCTGTGGATTTTTAAAATGTCCATATTTCTTATTGACTCAGGTTAATAAGCATATAATTAATTTGTCATAATTATAATCATTAAATCTTTGTTGCAGAGTAAGGCATTCTGATTTTCACTTCAAATATCATTGAGAATAATTCAGCGGCACCTCACATCATATAATTTATTATAAGATTTATATGCAAGGATAGGTGATTGTTTTTTTATTTAATAGTGCATTTATTACAACTTTTTACAATGTTAAGTTGGCACACAGCACAGGCAGTAGTCAAAATGCATTTGCATTTACATGTTTTAATTTGCCATTTACATAGCTTCCCTTTAGTTAAAAATTTTTAAGCTTTCAATAATATCTTCTTTATGAACTCTAAATATTTAAGTCTGTATTCAAGAGCTATTTATCGTGCACCAGACATTGCACTAGACCTATCCTTATGGTACTTTTAGTCTGGTAGAGGAGAAAACAAGTAACAACAGGTGAACAAATGCACTTGAGCTATGGAAGAATTAAAGAGGGTGCTAGTATATTCAACAGTGGGAACACTGTTAACTGGAGTTGCCCATGATCCCTAAGGGACAAGAAGCAGCCAGAGAGCCAACATTCTAGGAAAACAAATGAAAAGTTTTTGAAATAGGAAAAACCTCGGCATGTTACAGGCAGTAAAAAAAGGCCAATGAGTTTGAAGAATAATGATTAAGAAAAATAGAATAAATAATAAAATTGGAGAAATACTCAGGAATGAGAACATATCAAACTTATTCTTGGTAATGTGTTTAAGTTTTATTCTAATAGAATTAGGAAATCATAGAAGAGTATTAAGCAAGAGCGATATGATATAATTTACAAGCTGTAAATTTATTTTTGCAGCTAAGTGTGAGAAGTTAAGGTGTGTTGGGAGGAAGTGAGTATGGGGAACATGAGGGAGCATCACAATATCCAAGTTAAAGGTGACACAGGCTTAAAGTAGTATGGTAGCAGAGCAAATGAAGAAAAGTGGATGGAGATCTACTTTGGTGGTGGTGTCTATGAAATTTGTTGTTGAATGGTATATGGCAGGTGAGAAAAACTAATCACTAGTTTTCTGGCTAGAAAATACGTTGAATAATGACAGTATTTATTAGCTATGGAAGCTGTAAGAGGGAGAGGTTGAGAGCAAGCAGCAAATCAGCTGTTTTGAGCTTGATGTAACTGAGATATATTTTTATTTAATTTTCTGTAGAAATTTTATTGGAAACTTACCTAAGAGTGGAATTTTGGGATCTTAGAGAGTGTAAGTCCAATTTTAGGAGATACTATCAAAGAATTTTTGAAAGTGGTTGTAACAAGTTACAATACACCCACCGTAAAAGTATGGAAGTCAATTACCCTCATCAGTAGGTAGTGTTGTTGTTGGTTTTATTTTATGCCATTTTATTTAGTTTTTATTTTGTTTTGCTTTTTTCCTTTTACCTTTTCACATGAGATACTTTTAAGACAACCATGTGGAAAGTCAAGGAAGCAGTTGACACAAGCCTGGTGGTGAGGACAGGTTAGGGCTAGGTGTGTACATGCTGCAGTTTCCAAAAGTAGATACATCTAAATCTTGGGAGGTGAATGAATCCACCTGGGGGAAAAAAGTCTTGGGAAACTCCAATATTTAAGGCTAAGGTGTAGAAGGAGAAGCCAGAGAAGTATGAACATTCGGTACAAAATGAGAAAAATAGTATTATTGTATTGTCTCATAAAATAACAAAGAAGACCAATAAGAAAGCCCATAAGTGGAAACATCCTGAAAATTGGACTTAAAAAAAATTAAGACCCTAACAGTAGTTTCAGTCAGCTTTTACTGGATCAACCCTACTCAGTTGCCACCTAGGCCTCTGAGTAGATCTCCCAGGGGTTGGCTGAAGTTAATATATACAAATAAGTCTGTAGGTTGTCACTTATATTTATATATATATATATTCAGTGAGAACATTGGTAGAATCCAGCGATAAGTTATCTTCATGTAAATGTACAATCATAGATTATTCTAGAGAAAACCTGTAGGGAGTACCAGCCTGATGAACCATTTGAGGTACACTAAATCTGTCTTCACCTGACTTATCAAGTCTTTACACAGGTGAGTAGTTTTCCATCCATCTCATTTCCAGTGCCATTCATCCTCTCCCACATACTTACCCCCATCAATGTTTTTTTTTCTATTCCTATTTCTTCCCTACACCAAAATATTCACCAAGAATTCTCTATATGTGTGATGTCCAATTTAAATTTATTAAGTAAAATGTAAAATTCAGGTTCTTGGTTGCACTAGTCACATTTCAAGTGCTCAGTAGCCACATGTGACCATTGACTACTATGAAGGATAATGCATATTTAGATCATTTTCACCATCTTTGAAAGTTCTATTGGATAGTTGCTCTAGACAATGACCTTTTCCAATAACATCCATTGATTCAGAGACACATTTCCTTAAAACACTGCAATGATCATTCTCAATTGGGAAACTGAGCCATGAATGGATACTAATTGTATCAGGTATGATATTCTGCCTGTCTGATTATTATTCTCTTTGTTAATAATAGAACACTTGTTTCTTTTTTTCAGAGAAATGATAATATCTCCATATAGTAGATGTTTTATTACTCAGGCTCTTTTTGACCTAGAGGTACCACTAGGACAGAGCTCTGACAAATGAAACACAAAAGAAAACCTTCTGGGTGAAGTTTCCAGGAAAGTTATTGTGTTCCAAATAAAATGAGGCAGACTCAGCATATATCTTTTGCCCTTTGTTCTTTTTACTTCCCCTTTCTTCTTTCCTGGAAGATGGACACAACTGGAAATTTTCTAGGAGCATGACAATAAAAGTCATAATGGAAGGGCAGAGTAGAAGGAAAATAGAAGGTGTATGGAATGTTGATGGATCTCAGGTAGTCCCCTCAACATCCATTTCTAAAATGACAACCTGCAGACTTATTTGTGTAAATTAACTTTAACCAAACACAGTCCTAACTAGTACACTTACAAACTTTGGAAAGCGATTTGTAATTTTAAAATGTAATTTGGAGGCAATCCCACTACTGAGTATATTGTCTAGCTAAAAAAGACATGGTCTGAGTGAGCAGCCTGAGAATATGCACAGTATGAGAAATCCCATGGTACTGGGGCTCACTGCATTCATGATCTCCTTCAAATTGCAGCTGTGAACTAAAGAACACCTTGAAGAAGTATAAACTAAATGTGTAATTAAAAGGTGGCTCTTCATTATCCTCTCTTGTTTTTTAAATTGGACTCATGGGAAGCTGTTCTGGGAGCACTGAAAAAAGAAAAGCTTGATTTAGTCCCATTTGTTTATTTTATTTTGTTTGTTTTCCTTGCCTGAGGAGATATATCAAGATAAAATATTGCTACAATTACTGAGATTTTACTGCTTTTGTTTTCTTCTTATTTTTGTGGTTTCATGTCTAACATTTAAGTCTTTGATCCATTTTGAATTTATTCTTGTGTGTGATGTAAGAAGGTAGTCTAGTATCATTATTCTGCCCATATCTGTCCAAGTTTCCCAACATCATTTATTGAATAAACTATATTTAGCCCACTATATGTTCTTGCTTCCTCTGTCAAATATTTATTGATTATAAAAGCTTGGGTTTATCTTTGGGGGTCTATATTATGTTCCATTGATCTTCATGTCTTTTTTTTAAATGCCAGTACTATGCTGTTTTGATTACTATGGCCTTATAACATAGTTTGATATAAGGTAGCATGATTCTTCCAACTGTCTTCTTCTTCTTTCTCAAGCTTGCTGTTGATGTATAGGGTATTTTCAGTCCCATATAAATTTTTGAAATATTTGTTCTAGTTCTGTGAACTATATCATTGGTATCTTTATAGAAATTCCATTGAACCTGTAGATTGCTTTGGGTAGTATGGATATTTTAATGATGGTAATTCCTCCTATCCAAGAACATGGTATATGCTTCCACCCATTTGTATCTTCTTCAGTTTCTTTATTCAGTGTCATAAATTTTCATGTACAGGTCTTTTACATCCTTCGTTAAATTTATAAATTTATTCATAGGTGTTTTATTCTTTTTAAAGCAATTGTGAATGGGATTGTTTTCTTAATTCCCCTTTCTGATATTTCATTATTACATTATTGGCATATAAAATCCAAATGAGTTTTACATCTTAATTTTATATCCTGCTACTTTACTAAATTCATTTATAAGTTTCCAGTACATAGTTTCTCTATGTACAATATCATGTTATCTGCAAATAATGACCGTTCTACTTCTTCCTTTCCAGTTTGGATGCCTTTTATTTCATCTTCTTGTCTGATTGCTGTAGCTATAATTTCCAGTATTATGTTGAATAAGATGTGAAAGTAGACATCCCTGCCTTGTTCCTGATCTGAAGTGGAATGCTTTTAATTTTTGCCTGTTGAGTATGATGCTGGTAGTGGGCTTGTCATATACGGCCTTTATTATGTTTAGGCATAATATCTATTGCCACTTTGCTGAGAGTTTTTATCATAAATGAGTGCTATATTTTATCAAATAATTTTTCTGAATCTATTGATATGATCATGCGATTTTTATCCTTTATTTAATTATGTGGTGTAGTATATTTTGCACAGCAAAGGAAACCATCAACAAAATCAAAAGATAACACACTGAATGGGGGAACATATTTACCAATATGTCTGATAAGGGTTTAATGTCCAAAATTTATAAAGAACTTACAAAACTCAACACCAAAAAAAACAAACAACCCAATTAAAAATGGGCAAAGATCCTGAATAGACACTTCTCCAAAGAGGACATACATATGGCCAATAGATATATGAAAAGCTGCTCAATGTCACTCATTGCCAGAGATATGCAAATTCAAATCACCATGACATATGACCTCATACTTGTCAGAATTAATGTTATCAATAAATCAACAAACAACAAGTGCTAGTGAGGATGTGAAGAAAGGGGAACACTTTTGTACTGTTGGTGTGAATGCATATTGGTGCAGCCACTGTGGAAAGCGGTAAAGAGTTACCCCAAAAATTAAAAATTGAACTGCCTTATGACCTAATGATCCCACTTGTGGGATTTTATTTGAAGAAACCCTAATTTTAAAGAACATAAGGGTATGTTCATTACAGCATTATTTGCAATCACCAAGATTTGAAAGCAGCTCACAGTTTCATCAGTAGAACAGCAGATGAAACAACTATGGGACATTCATACAATGAAATACTACTTAGCCACAACAAAGAAGAAAATTTACCCTTTGTGACATCATGGGAAGACCTGCAGAAGATTATGCTAAATGAAATCTCCCAGTCAGAGAAAGACAAATGCCATATGATTTCACTCATATGTGGATTCTAATGAAAAAACTGAACTAGCAAAATAGAGACAGACTCATAGATATAGATCAGGCTGACAGCTCTAAGGAGGATTAGGGGCTAGATAGCTTGAGAAAAAGAAAAAGAAAAAAGACTCATGGACACAGATAACAGTGTGGTGATTGTGGAGGCGAGAGATGTGTGTGGAGGTGAAGCGTTTACAAGGGAGATATATGGTAATGATAAAATACAATGAAAAAAACTATTAAAACAAAAAAAGAGGAAAATAAGTAAGCATTCCATTTATTATTTTCATTCTGGTATACAGAGTAAAAGAGAGAGGGCTTTGATTAATATTATTTTAGGCTAAAAACAAACACATGTGAGCCAAACTGTGGGCAGATTTTGTTTGTGAAATACTAAAGCCATATACCACTAAAAATGAGTACATCTTAAGTACTATCACTCTGGATAAAATATGTTTTTTCAGCAGTGACTTACATTTATAGTTTATGTAAAACTTTTATTGTTAATAAAGATGTATTGAGAGGGTTCATATATGTCCCCATGATCATTAAACATGACTTCCCAATAAATTAATTAAATGGAGAATGGTCTTACTTCATACTGACTTTCTTTTTTGCCAGTAACTTTCAGGTTGTAATTTTGCTGTAATTAAAACTGAACTGCTTAAAGTTATGTAATCACTCACATTCACCTTCAGGTACAACTGTTAATTTATCCCAGCTTGCCAGAATTGCCTTAATCATCTTCGGTGGTGTTGTTGTTAGGAAGGTGGATAAATAACATTGGCTATCAGTTCTCCTGTGCCTCTTGATTAGTAGGTTTACGAACACTTTTGGTTTTACTATTTCTTGTTTGCTGAAATGCTGCTTTGGAGTTAGTAACTTGCACTTTTTTCTGAACACACTGTGGATACAAAGGGTCAGAGTTCATCCCTGCAGGTGAAAGGTTGCAGAAGTTATGGCTCAGTGTCTGGTGGTGAACTGAGAAAATTACAAAAACTAGTGATTCTCTATTTGTTTTCCTCTGAAGCCATACTAGCGGGATGATGTCAGTGAGTTTCACACACTCATAGTAGTAAGATCCATTCACCACTGGCTGCCACATGATGGGATACTAAATGCTTTCAACAAACTAGTTGTCATTAGTTCCCTGACACTCAGAAATGCCAATTTGTAGGATGCCAACTTCCTTTAAAAACACTTTGTAACCTCATGATACCTTAGATAAATGGATTTTGTCCTGTTACAGAGATGGACACTTCAATCTTATGCTTTCTATTACATACATAAGGCACTCATTAATTGCTTACTTATCAGATAGAACCAGGCACTTTTCATGTTTTATGTCTCATTCTTACCTTAAAGCCAACAGGTGAGCATTATTATCCTTATTGTACACATGGGTAAACTAAGGCAGAGAGACCAAATGACTCATCCAAGTTATGACAACTAGTAGGAAATAAGAGCCAAAATCCAAATGCTGGTCCTTTGAGTATGAGGTTTGCATTCATATTGCTGGAGGCCTTGCCTCATTTGGCTTAAAAGAAAATGGTTACTTCTATTCATTTAAATCTTGTTGATAAAATGTGGTAGGGTGTACACACACACAAACTGAAGCAAGTGAACATACCATAAAACGTGAGATTCCAAGACTTCTGGCCAAGATGGAGGCCTAGACTGACACGCTCCATCTCCCTTCAGAACTAAGGACTACAACTACTACAAAAGCATAAATAGACAGAAGTTCCATAAAATAAAGCTATATGGAAGTCCCACGTATGAAGTTAGAAACAGGTGGTGCTTGTCCGGACGGGTAGGAGGGGCGAAGCTGGGGCAGACAGGTCAAGCTGTGCTGGCGGTGACAGCTGCAGTGATGGGTAGCAGGACTGCGGCAAGCACAGACACCTGTATTTAAGGGGAGGTAAGAAGCGCCTGGGAGTACCTCTAGCTGCAAACCAAACCCGTCAGCTCACAATTCCAATGCCGAGGAAGCAGACCCACATTGCCTTGGACTGTGAGGCTCAGAGGGTGTGGGGATGGAGGAGGAGGCTCCTGGTCTCTCAGCAAAGAGAGACCAGCAAGAATCCATCTTGGACCCCTGCCCCCACACAAAGTGCCACAGTGTGGTGAAAAGGGTCTCCCGGCAGTGACGAGTTCATGGGGCTCCGCCCCCTGTAGTGTAGGAAGTGTGACAGCCCCACCCGGGAAGCAAAAAACTGCCAGGATGGCAGGGATCATGATAGAGATCCCAATCACGCAGCTGACCAGACAGCAAATACATGATTTATCATACCAGCAAATAATCTTTTTGAGGCTCAGTTCAGAGCTATAGTTATAAGACAGTTTATAGAACTAACAGCAGATCTTAATCAAGATGGGGAAGGAATGAAGGCTGGTCATGCTGAAATGAATGAAAACACATGCGAAACAAGTGGTGAGGAAAGGAAAAACAGGGATCAACTCAACAAATCGAAATATAGGAAAGGAACAAACAGTCAATCAGTGCAGAAAGAGGAAACAAAAAGTGAGGAAAATGAGGAGGGGCTCAGAAACCTCTGGTACAGCTATAAGTGAGCCACTATCCAAATTATAGGGTTGCCATAAGGTGAAGAAGAAGTAGAAATTGAAAAATTATGTGAAAAAATAATGAAACAGAACTTCCCTAACTTGAGGAAGGAGATAGACTTCAGGTCTAGGAAGCACAGAGAGTTCCAGAAAAACTGGACCCAAGGAGAACCACATAAAGACATAGTATAATCAAAATGTCAAAAATTAAAGATAAAGAGAAAATCTTAAAAGCAGCAAGAGAGAAGAGAATTACATACAAAGGAGTCCCAATTAGACTATCAGCTGATTTCTCAAAGGAGACCCTGCAGGCAAGAAGGGACTGTCAAAAAATATTCAAAGTAATGTAAAGCAAAAACCTACAGCCACAGTTACTCTAACCAGTGAAGCTGTCATTCAGAATAGAAGGGCAGAGAAAGTGCTTCCAGGACAATGTAAAACTGAAGGAGTTCATTAGAGTCAAAGCACTGTTATATGAGATGTTAAAGGGACTTGTTTAGAAGAAGGAGGATCAAAACTATGAACATTAAAATGAAAACTGTATCACAACAACCAACAACAGAAGCTAGGGAATTGAAACAAAAACAAACTAAGTAGACAAAGAGAGTGGAAAAAGAATTATAGGTATGGGGAACATATTGGGGGGAGGTCAGTTGGGAGGGGGAAGGGGCGAAGGGAGGGAGATGGTACAGGAATTAAGAAGAATATTAGGAGGGAGTGGAGTACATAGGAAGATATTGAGAAGAACTATATGCACAACCAATGGGCATGGACTAAGGGGGGGGACAACTGGAAGGAGGGGGTGTTACTGGGTGGAGGGGAGCAGAGGGAAAAGAAATTGGGACAACTGTAACAGCATAACCAATAAAACATATATATAAAAAATGTGGGCTTTCTCCACACAAAATATCAAAACACCGAAAGAAGATTCATAAATCTAGAATCCAAAAACTACCTCTTAAATAAAACTAGAAGAAAATACAACAGAATTTTATCAGGTATTAATTTTGGATGGCAAATTTATGGGTAATTTTTATTTTGTTCTTTATATTATTTTGGTTTTATTAACTGTTGAAAAGAAGAACATTAATATAAAGTATTTTACAATGTCCTAATACCTAAAGATGAGCAAAGGAAAATAAATGAAGCTAAACTAATATATATTATGTGACAAATGAGTAAAGTTTTTTAAAATTCTTCCCAAGGATAGATTCAAGAGTAGCTGAGAAAAAGCTCTGATGTAAGAAAATAAAATAAATACATTGCTCCAACATATAAAGTATTTTTCCACCTCTGTGTCTTGCTTAGCTTTCCCAGGCCTATCGTGTTCATATTCAATTTTCACACCTATAAATATTAGCTATTCTAGGCCCACATCAAATGTTAATTTCAATTTAAAGTGGAAATAATATTGTGCATGCTTCTGCATCCCTTCATGTATAATTTATTCAAAAAAGTTCTTAAGCATCAACTTCTAATCTAAGTTTGAGGATGCAATAATTTTTCAGAAGGAAAAGTTTTTGTTACATCCATGAGAACTGAAGAGACAAATATGATAGCGTTTTAATGAAGCTGTTGCTGTATAGAGGAAGTATAAAATAATTTTAGAAAGGCTTTCTAAAAGAGATGACTTGAATGAATGAAAAAAAAGGATAAAGAAATTTTAGAAGGAGGACTAAAGATAAGGAATTGAATGTCAGGTTAAAGAAACAAAATCATAATACATTTATGTTTCTCCATCTCTATTACCCTCCGTGGAAATAAAAAAACCTCAGTTTTTCAATAGATGAAGACAATTAGTCCTGAAAAAGCAGTCTCCTCCACCTATCCAATTGCTCAAGCCACTGATTCATCCTTGATTCAACCCTGCCTCTCACTCACATCATTCAATCATGAATTTCTATAAATGCTTTTTGTACCCCAGGCCAGTGGCAGGGGTGAGGGCAACTTTTCATAGGTTCAGCTAAGCTTTTATATTCACCCTTGGCACTAGTCTCCTCAGATATGGGACAGGAAATGCATCCCAGCAACTGGACAGTACTGGGCTTTTCTCTCCATGGGAGTCCTTGCAGCAATTCATGAAGATGACAGCTCAACATGAGAGCTCAATCTGGGGATCACTTTCTCTATAGATAACACAGCCCAGAACACACAGAGATGAGATTCATGTTGCACAAATGTTGAGACTTCTTTGGTTTAGAAGAAGTCTCATGCTCCACAAGAGCCAATTTTTTTTCCTAACAATTCCTTACCATAGCTTCCAGAAACCCTGCAAAGAACATGCTTGTTGGCAGAGTCACAGCACTCATGGAAGCAAAAGCATGGCATTCCCATCAGACATTCATGATCCCTTCCAACCCAGTTTAAATGTACCAATCATAGGTTATTATTACCATGAGCAATGCTTCCTGGTAATTTTGGCATATGCCATCTGCATCTGTTTCCAGGGAAAGAAAGCTAGGAGTTCAACAGGTTAGAGTTTCTTGATGCAAAGAAAAGAATTTTGTTAGCCAGTTGTCCATATTGTTTCTAATACTTTCTCTAATACATCTAATACCTTTTCCACTCTACTAACCTCCATCTAGCTATACAACCCTCATCTCTCACCAGGACTCACCCACATTCATCCACCAACCTCACAAGCACATCCCAGCAATTTATATTGAACTATTTCACCAGCAGTTAAAGGTACTTCTTTTCTTATTAAATGACTTTTTATCGTTAGTCTATCACAGTTGTCCCAATTTTTCCCTCTTTGCCCTCCTCAGCCCATCCCAATCCCCACTCCCATAGTAAATTCTCACACTGTTGTCCATGTCTGTGGATCATTCATACATGTTCTTTGTCTAGTCCCTTTCCCTTCTTTCTACCATTATCACCCTCCCCCTTCCCCTTTGGTCACTTTTATCTGTTCCATGTTTCCATGCCTGTGGTTTTATTTTGTTCATTAGATTCCTCTTATAGATGAGATCATATGGTAATGGAATGAGAGAATATTATGTAAAGGTACTTCTTAAATAGAATAATTATGTTATTGCCTTATTTAAATCCCTGCTAGGTCTTCTAATAATTCTTTCAGTAAAGCCCCAAATCATTAATATGGTTTATTAAGTATGTCATACCCTTTTCCCCTTTGCTTTATAATCTCCAATCATACAGAGTTTCTCCCTGGTCCACAAGTATTTCTTAAACATGTAACTCTCCCAGTGTCCCATGTACCTTGGAACACACCATTCTCTGTGACTGCTGTCACATCCACCTCTCCTAACCTGGCTAAGTTCTGTGCATTCTATCATTGCCACATATGCTTGTGTGATGCCTAGATTTTTAATAAATGTAAAGCACATATTATGCATCATATAAGTGTTACCCAGATATAAAGACATCAGAGAAGACTTCCTTAGCTGTTTGTTAAATTCCCCTATTATGTATGTTCCCACTGAACTTGTGCTACTCCTTTCAGACCACTCACCCCATTGTCATTCCTTTGTGAATGTCTGCCCTTCGAGCTTAATTACTAACTCCAATAAGTTCACCACTGAATCTCCACTGCTGGCAAATATCTGGGACTCAATAAATATTTGTTGAATTAATGAAGAAATAAATGATTACTTTATTTTCAACCATGCAGAACTTGAAATTTCCATATAAAAATACTTAATTATAATTTGAAAAGAAGAGTCTGGGTCCAGGGGGAGTGATACTAAGAAATAATTTTGGGAGACATTGACCTAAAGATGAAAGTGGAAGAGGCTGAGATTACTTGAGGGGAACAGAAATGACATCCAAGAGCCATTTCAAGGGAAATGCTAAGATTTCTTGGTAAGCTCTGGGAGATGAGCAAGAGCAAGAAATTAAATGGTTAAAGGAAAAGTCTGAGAAGAAATGGACAGAGAAGTTATTTCTGAGGCCTAGGGAACAGACTATTTCATGGGGTTTCAGAATAGAGTAACTACAACTCTATGCTAAAAAGTAGTCATGTAGAATAAGAACTAAAAACCACCTAGTATTTGGGCAACTAGGAACTATTGATAAACTCAGGGAGAGTTGGTTATGTGGAATGGTTGGAGATAGATCAAGTTTCCATGGGCTTAAGATTGAACAAAGAGGAATGCTAGCACACAGGTAAGAGGTAATGGTATCAAGTGATAAAAAATATTTAAGGACCTGTGTGGGTTTGAAGGGCACTGCAGGGCTTTACATCGAATAAGTATGCAATAAGTACTTGCTGATTTAATTATATTATGTGTTATGTACATCAGAAGATATTACTAAATAATGAGAGACTTCCTTATGATAATGGATGTTTTTATATAGAGGGAGGAGAAATACAGAAACTTTGCAAAGGCTCATTTTGATTTCAGAAAGTCTAATGGCTGATATTTTCTTATTTGTACTCCTCCTTGCTTGACCATGTCCACTGCAGAGAAAGACACAATAAAACTACTTCTGAAATGAATGACAGCCACTTTGATGTCAACTCTGAGAAGAATTACCAGAAATGAGAAATCATCAATGCCACCCAAAATTGAAGACTAGTCAAAGTTCTGAATAAATTGTTGTTACAAAAGGCATTGACAAGCAATTATGGACCTCTGTCACATATCCCATAGAGTTTACAGTAGGCCACATCATAAATTTCTGAGTTATATGTATTCAATAATTATGATAATGTCTATGTATATATATATGACACTATGTGCCAGGTACTATCCTAATTTATGTAATCTCACAACTCTAAAATGTGGCTATTAGTATGATCATCATTTTATAGATAAAAAATGGGGGTTATGTAAATTGCCACAAATGGCACAGCTAGGGTTGGAACTAAGATAACCTTGCTTTAGTCTACCATTTTAACTACTGTACTATATTGCCATTTTGTTTTATTATTTTTGGGGGAGTCTCTTAAATTCTTTTTTTTTAATTGTTTTTCTATTACAGTTGTCCCATTTTCCCCCATTGCTCCCTCCATTATACCCACCCCTTCTCCCACAGTCAACCCCAACCCCATTTTCCATGTCCATGGGTCATTTATACTAGTTCTTTCCCACATCCTTTATCTTTTTACCCCAATTCCAACCCCCCCCCCATGGTCACTGTAAGTCTGCTTCTTGTTTCCATGCTTCTGATTCTATTTTGCTAATTTGATTGTTTTGTTCAATAGTTTCCTGAATTAGGTAATATCATGTGGTATTTTTTTTTCTCTACATGGCTTACTTCACTTAGCAGAATACTCTATAGTTCTGTCCATGTTATTGCAAATGATGAGTTTCTTCTTTCTTTCTGCTGTATGGTATTCCACTGGGTAAATATACCATTGTTTTTTAATCCACTCAACTACAGATGGGCACTTAGGCTGTTTTCAGCACTTGGCTATTGTAAATAGCGCTGCTATGAACATAGGGGTGCATGGGTTCTTTTTAATTGGTGTTTTGGGATTCTTTGGGTATAATCCTAACAATGGAATCTCTGGATCAAAAGGCAGCTCCATTTTTAGCTTTTTGAGGAAATTCAATACTGTTTTCCTTAGTGGCTGCATCAGTCTGCATTCCCACCAACAGTGCACTAGTGTTATCTTTTCTCCACATCCTCACCAGAACTTGTTGTTTGTTGATTTGTTGATGATGGCAATTCTGACCAGGGTGAGGTGGTATCTCATTGTGGTTTTAATTTTCATCTCTGATGGCTAGTGATGTTGAGCATCCTTTCATATGCCTATGGACCCTCTGTATGTCTTCTCTGAAGAAGTGTTTGTTCAGGTCCTTTGCCCATTTTTAAATTGGATTGTCTGTCTTCTTGGTGTTGAGTCATATAATTTATTTATATATTTTGGAGATCAAACCCTTGTCTGGGGTATCATTGGCAAATATGTTTTCCTATATGGTTGGTTCCCTTTTCATCTTGCTGATGTTTTCTTTTGCTGAACAGAGCTCTTTAGTTTAATGCAGTCCCTTTTGTTTATTCTTTTATTTATTTTTCTTGCCCTAGGATATATATCAGCGAAAATATTGCTACATAGACTATCTGAAATTTTCCTACGTATGTTCTCCTCTAGGGCTTTTATGATGTCACGGCTTACTCTTAAGTATTTTATCCATCTTGACTTTATTCTGGTATGTGTGTAAGTTGGTGGTCTACTTTAATTATTTTTAATTTCCCTGTTATTTCTCCCAGCACCACTTATTGAAGAAGCTCTTTTAACTCCATTTTATGTTCCTTCCTGCTTTGTCAAATATTAGTTATCCATACAGACCTGAGTTCATTTCTGGGCTCTCTATTTTGTTTCATTTATCAATATGTCTGTTCTTATGACAGTACCAGACTCTTTTTATTACAGTGGCTTTGTAGTACAGTTTGATATCACGTATTGTAATTCCTCCTACTCTGTTCCTCTTCCTCAAGGTTGCTGTGGCTATTCGGGTTCTTTTTTTGGTTCCATATAAATTTTGGATTATTTGTTCCAGGTCTGTGAAATATGCCATTGGGCTCTGGCTGGTATGGCTCAGTGGATTGAGTTCCAGCCAGTGAACCAAAGTGTCACTGGTTTGATTCCCTTTCAGGACACATGCCTGGGTTGTAGGCCAGATGTTCAGTTTGGGGGTGCGTGAGACGCAACCACACACTGATATTTCTCTCCCTCTCTTTCTCCCTCCTCTCCCCTCTTCTAAAAATAAATAAAATCTTGAAAAATATATATGCCATTGGTATTTTAATAGGGATTGTATTGAATCTATAAATTACTTTCGGTAGTATAGACATTTTAATGATGTTGATTCTTCCCATCCATGAACAAGGTATATGTTTCCATTTATTTGTATCTTCCTTAATTTCTTTCTTCAGTGTTATATAGTTTTCTGAGTGCAAGGTTTTACCTCCTTGGTTCAGTTTATTCCTAAGTACTTTATTTTTCTCGTTGCTATGGTAAATGGGATTTTTTTTTCTAGTTTCTATCTCTAATATTTTATTGTTGGTGTACAGAAATGCCTTGATTTCTGAATATTGACTTTGTACCCTGCTATTTTGCCAAATTCACTTATTAGGTTGAGTAGTTTTTTTCATGGGGTCTATAGGGTTTTCTATGTACACTATCATATCATCTGCAAATAATGACAGTTTTACTTCCTCTTTTCCAATTTAGATGCCTTGTATTTCTTTTTCTTGTCTAATTGCTGTGGCTAGAAATTCCAAGACCATCTTAAATAAGAATGGAGATAGTGGACATTCTCATCTTGTTCCTGATCTCAGGGGGAATGCTTTCAGTTTTGGCCTATAGAGTGTGATGTTGGCTTCAGGTTTCTTATATATGGTCTTTATTATGTTGAAGTGTGTTCCCTCTATTCCCATTTTGCTGAGAGTTTTCATTATAAATGGGTGTTGTACTTTATCAAATGCTTTTTAGGCATCTATTGATATAATCATGTGATTTTTGTCTTTCATTTTGTTTATGTGATATATTACATTTATTGATTTGCAAATATTAAACCACCCTTTCATCCCTGGGATATTCACCCATTTAATCGTGATGTATGATCTTTTTAATGTGTTGCTGGATCCCGTTTGCCAATATTTTGTTGAGGATTTTAGCATCTATGTTCATCAGTGATATTGGCTTGTAATTTTCTTTCTTTGTTGTGTCTGGACCTGTTTTTGGAATTAGGATAATACTGGCCTCATAGAAAGATTTTGGGAGTCTTACCTCTTCTTGGAGTTTTTGGAATAGTTTGAGAATAGGAGTTAGTTTTTCCCTAAATGTTTTGTAAAATTGCTTGTGAAGTCATGTGGTCCAGGGCCGTTGTGTGCCAGGAGTTTTTTTTTTTTTACAATTTTATTTATTTATTTATTTATTTATTTATTTAATAGAGAGAAGGGAAAAGAGAAAGAGAGGGAGAGAAACTTCACTGTATGGTTGCCTCTCATGCTCCCCTAACTGGGGACCTGACATGCAACCTAGTTATGTGCCCTGACTGGGAATCAAACCAGCAACACTTAGGAGTTTTTTTTTTATTACTGCTTCAATTTCACTAGCTGTTAACAGTTTATTCAGGATTTCTGCTTCTTCTTGATTCAGTTTTGGAAGATTATATGTTTCCAGAAATTTGTATATTTCATCCAAGTTGTCAAATTTCTTGTCATATAGTTGTTAATAGTAATTTCTTAAACTCCTTTGTATTTCTGTAGTATCAGTAGTGATTTTTCCTCTTTCATTTCTGATTTTGTTTATTTGGGTCCTCTCTCTTTTTTTTCTCAATGAGTCTGGAAAGGCTTGTCATTTTGATTACTTTTCAAAGAACCAGCTCCTGCTTTTACTGATCTTTTGAACTGATGTTTAGTTTCTATGTCATTTAATTCTGCTCTGATCTTGATGATTATTTTCCTTATACTCACTCTGGGCTTTTTTTATTGTTATTCCTCTAGTTTTTATAGATGTATGGTTAGATTTTTTTAAAATTTGAGATACTTCTATCATTTTCAGCTAGTCCTGTACTGCTATGAATTTTCCTCTCAGGACTGCCTTCATTGTGTCCCATAGGTTCTGGGCCACTATGTGTTCATATTCATTTTTTTCCAAAAACTTCCTGATTTCTTCTTTAATGTCATTGTTAACCATTCATTATGTAATATCATGTTATTCTTTCTCAATGAATTTGAATGTTTTTGAGTATTTTCCTTGAGGCTGATTTCCAGTTTCAAGGCATTGTAGTCTGAGAAGATGCTTGATATAATTTTAATTTTCTTGAATTTCTAGAGGGTTTTTGTGTCCAGCCATGTGGTATATGTTTGAAAATGTTCCATGTGCACTCGAAAAGAATGTATATTTTGCTGCTTTGGGGTGAAAGGCTCTATATATATCAATAAAGTCCATTTTATCTAGAATGTTGTTCAATGCATCAATATCCTTGGTGTTTCTTTGCTTCAAAAATCTGTTCATTGTTGACAATGTGATGTTAAAAACCCCTACTATGAGTGTGTTGCTGTTGATATCCTTTTTGTAGTGTTCCAATATTTTCCTTATATATTCGTTGCTCCTATGTTGGGTGCATATATGTTTAGAAGGGTTATATCTTCTTGATGGATTGTTCCCTTAAGGGTTATGAAATGTCCTTCTTTGTCTCTTTTTATGGCCTTTGTTGTGAAATCTATTTTGTCTGATATATGTATTGCTACCCCAGCTTTATTTTTCATGTCCATTTGCTTGAAATAATTTTTTCCATCGCTTCACTTTCAGTTTGTATAGATCTTTTGTTTTGAGGTGTGACTCTTATAGACAGCATATATGTGGGTCATGTTCTTGTATCCATTCTGCTACCCTATGTCTTTTGATTGTGGCATTTAATCCATTTACATTTAACATTATTATTGGCAGATATCTATTCATTTCCCTTTGTACCTGTGTTCCTTTCCCTCTCTCTTTTTCTTCTTTTTCTTAAAGCAAGCCCGTTAGCATCTATTGCAATGCTGGTTTGGTGGAGATGTATTCTTTTAGTCTTCCTTTGACTGGGAAACTCCTTATTTCACCTTCCATTTGAAAGAGAGCCTTGCTAAGTAGAGTAGTTTTCATTGTAGGCCTTTGTTTTTTATTGTTTGAAAATTTTTTTTTGCCATTCCTTTCTGGCTTGTTGTGTTTTTGTTGAAAAATCAGCTGATAGCCTTATCAGAGCTCCCTTGTATATTATTTGCTGTTTTTTCTCTTGCTGCCTTTAGGTTTCTCTCTTCACCTTTGAATGTTGCCTGTTTAATTATGATACGCCTTGGAGTGGCCTTTTTGGCTTCATCTTCATTGGGATCCACCATGATTCCTGTACTTGTGAGACATTTTCTCTCCTCGTTTTTGGGAAGTTTCCTGCCATTCCTTTTTCATTCAGGTTTTTTATCCCTTGCTTCTCTTATGCTCCTTCTGGTATCCCTATGATATGGATATTATTACATTTCATGTTTCCCTGCAGCTCTCTTAAACACCCTTAATTTTTTTTAAGTCTTTTTTTCATTCTGTTGCACTGTAAGAGTTTAGGACATAAGGACATTTACTTAACCATATACATCATTATCACACAATGAAATCAACATGTAAAAAGCAGATACAATCTCCCTCAGTTTGAGAAGAGGAGCATATAATGACTTAGACCTGTTCATTAGCTTTATAATAATACTATAAACTTACCTCTTTAAAATTGTTTTCATAGTTCATCTGTTGGCAGCATTTATATAAAAACAGTGGATGTGGGTAGGTTTATAAGCTTTATCTTAACAGATAAGTGAACTATTTTGGAAAAACATATATTTTCACACATGTAGTGTTCTTCTCCATATCCCCTGACACTCACAAAATAAGATGAGGCACTTTTGTAGTTGAAATATTCTAGATAGCTTTTCCAGGTAAGTTTTTCAGAAGCAGTCTTGGAAGGGAATTCATCAACTAAATGGGTCAAAAGATTATTTTTCTTTGATAAGAGCTAGGTCCTCCCTCAAAACGTTTCTTATGCGCCATTAAATGAAGTGTAGAATACTCTCATGACTCTTGCTGCTAAGTAAGAAATCAGCCATAAGATGTAGAATTATGCAGTGCTTTCATATCTAGACCTTTTATACAGTTCTACACTTTTTAAAACTTTCATTCTGAGGAAGGGAAAAGGGCATTTGTTAGAATATAAAACCTAAGTTGTACATATTTCCTGTTATTCTAAAAGAGTGAATTTGTGAAGCAAAATTTTGCTGTTAAACTTTGAAATTTATTATACCAAATTATTAAAATACTGTCCACTAACTAGTTCATGGACTTTAAAAATAAAATACACCCTACTGTTAAAACTATTATAAAAAAAAAGTTGGCTTCTAGCTCACTGATCCAATCCTATGCTTCATTTAGCCTGCTTTTTATTCCTTCTACTATGTTCTTCATTTCAGAAATTATACTCTTCATTTTTTCCTGGCTCTTATTGATAGTTTCTATGTCTTTTGTAATGCTGGTATAGTTCTCAGTAAGTTCCCTGTAGCTTCCCTGTGGTTTTTTTGTTGTTTCTTTGGAGTTCTTTATAGTTTCCCTGGAGTCTGTTGCAGTTTTCTCTGAGTTCGTTGAGTTCGTTGCACTTCCTTATTACCATTGTTTTGAATTCCATGCCCGATGGTGTTTTTTCTTCTATTGCATCTATCCCTTCTTCTGGGAATTCCTCCTTTCCTGTCAATGGGGTGTTGTTTTTTCATCTCCCTATTTTATCTGGCTCTTCTTGTTTGTTTCTGCTTCTTAGACTGATCTTCTTTGACTTCCTGCTTTCGTGTTGTGACTTTCTGTGGTAGGAGTTCTTGGGATTCAGTGCTGCAGACTCCTTAATATCCTGAACTTGATGCTCTTGCAATGTCCTTTATGCCTTTTATTTGGCTGTCTGGTATAATTTTGGTTTTGGTGGTTGTTGTGTTGCTCTATTGTGGGTCCTTACTTTCAGCTAGCTGACTGAGTGTCACTCTGTCCACTTCATTTTGTAAAGAGTTGTTGAGCTGCTGCTAAAACAAAGCCACATGCCCAGGCAATAATCCCACACCCACAAAGATATCCCCCACACTCAGTCACTGTATCAACTGCTACTTAGCCAGTATTAATAAGGATATAATGAGATTGAGACTATTATAAGAAAGGAAAACAAATACGAGTTGACTGAACAAAAAATGATTTTTGAGAGGGGAGAGGGAGAAGTAATAGCAGTAGTGAGTAGGGACAAAGCAATGAGAGAATAAAAGTAATATTTATATTATATATTAAAAAGGGAGGGAAGAAAGCAGAATGAATTAAGAGAGGGGAAACATGTATTATTAGGTTTAAACAGAAGTTGTAAAATATATATACATACATATATATATATATATAGTGTGTGTGTGTGTGTGTGTGTGTGTGTGTGTGTGTTGGTTCTTTCACACAGTATGATAATAAGGAAGATGAATAAGAAGAGAAAAAATATATAGGCATCAAATTAGAGAAAAAGTTTCACCATAGCATTAATAGTAACACATGAACTAAAATTAATATAGGTGGGATGGGAATAAGAGGTAAAAAAAGAGAGAAAGAGAAGCTTAAGAGATGCCTGGAAGAAAGGGAAGTGATTTTGAGATGATAGAGGGAGAAGGAATACTGAATGAGGAATGAAAACCAGGCTAAGACAAGGAAAAATTCTAATTTAAAATGAAAGAAGGAAAGGACTCAAGGAAGGTACAAATGGATTAGGAGAGGGGGATGATAAGATTTGAGATTTGAAATAGTAGAACAGCGAAGATTTTCGAATAAAGTTACAGGTATGTCACAGATTGATCAAGATAGAGTACTGTAAGTGTATTTTATAATGGGAAAAAGAATGTGAGGTGACTAATGGCAATAAAAATGGTATGGAGAGGGTGGAGAGATGAGAAAAAATGAGTGCAGATTGGAAACAAGTGGTAGTAAGAGAAAATATAGAATTTAAAACAAAAATAGGAGGAAATCAAATGGTAAAATTGAAAAAAGGGGGGAGCAAAATATGAGATTTAAAATAAACTATAATATAAAGACTACTTATAATGCATAGACTGGGAGAACAAACAATGACTATTAAAAGGATATGTAGGAGACAACTCCTATAGAAAGTCACAGTGGAATTTATCTCCATAGTTTCTGTATTTTTCCACTTTCTTCTCTTTCTGGACCCTCCCTGCTGACTTCATCTTGGGTCCAAGTCTGGATCTAGACAGCCTAATCTCAACTATTGGTGCTCTTCTGCTAGGGTCTCTTTCACTTCTTACTCTATTCACTCTGAAATCTGCAGTCAGGTTTAATAAGCACCATTGGGCGGGGCCGAGTACTTTCTTCAGGCAAGGTTACTGCTTCCCCTCTGGCTGTTGCCACAGCGAGGGGAGCAATCTGCCCAAATGATTTCTCCTGCCCATCTCGCGCCCCTGCCGAAGCCCGGGGCAAATGTGCACACTTGCTCCCATTAAGAATCTCACTACACTTCCAGCTATTTCTCTTGGGTTGGCGAAAACAAACGAACGAACGAACAAACAGGCTGCTTTATGCCTCTTAGAGCCAGACTCTTCCTGGTTTACTCTCAGCTCTGCCAGCAGGCCAAGCCTGAGTTTCAGCCCCCAAACTTCTCAAGGAAAATCTTCCGAGCACTGTAAAATCTCTCTCCGAACCCAGCCATGGCCTGTGGGCACAAAGCTGGCAATGCTGGGTTCCCGCCAGCATCTTTTCCGCAATCTGCACCTGATAGGTCACTAGGCAGCAGCCTTCTACATCCACTCGTGGCCACAAGGCTCAATTCCAGGCAGTGTCCAGTGGTCATATATATGAGTTCTCAACAATTAAGTCAAAGATCGAGGCCCAAGAGGACGCCAGTACAACTTTCATTGAGTTCCTCCGGGATATCACTGGACAGGGTGCCCACAGTGGGAACGCAGCCTTGACGCCTCTGCACTTCCCTGGCGTTCACTCTTCACCTCCTCAGATCCCGGCTACTGAGCTGATCTTCCAGCATCCCTTCCCAGTGCAGCCCGAGGTGCTGGGCTAGGGTTCGGGCACCCCCGGCAACTCGAATTAGAAAGTGTGGGTTGGGGTTCCTGCTCTCTCCCATGCTGTTTTCACGGTCCTTTGTTTGCCCTATCTGAAAGTGGTTCTCACCCACCCTCTGCTCTCTCTGTCTGTCCTCCAAGTCTCTTCTTCAATAGGAGCACACCCAGCAGGCTGCTAACTACCCTGCTGCCATTTTCTTCCAGCCTATATTGCCATTTTACATTTCTAAATATTATAGTACATTTATATAAATGTTCATGAAAGGCATGGGAAGTTGTGATCGCTTTATCAATTGGTTTACTATGTTGTGTACTTCAGTACTAAAATTACTATAAGTTCAAACATGTTAATTAATTACATGTCTCTTGTATGTTCCTTACAGAAAACAGCCAAAACATAAACAAAATTCAAAACTACAATAGTTAGGGCTCATATAATTCCTTCTGTGAAACAATGCACAGAAAATAGAAGAATTAAAATCATAGTACCTTTATATCTACTGTAAAGAAATCATAATTTGAGGCCAAGTGCAAAGCTAAGGTGGGAAATGAGGTTTCCGGTGAGGTTTAAGGTGAATTACAGTGAATCCTCATTATTCACAGACCCTATGTTTGAGAATTTTCTTACTCACTAAAACTTATTTGTAATAAATACTTGTGAAGCTTTCCAGGAAATTTGAGGACACAGGCAGAATGGCAAAAATTGAGTTGACTAAGGCTTGCATTCCCAGCTAAGGTCAAAGAAGGTCATACTCTGCCTTCTATTTCAGCTCTTATACAGTAAAACAGTGTCCTTTTTGCAGCATATTTAGTGCTATGCTTTTAATATTTTTGTGCATTTTGTTAGTGATTTTGATGTTTATCATAGCTCCTAATTACAGTGCTGAAGTGCTATCCAGTGTTCCTACGTATAAAAAGGATGTGATGTACCTTATGGAGAAAATATATGTTATATGATCTTTGTTCAGGCATGAGTTATAGGGCTGTTGGCCATGAGTTCAATGTTAATGAATCAAATATATATTATACAAAATATCTCTGAACAGAACACATAAAGCAAGTTTATGTATTATTGATCTACTAATGAAAACATTGTGACAGAGGCAGGACCTTAGCCTTATATTTCCTGTAGGAGCAGTGATTCAGTGCCCACTAATTCAGTGTTCACGATGACTTTATAGACCATAACTACCATGAATAGTAAGAATTGACAGTGTATGTGGTATATCTTGTCGAGGAATACAAAACAGTGTCTGTGTGGATTGTAAATTCGTCGGCAGCCGTCCGTCTCGAGAGACGATGGTGTAGCTTCTTAAGAGTCTATCTGCACCGCCGAGAATGGCTGTGCAGTCCAACTCGGGAGTGACACGGTATCTGTCTCCTCCCGTGTTGAATCGACATCTTGCGATGACGCTGGAGCGTCCTCTCCAGTGAAGCCGAAGCTACAGAGCCTGGGCAGGGTGATATGGAGGGTCTGCTGTTGCCCATGCAGCAGACCCCCCCCTCTCTTCGCAGCTGAAGGGCCCAAGGGAAAGACGGAGTCAATACAGCTTGGCTTCAGGTGCGCCGCAGGAGTTGCCGGTGTTGACTACAACGTCAAACCGCCTTAGGGACTCCGGCTCCGGATTTTCTGTCGGGGTTTACTCCCTTAGCCTTTCCCCTGAAGAGGTATGCCGCAAGGCAGCGGAGGTTTTTTGGAGTCAGAGTTTTCCTTCTCTGATGTGCCCTGACTGGAAGATCGAACCAGCGACACTTAGCTCGCAGGCCAACGCTCAATCCACTGAGCCAAACCAGCCAGGGTAGGATTGTAAATTATATGTAGCTTTTCCAGCTATATGTTCTTTAGGATACACATTAACATGAGGATATTTCAACCTCTCCCTTCTAGAACTCTCTCTCCAAGCAATAGGACTAATCATGACAAGAAAATATTAAAAAGTGAGTAACAAGGAAAACAAAAATCCTACTTCCTGGAGGGTGTAAAGGGTACGTAGATGTAACAGGTTTCTGCAACATCAACCATTTCAAACGAGTCACCGAAGTAGATGGGCAGGGAGACCCATGTGAGGTAGACACTGCTTGTCAGGTAAAATGACAATGATAATAAGAGAAAAGATATGCATATGGTTTTCTCTAGGTGCTAAACTTTATGTATAACATTGCGAGAATTAAATGAGTCAATATACATAACATACTTAACAAAAAGACTATTCTGTGCTTAGATATTTCTGGTAACTAATACCAGGGAAGGGACAATCTAAATTAAAAGTAATGTTGAGATAAAGTCAAAAGAGTTTAATGTCACTCTGGGGAAAATTGTGATATAGGGAAAGGTATGTAAACTGAACATCAAGTGCTCAAATGTTGGGTCTGCCACTTTTCAGCTATGGGACATTAACACTTCAAACCTCACTTGCTTTTCCCTTTGTAAGATGAAGAAAGCAGGAACAATTACTTAAGGTGGCTGCCATGCAGACCACATGAGACAAACCACCTGGCACAACAGTCATCAAAAAGGGCCTTTCCCTTGGCTCAAGAAGAAAAGAAAGAAAATGTTTTTGGTCAAATTGCAAGTGTTCCATATTTGGTTAGAGAGAGATTAGATAGATACATATGGATATTAGATAGGTGATAGTGATAGCGTCCCTGCATTTCATAAATTGTACCTGCATTTTGTTTTTTCCAATAAAGTACCCAGTTGCATTATGATAATTATCTTGAAAAGATGCAGCTATTATATATATTTTTAGTCTGATTCCACATCCAGTTCACCTTAGGTACTGGAAACCTGGAAGGATCTATAATCAGCATGTATCATCTCTACAATATCAGGTGTTACAAGACTGAACTAAGAGAACAATACTAAATCCCATTCCCTACCCTGGGTGAAGACCAAGTAGAAACTGTCAGCCTTCTACCTCTGGGACTCTCAGTTTTGCTGTTACCTTTGCTGACCACCTTCTGTCTGCTTCATTCTTTCTTTGTACAACTTTCTTTTTTTAAAAAAAAAATTAGTTCTTATCCAAGGATATGTTTATTGATTTTTTAGACATAGGCGAAGGGAGAGAGAGAGGATGGGAGAGAGAGAAAGAGAGGGAACTATTGATGTGAGAGAGAAACATCGATCGTCTCCCATATGTGCCCCAATCAAGGATCAAACCTGCAACCTAGGTATGTGCTCTGACCAGAATCATACCTACAGCCTTTTGGTGTACTGGACAACACTCCAACCAACTGAGCTGCCTGGCCAGGGCTCTTGTCACAGTTCCTTACTTTCAGTAATCTGTTATTTGGGTCTCAGAGCCATCATGAGAACTGAGAAATTGTATATCTCCTGTGATTTTGTAATTAAAGTTCGGGAGTTATTTTACTGTTTTTTTTTTTCAAGTTTATAGGTAATACTTCCTTGACTGTTTATGAGTAGAGTAATAAAAATAATTTTTAACTGTTCATTGGCAGCAAAGCCTTTTACTATCTGCATAGAACTGAGTTTAGTCTCAACAATTGTTTATCAATAGCATATTGTGTACTTTCTCCTATCTCTAAACCAAGATTCCAAGAACATAAAGGTCATTGCAAACCTAACTCTATAATGTTTTTAGGTCTGATTGTGTATTAATTTTTGTTTAATTTCTTTTTAATAGATTTTTTTTAAGGATAAGTAGAATAAGAAAGGCAAGTGAAACAAGTTTCATGCAGTAGCAGAAGGCTGTTATTTTGCTCACCTCCACAGACTATACTGTTGAGGTCTTCACAGCGGCGATCATCACATTCGCAAGTCTTTCCATACACCCTGCGATCTCCTGGTGGGTAGCAAGTACATTTGCCACATTCACATTTACCTGCAAAATACAAAAGGAGAGCACATTCATTAGGAGATTCACAGAACCAGGAAGGCTTTCAAAGGGGACAACCACACAATTAAACCCAGACCTCCTGGACCAGTTCAAGGTTGTGCCTGGTTTTAGTTCAGCAAATAACTTTTCTTACCCACCTACAGTAAGCTGAAGCTCAAACAAAAACGTCAAGGTGGTTGGGAGTGAAAATGACAATTTCTGGCTCAAAAGTCATTCACATTTACTACTTTCAACCTTTTTGTTTCATTCTCTCTGAAGATTAATTCAGTTATTAAACTCTCTGTGTATTTCATATTCAACTTAGTCTGATGATACCATTTAATGTAACTGAATCAATTTTATATATTTTGACATAATTTAGAATACTGTGTAATTAAAAAAAATTTTTTATTTTGGGTGTATTACCACATACAGAAAAAAATATTCTTGGTACATTGCAACATGGTATTTTAGTGATTACTTGGCATCAGTTTTATAGTTCATAAAACACATTTTAACATGGAGCATATGTCAAAGCACATGACCTAAGTATCTTTATCATTCTTGACTTAAAAACTGAAAGTAAAAATATTTTTTGGAATGAGTTTGTTCCATACTTTTGGGAATTTCTTAATTATTATCATTATGACTTTCATAATCATTTCTTAAATTGTAACTGTCTCAAACATTATAATTTTTTGAATTCCATCATTTTGGTTTCATAACACCACTCATTGACTAGCATTACTGCTATCATTTTACTAAGTAGGAAACAGAGACATATTGATGCCAAGTTATTTTTCATGGTGATTCAGCACACAAGAGGTAAATTTAAATTTATTTCTATTCTCATTAATCTGAAAGTGTCTCGTCGTCGGCAGCCGTCCGTCTCGAGAGACGATGGTGTAGCTTCTTAAGAGTCTATCTGCACCGCCGAGAATGGCTGTGCAGTCCGACTTGGGAGTGACACGGTATCTGTCTCCTCCCGTGTTGAATCGACATCTTGCGATGACTCTGGAGTGTCCTCTCCAGTGAAGCTGAAGCTACAGAGCCTGGGCAGGGTGATATGGAGGGTCTGCTGTTGCCCATGCAGCAGACCCCCCCTCTCTTCGCAGCTGAAGGATCCAAGGGAAAGATGGAGTCAATACAGCTTGGCTTCAGGTGCGCCGCAGGAGTTGCCGGTGTTGACTACAACATCAAACCGCCTTAGGGACTTCGGCTCCGGATTTTCTGTTGGGGTTTACTCCCTTAGCCTTTCCCCTGAAGAGGTATGCCGCAAGGCAGCGGAGGTTTTTTGGAATCAGAGTTTTCCTTCTCTGAAAGTGTAAACATCTAATTATTGAGCCATAATGCATCTCAATATACTTATAACACAGCACCAAAAGACTGTATGAGAAAGTACATTTCTTTTGTCTGAGAAATTTGTACTGTTTTTCCAAAAATTCAGCTGGGTGACTACTGTGAGACATCTGTTACTCTCTGTCATTAACCCAACCATCATAATTACACACCCACAGAAAAGAATATGAGATGCTTCAAGGCTGACCCCACAATGCTGTTAGTCATTCTGTTGTTGCATTTGTATCCTGGTAAAGAAAATCTGAGTTTGTAGATGACAGAAGAAAGGAAAATTAGTATTTAGAATCATAATTTCAGAGCTATAATTAAAGATAATCTAATGCAGTTATTCATAATCTTTTCTGGCAGAAGTGTTAAGGTCATGATCCCTTTGAGAAGCTCATGAAAGACATGGCAATAGAGACTGCTGTACTACCAACACCTCAACCAGTCTCTCTACTTGGAGAGAGTCCCAAATTCAGCAGAAGACAGAGCCCTCTTTCTTGCCCAATGACACTCCCTCTTCCTATACCTTAACAGACAAAACAGGGACACACCAGACACTCTTGGCAGGGATTTGAGTTTTGAGGGTGACACAAAGGCACAGGGTCTGTGCAACAGCATAGTAGTGGATTTCCAAGAGCAGTAGAACTTGGCACGCAATGGCTAGAGATCAAAAGTCATGGCAGCAGAGGTTGGTTTTTGGCAATGCCTTGCTTCCCTGTGATGTTGCATGAGCTGATTGCCTGAGATTTTATTCTGAACCTAAATGCTTTAATAAAATAATTTTTCATTTCAGTTAAGTTGGTTTCCATTGTTTGCAATCAAAAACTCTAATTAGTAAACCCCACACATTTATCTTTGTAAAATGTCAAGAAGATCCATGACTTACTGCAATTTATTTAATAGATGAGAATATTCTAGCATGCCAAGGAAAAATGACTTGCCTAAGGCCAGCGAAGTAGACATTAGCAGTGTTGGTGCTAGTTCTCAACATGCGTAGATATGTGAATGACAATAATGATCCAGACTGTGGAGACAAAGACAAAAACTATAGGACCATTATCAGTCTGACATGGTATAGATAATTAGTGTTTCATGGACAGATGTCAGAAATATCAATTACCTTACTTCTGAGAGGTAACACAGTCTTAGTTACTGAGACAACATCAATTTTTAAGGCTGAGGGTATGTGTATTTATGCTAACAATTTTATTAATGTTGTAAGGCATACAGGCAGTTTTCTAATATGCATTATTCGTTTCCATGCTTCTCTGGAAAGAATAAAGTAAATACTGGTACATATGTTCAAATATCTTCATTTCATTGTTTTCACAATGGGTAGTTTCTGTCTTGTATTTCTTCTATAAAGTTGGATAATGTTAATGTTCAATCCTAGGTACATTGTTTTTCCTGATAAATTGTAATTCATGTATTTTTTCAGATATCAGAGAATATTTAACCCTTTTGCAATTCTTATTTTTGTTGGAGTTTTAAAATGACACATTAAGGTGAACAATAGCAGAATTAACTTTATAGATGTAGCTGTAACATAGTTTATAGGATATAGTAGCTTCTGATGAAAAGCAAAAAATCATACACAAAGAAAAGACAATTTATTGCAGACAGAAAGGGAAAGAAGAGTACATTCTTCATGCAGATCACATTTTAAAGTGCATATTTTGCTGTCTCAGTTCATAACTTCAGTCCAGTCACTACCAAGACATATGCTTTTCAGGTAAATTTACACACATCCTTCCAGATCCAGAGTAATTTTCACCAAATCCATGATTATTATACCTTCCTATTCATGCACCTTTACAAATACAGGATAATTAACTGTACTTCACATTTATTTCATAATGTCTAAATCAATATCATTGATGAATGCACTAAACAATAATCATCTGTAAATAGTTTGGTAATATTCATACAACCTATGAGTTTTAGTGGTAGAACTTAAATTTAGAATAGGATGTCTTTCCCCAGTACACAAGCATTTCCAATTGCCTGAATATTTTCATTTGTGTATCCCACAGTTATTTCAATGGAATATGTCCCACATAAAATTCATCATTTTTATTCATAAAACTTATAAACCTACTACTCTTCCCTAGTCCTCGTATCTAAGAGAAGATCATCATCTAATCTGTCACTGAGACTTAAAAAACTTGATGACATACTTGATTTAATCTTTTTATTTACTATTCTTTTCCTTTCAATTTAAAATTTCAGAAAATCCACTTTTTGAAAACATACTTCTGATTATATAAGTCCCTTTCACATGATGGTCCTATGTGATCTTCAAGACAGAAATCAAATTTACCAGCAGAGCTTTCTCTCCACACTTGGTCCAATTCACCTCTTCCAGCATATACCCAATGTACAGAGGCTTTGCTTAGGTGCTTCACTTCACTTTCTTGTGTAGTCACCATTTACTTTTTCTATAAAATCTTACCCAGTACCCCAAAGTCAGCTAAAATCTAATCACTATGAAAACTCCTTTGTCA
Organism: Furipterus horrens; assembly: GCF_987537825.1. NCBI lineage: Eukaryota > Metazoa > Chordata > Mammalia > Chiroptera > Furipteridae > Furipterus > Furipterus horrens. Next base: position 58,703,894 of record NW_028327182.1, on the reverse strand, counting down.
TCCCTGTTTGATTACCAGGCAGAATGTTCCCTCTCCCTGATCTCATAGTATCATACTTTGTTCACACCACTAGTATATCAATGAGTGCCAACACTATATTAAGTAAGTACATGCCTGAACCCTACCATAAATAGTGAGCTTTTTACAGGCTGATGGTGAGATTTGTATCCTGTTAGCTGCCAGCAAAGATTTCTGTTGATGCAGTAGGAAACTGACATGCAGATTGTTATCTATTTTTTAAACAAGTATTTGAATCCAATCGCTGTTCTTTATTTATCAAAAGACATTATTATTGACATTTTATTTTAATAAATGTTTTAATGTTATGGAGCTATAACTATGGCTTCTTAAATGACTATCAAATTAATATTCTTATAAGAATGAAGGGTTATAGAAGTGTACTTGTCTAGGACTAATAAGTGCTATTTTATATAACAAGTTGAGAGAAAAATTTAAACAAAGATATGCTGAATAATATAAAACATAAACCAAGTAATTAAAAAAATACCACTCAGAGACAGAAAAGACAGAAATAACTATCTGAGAAACAATTAATTTAGTTAAACATCATCATCATCCAAACAAACTACCTAAATTTGCTCTACACTGAATCCACACACTCTTAACAAACTTAAATAAAGTAGATAATCTTTAAGAACATAAAGAAAGCCTAGCGATATCATTTTATAAGGGATTGCAACCCTTAAAAATTACATTCTATACTAGCAAAGAAGAGTAATGAAATAATGCAGATATTTAGATATTCGCATCAAAATAAATTTTACTTAAACATTTCAAATTTAGCATGTATAATAAAGTACAAAAAGTTTCTAAATCAATACATCTACAAAAGGCACATTTGTAGCTCAATGTGTGACTAATTTTAACAAATAAGGTATATATTACTTAATTTAAATCTTTTTAATTTAAATTTTCTCACAATCATTTAGATAGCTAAGCACATTTCAAAGATGTGTATATGTTTGCTACAAGTACTAGATTAAAATTTAAAATGGTGATGCACTTACTCCAAATTATCTCTTATAGGAAATTCAACAATTATGAAGAATCTATTTTGAGTGAAGCATTTGATTAGCTATTGGAGTATAATTTATGTTAAATAGAAGATATATAAGTCTTTAATTTCTGCTATTTTATATAATTTGGTATTTAATTTCACTAAGCATTAATTCCAAATTAAAATGTTGGAGAATGATACTTCCAAATATCAAATCCTTACTTGTTTTGAGCAAAGTTACTGAATTATTTTCATAATAAAAATTTATTATGAAATAAGTTATGTTATTTAAATGTTAAAACTTTTCAATATTTGTTTTAGTGAAAAATTCACATGGTCACTAGACATATATAAAGATTCTCTCCTCTTAATCATATGAAAAATGCAAACTAAAACCACAATGAGATTCTATCCCAAATCAATCAGATTGGCAAACATTTAGGAATTGACCATAGCAAGTTTGGCAGTAGTTTGGAAATACAAAACAGGTTATTTTATTTGTTTTAGAGTTGGTGGAAGTATAAATTGGTAGAACATTTTGGGAGACTATTTAGCATTATTTGGTAAAGTCAACATAGAATTCAGTTATTAGTAATGTTCCCTGGAGAAAAGAAGCACATTTATACCAAGAGCTATTCTAGATCAATCAGAGCAACACTATTTCTAGTAGTCACAAAGGAGAGATGTCCCAAATGTTCATCAATAATAGAATAGATAAATATCAGTTACATACTTAAATGGAACACTGTACAACCATGAAAATGAAGGAAACACCATTACTTGCACATAATACTTAAATTTTAAAACTAGAGAGAGTAAGAAGTCAGGCATAAGTAATAACTACTGTTAGATGATATAATTTCAAAACAGGCAAGGCTAAACATGTTAGTGTTTAGGAATCTATACTTAGATGCAAAACTAAAGACAGGTGTAGAGGCGATCACTGTGAGTGTAACAACAATGGTCATCTTTACAGGGGAGGGTGTGCATGGTATTTGGGAAGAGGTAAGAGATTGCTCTTGGGATTCTGGCATTACTTCTGCACATTGGTCATAGTTTGGTGTGTGATCACAATGACTCATAATGCTGTAAATTAATATGCCATATACTTTTCTGGGCATAATGGATTATTTAAGAAACAAGGCTGGTATAACTGGTGGGCCAAGTTGCAAAATTAATCAGTTCCTTTACTTAACTCCTTACAACTAAATGAATCCCCAGTGGATTCAACATTCAAATGTAAAAGTTTAGAACATGAAATAGTAGACAGGAATATAGGTGAGAGTTTCCATAACTCTCAGATGGGAAAGATTATTCTGTCAGAGTATAGAGGTTAGGATGCAAAACTGGTCAGACAGAAGGATATGATAACCTGGTGGGTGGGGGTGGGGTGGGGAATGAGATGCAAACAATCTACTGAATACGTTAATACGACCAACTCACCCTCATTGAAACGTGTGGTTGGCAAGTTTAAAAACCGTGCCTGCAGAAGTCCAGGAGGGACTCCTACAGGCCCACGTGGAGGAACAGGAGTCCCCATTCCCTTGCTCCCCATTCTGCTTGCTCCTATAGCCTTTGAGTAAGTTTGGGAGTTGCTTCTCCCCTCCATCCCCTTCCCCTTTTTCTCTCAATAAACTTGTTGCCTGCTCCCACAGAGGTCTCCGGGTGATTTCTCAGAGAAAGGCTGCACTGACGTATTCTAAGTATGAGAACACACAAGAAACATAAACATTGATAAATTTAACCATAAAATATATGATATTTAAATTATTTAAAGCAACAAATAACGTAAGACTAACACATAAATGGTGAACTGAAGCAAAATATTTGCACAAAAAAGAGAGATAAGTAAAAATTATTGTATGTAAGAGTTCATGTACAAATAACACATGATGTACACCTACACAAAAAGTAGACCAGGGAGAAAAATGGATTACTCACAATAGAAGTAATATGTGATAATTATTATTAATAGTGAATTATTTATATATCTTAGTAAATCCCATGGAAATAAGCCACAGATTTACAATAATTATGTTCTGTTGAGAAGTCATCTGATTTATTAAAATACTTGAACTTTCTGAAATCTTTAACCTCTTTCAAACTACACCACACAGAAAATACACATGTGTTCTTTCTTACTCAAGAATAGATTCAATGTCTCACCAACCTTGGAAAAACTGCATTGCTTTGATCATTTTCTAAGTCATTCATTCAACAAACACGTTTTGAATATCAGCTATTGGTAAAGTATTGAGCTAAATGCTTAAGATACAAGTTAAGTAGGGCATTACAAATTTAATAGTAGAAGGAATAAAAGCAAAATACATGAGCACATGCACACTATAGAATTAGATAAGTTCCCCAGCAACAGTGACCTGGGAGTGCAAAGAGGAAGGGAAATAAATTTTACAGCATGGATACATCTAAAAGCCTGGGATCTAATTTTAAATAAATCTGATTTTAATTTTGACACATCTACTGTTAAATGTGTTTCTCTGGAAGAGCAGTTTAACCGCATTTATCATGGTGGCATGATGGGAATATAATAAAAATAATAATATAGGATTATTATAAAGGCTAAATATTATAATGCATATAAAGTACATAGAACAGGATCTGACACATAGTAATGTTTAATAAGTAATTTTTATTATTTATGTTTTTATAATAAAACATGTTGGAGGCTTGAATTTCAATTGCTTACATAAAATTCATAGCTTTCTTTTCTCATTGCATTTCTCTAAAAAAACAACTGTATTTCCTGATCCATTCTGGGATTATTTAAGAAGAGCACGATATCATCAAATGCACCTGCCATCATGGCAGAAGCAGGCACACTCTTTACGATCTTTATTTTCCTTTTTGAGATGATAAAAACCACACTTGCAGCACATTTTCAATAGTTGGAGAGTGATTAAAATCTCACATAAAACAGAAAAGAGATTAGCACTTTACTAACACAGTCTTCCTTTGCCTAAAATAAGAGGTTTACCATAGCAACCTGACTGCACTAGAAAAAGCTGCTGCCAAATGCACCCTAAATTCTCTTGAAATTTCTGTTAAGGAATTAACACATGAGAGCTATCATATTCTGTATAATTTCATCTAAGTTCAAATATTTTTTGTGAGAATAATCTTCCATCGGACATTTGAAAGTGAAAAGGTACCTACCACCTTTCATTTCAAAATGGGTAGTGACATATAATTTAAGCCACATCAACATTACAATTGCTAGCTAAGGAAGAATTGCTAATGACTTTTAAAAACATAGATAATCCTGTCTGTGCTTTCTTAGTAATGTAATCAATCATGAACTATGTGAGGAAAATATACATTTAAACAAATGTTGTACTAACATACCCTTCTATTGTCTTCTCTAGAATGTCTAAAATTAAAAATGGAAAACAGGAGCATAGGCCTCACTTTTCCCTAAAGATTTTCCAAGGTTATTAGGCAAAATATCACAGAGGAGATCTATTAAGCCTCTAAATTAGATTATCTCATTATTTCAGCTTTAACATAGTTCTCAAAATAAAAACTAAAATTGCTTGATTTATTTTTTCTAACTATAAATTAGGTAAATATAGAGATATCATACTATAATTATGTGGCAATAAAATTAAGTAGCAATAACACACTCATTTACCAATTAACTCAGAAATTAAGTGACAGGTTCAAGGTTAAAATAGCAATGAATGACTAAGGTAAGAAATGTGAAGGTTAAGTAATTAGTCAATGTGGTGCATCATGAAGTGGCCAAGATCAATTAGAATAAGAATCTCCTTTGTCACTAGTAAACTCATTAAGTTGACAGTGGGCAGTGTCAGGACCAGAGACCCCATGTTGCCTGTCCCATAACATGTCACCTGAGTCAGGCCTTGTAAAACAGGCTATGGCCAGTGGTCACTGTGTTCTTGGGAACCATGGCCTGCAGTCATTCAGGACCTGAGTCACCGCCTGTGTTGAGACAAAGAGGGTCCCCATTAAAGAGGTGACTAAGGCATAGCTGCTGGCACCCTGCTGAGAACTAATTACACCCCCACTGTCCCTTCCCTTCTCCCTTAATCATTTCCCAGAAACAAAGACCATTAGTCTCCTGACAACCATCCCTAATCAGAGGACATTGTTCTTTTGCAAACACCTGTACCCTGGATTTTGAAGCCAACCAGCAGGGTGAACCATCTCATCCCCCTGAGGGTCTGCTCCGTGCCCTTAAAAATCCCTCTATCTCTTCTCTTGGTGCTGTAGTCTACTCGGACTCAGTCTGCCTGCTTGACATTCCTTCAATAAAGGCTTTGAACTGGTCCACCCGACTCCTCCCTTCTTCCAGGCACAAACCTAACAGTTAGTACTGTGCTTCAGAAACAAAGTTTTGGGATTCTGCAACATAAATTCTATTACATATGGATCAATTCTTGGTATTGACTTTAACGATTCCATTCTATTATAGTTTATAAATAAACATATAAATCTGTAATTCACCATGAAAGATTCTAAGGGATAAATGCCAAAGGACTGACACAGGAAATAAATGCTATTCACCAGTAAGAGAGAATGTTCTGTGTGATATAATTATAGAAATGGTTCTATAGAAATTTTCTTAAGATGTACTTTATTTGGGGTGGAATCAGTCCCTAGTAACTTTTAAATTCTTAGTTTCTGTTATTTTTTAAACATTCAAAAGTATGAGTGAATATATCACTTCCTTAATACACAATTAAGGAGTGCTAATTAAATTTATTGGAAACAAGTATAGGCTTTCAGCCCACATCAGGAATAATTAGCAAATTATTTTTTAAATTGAACAATGAAATCCATATAACAAAAAATAATTTTCATCAACAAGCTAATTGTTTATAGAAACAAAAATATTCTATAAAACAATATTTTTTATTGATAACTTATATGTTATATTTTGTTTCTAAAGTTACCAATGTTGACTTCTCCAATCATAAAATATTAGAAAGAACATTGTGTATATAGAGAAGTGTATACATACATGAGAATGAAGACTTATATGTACATTTTAGTTTAAGAATGATGAAACTCCATATGAGCAAATTATTCTTAAATTGTTCATGTATAAAAAGGTCTTTGTACTATTCTTGTCTTCTAAATTTAAAATTATTTCAAAATAAAATATTTTAAAATTATAAAATATATAAATAAATCTCTAGACATAATTTATCAATATGTGGCTAAATGTTTTATTTAAAAAATTAAGGTTTTTAAATTATGTATACAACTGCCTACACATTTTACATTCAGTTTTAGAAAATATTCTTTACCATTATATTTAGGTTTTAAGCCGATCCTTTTCAATAAAATTGTGTCAAACCTATGCAGAGCCTGGAGTTGTACAGACATAATGCCAGAAATTCAACAAACTTAAAGTTTAAGTATATAATTAACTTGCTTTAACATTGCCATTTTATAGCACAGTTAGCATAATCAGAGTTAATAGGCAAGAGCTATGGGGAGAGAGTTTAATATATTGCAATAAATAACATTCTACCCATTAGAGCAGTCCTGAATGGAAGGTACTGCTATGGTAGGAAGTAAGCTGTCATCACTGTGAAGAAATTGAAGCCAAGAAGGTAGTCTTTGATAAGAGTTAAGAGTTTGTGCTCTGAACACAGAAAGACATAAGAAAATTTTTAATACCTACCATTTATAGACCCTATAATCTTAGGAAACAAATTGCTCTATTTAAAAATTTTCAAAATTGGGAGCACCTACTTAATAAGAGCCTTTAAAGAAACTGCAATAAAAATTTATATTTTAGTAATTACTGCTTGAATATCTTAAGTAACACTATGATATTTGTTTGTGGCACTGTGTTGAACATTTTTAAAAATAAATAAATATATAAAACTTAAAAGATAAAAGGTTCTAAAAATAGACCCACATAGTCTCTTGGTGCCTTTAAGATTCTCTCTAAATTATATGAAGAGCTCATATGAGTTAACATCAGGAATACAAACAAACAACCCAGTTAAAAAATGTGTAAAGGACCTGAACAGGCACTTTTCCAAGGAGGACATAGAGAGGGCCCCCAGACATATGAAAGGATGAGCCATCAGAAAGAAGCAAACTAAAGCCACAATGAGATACCACCTCACACTGGTCAGAATTACCATCATTAACACAACAACAAACAAGTGCTGGCAAGGATGTGGAGAAAAGGGAACCCTAGTGCATTGTTGGTGGGAATGCAGACTGGTGCAGCCACTGTGGAAAACAGTATGGAATTTCCATTAAAAATTGATAATGGAACTGTCTTTTGACCCAGTGATTCTGCTGCTGGGATTATAATGTAAGAATCGTGAAACACCAGTTCAAAAGAACCTATGTACTCCCATGTTCATAGCAGCATTATTAAAAATACCCAAGTACTGTAAACAGCCTAAGTGCCCATCAGTAAATAAGTGGATCAAAAAACTGTGGTGCATTTACCCAATGGAAAACTACACAGCAGAAAGAAAGAAGGAATTCCTACCCTTTGCAATAGCATGGATGGAACTAGGAAGTATTATGCTAAGTGAAATAAACTAGGCAGTGAAAGACAAATACCATATGATCTCACTTGTAAGTGGAACCTAATGAAAAAAACAAATAAGCAAAATAGAACCAATGACACAAAAATAAGGAACAAACTAACAGCAACCAGAGGGGAGGCAGTAAGGAGATAATGAGGGAAAGGAGGGGAAGGGTCTTGTCCAGGAACAAGTATAGAGGACCCATGAACAGAACAACAGGGTGGGAATTAACTGTGGGAGCAGGGATGGGTGGGGAAAAGGAGAGCAATGGGAGGAATATTGGGACAATTGTAATTGAACAATAATAAAAATTTTTTAATGAAAAAATAGACCCATATATATTATAATTTTATATGTTTTTGATATAATTGGAAGTAGTACATCATTTTTTTCACTACTTCTTTTTCTTTAATATGAACTTCCACTTTCTTTTTCTTTTTTGGTCAGAATGTTTCAGATAATTTATGGGCTCTGTATTAAAAAATGCTATTTTTTAAAAGGCATTTATATTGTCATTATTTTTCAACAAAATCCTATTGCATCTGAAAATCCTATCTCCAATTTATCTCTGGCCTCATCAATAATTTTTGACTAGCAAAAATTCAATATAAAAGATTAAGCCAAAGGCTGTTACTGTAGCCTGAATTTAGTAGACTAATATCCTAGAGAAAAATGAAACACAGGAAAAATATTTCTATCTTGTATGCAAATAATTCTCTTTATGCATTTGTGAAGTCTGAAACTTTTTAGGGCAAGAAGTTGAAACACCAAGAATAAAGCAACACATAAAAGATGAACAACTAAACAAAAATTTAACTTTTCCCATCTTATTGGAAAGGCAGTATTTGGAATGCAAGGACCTTTGAGAAGGAAGACACTGATGTATATCACATAAACAACCCAGGTTTACACTTTAGAAATCATTTAAATTCCCTGATTGGATCAAGGTTTCCTATCTAAAAATAATATTAATAATCTCTTCAAAGAAGATAACACTGTCCATAAAATTCTACTAATTTTATTGAATAATATTTATTTTTAATAAAAAATAACAAATATGTTGAGATGGGCAAAAAAATAAAAATTAAAAAATAAACAATAAAAAGAGATCCAAAAAAAGATACAGGTGTCCAAATTCTAATGTTCAGTAATGAATTTTAAAATAACTTTGAGTATTAAGGAGACTCAGTGGTAGAAAAGACAAAGGAGAAGAGATAACTAGTAAATTGGAAGATAGTTCAGTAAAAAAATATCCAGAATGAAGCATGGAAAACAAAAAGATTGATGGGGGGGAAAGCATAAGACATACAGTGACATAAAATAACATTTCATATCTTATCATTGGGTGCTCAGAACAAAAGAAAGAATGAGGCAGAAATAATATTTTAAGGGATAATAGATATTTCTAATAGAATTTAATTTATCTAGAATTTAACCTACAGATTCAAGAAGCTTAATAAAGGTTAAATAAAAGGAAAACATACAGTACAGCTGTGACAGAGCCAAGTCAATTGCTGAAACACATACACATGATCTTAAGAGTAATCACATATAAAATAATGCATTAAAACTGCAAAATAAAAAAAATGAGAATTGAATCACCAAAATAAATTCTTAAGCCAGATGACAACAAAATTATACCTTTGATGTTCTGAAAGAAATCATTAAATCAGAAATTGATGCCTAGTAAAAATATCTTTTCATCTTTAGTATAAAATGAAAATATATACAGGAAAAAAAAAAAAAAACTAAAAGATGTGGTGACCAAAACAGACTTACCACAAAGTACTAAAGAAAAATTTATTCACATAGAGGAAAATGATCCAGAACATACACACTAAAATGAATAAAAAATCCAAAAACAAAAAGTAGAGTAGATCTCTGGAAGTCTCCAACAGGCTACCTAGGCCCAGACTGGTACATGATCTGATGCCACCAGCGGCAGATGCAGGAAGTGCAGATCAATCTAAGAAGCAGCAACAAACAAGAAGACTCACATAAATGAAGAAACAGAGAAACAACCCCCCATCAAAAGGAAAGGAGGAATCCCAGAAAGAATGTTAAATGAATTAGAGGTAAGCAAATCACCAGACATGGAATTCAAGACATGGATTACAGAGAAGCTCAATAAACTCAGCAAGCTCAAAGAAAACTACAAAGAACTCCAGGGAAACTACAAGGAACTTATTGAGAATTGCACCACCGTTTAAAAGAATATAGAAGCTATCAATAAGAGCCAAGAGGAAATGAAGAAGACAATTTCTGACTTGAAGAACACAGTAGAAGGAATTAAAACAGACAAGAGGAAGCAGAAGATCGGATCAACAAGCTGGAGGACAATGTAGAAAAAATTCCCAGACAGTGTAACAAAATGAAAAAAGACAGAAAGAATGAAGAGGTTTTAAGAGAGCACAGGATACAACTATATATGTATAAAATAGAAATACCAGAAGGAGAAGAAGAAGAGCAAGGGCTAAAAATTCTGTTTGAAAACCTATTGACAGAAAACTTCCCTAATTTGATGAGATAAAAAGTCAGACAACTCCAAGAAGCACAGAAGGTCCCGATGAAGATTAACCCCAACAAGCCCACTTTAAGACTATCATAATTAAAAGGACAACATTGAAAGACAAAGAGAGACTCCTAAAACCAGCAAGAGAGAAACAGCTAATAACATACAAGAGAGCTCCAATAAGGCTATCATCAGATTTCTCAACAGAAACACTATAAGCCAGAAGGAAATGACAAAAAATATTCTGAGCAATGAAAAACAAAGGCCTACAACTAAGAATACTCTATTCAGCAAGGCTCTCATTCAAAATGGAAGGTGAAATAAGGAGTTTCCAGACAAAAGAAAGCTAAAAGAATACATCTCCTCCAAACCAGCATTGCAAGAGATGCTAAAGAGTCAGCTATAAGAAGATGAAGAAAGAGAGAGAGACAGAAACACAAGAACAAATGGAGAAAATGACAATGAATAGATACCTATTGATAATAACATTAAATGTAAATGGATTAAATGCACCAATCAAAAGACATAGGGTAGCTGAATGGATTATAAAGCATGACCTACATATATGTTATCTACAAGAGACTCACCCTAGAACAAAAGATCTACACAGACTGAAAGTGAAGGGGTGAAAAAAAATATTACAAGCAAATGGAAATGAAAAGAAAGCTGGTATAGCAATACTCATATCAGACAAAACAGATTTCACAGAAAAGGCCATAAAAAGAGACAAAGAAGGACATTTCATAATCCTTAAGGAAAAAACCCATCAAGAAGATATAACCCTGATAAACATATATGCAACTGACATAGGAACACCCAAATAAGCAATGAAAATTTTCAAAGATGTCAGGAACGATATAGATAGCAACACACTCATAGTAGGGGACATTAACACCCCATTGTCAAAGCAAAGAAACACCAAGGATATTGAGGCATTGAACAACACACTAGATCAAATGGACTTAGTTGATATATATAAAATTTTTTACCCAAAAGAAGCAAAATATACATTCTTTTCAGATGCACATGGAACATTTTCAAAGTTAGACCACATGGTAGGAAACAAAACAAGCCTCAACAAAATCAAGAAAACTGAGATTACATCAAGCATCTTCTCAAACCACAATGCCTTGAAACTAAAAATCAACCTCAAGGAAAATACTCAAAAACATTCAAACTCATGGAGAATTAATAAGATGCTATTAAATAATGAATGGGTTAACAATGACATCAAGGAAGAAATCAAAAAGTTTCTGGAAACAAATTATAATGAACACACAGCAACCCCAAATTCATGGGATACAGCAAAAGCAGTCCTGAGAGGAAAGTTCATAGCAATACAGGCCTACCTAAAAAGGATAGAAAAATCTCTAATAAAAAATCTAACCTGACAGCTACAAAAACTAGAGGAACAACAACAAACAAAGCCCAAGGCGAGTAGAAGGAAGGAAATCACCACAATCAGAGCAGAATTAAATGACATAGAGACTAAACAAACAACCAAAAGATCAATAAAATCAAAAGCTGGTACTTCAAAAACATAAACAAAATTGACAAGTTTTTAACCAGACTCATCAAGAAAAAAAAAGAGGATCCAAATAAACAAAATCAGAAACAAAGGAGGAGAATTCACAACTGATATCACAGAAATACAAAGGATTGTACGAAATTATATGAACAACTGTATCACAAGAAATTTGACAACTTAGATGAAATGGACAAATTTCTAGAAACATATAATCTTCCAAAACTGAATCAAGAAGAAGCAGAAAGCCTGAACAGACCAATAATATCTAGTGAAATTGAAACAATAATCAAAAAACTCCCAGCACACAAAAGACGTGGACTGGATGTCTTCACAGGGGAACTTTACAAAACATTTAGGAAATAACTAACTCTGATCCTTCTCAGACTATTCCAAAAAATCCCAGAAGAAGGAATACTCCCAAACTCTTTCTCTCAAGCCATTATTACCCTAATTCAAAAACCAAGTCAAGACACAACAAAGAAAGAAAACTACAGGCCAATATCGCTGATGAACATAGATGCTAAAATCCTCAAAAAATATTGACAAACAGGATCCAGCAACACATTAGAAAGATCATACACCACGGTTAAGTGGGATTCATCCCAGGGATGCAACGATGGTTTAATTTTCGCAAATCAGTAAACATAATACACCTCATAAACAAAATGAAGGGCAAAAATCACATGATTATATGAATAGATGGTGAAAAAGCATTTGATAAAGTACAACACCCATGTATGATGAAAACACTCAGCAAAATGGGGATAGAGGGAGCATACCTCAACATAATAAGGCCATATATGAGAAACCTGAAGTCAACATCATGGACATAAGTCAACTCAATGGACATAAACTGAAGGCATTCTCCCAGAGGTCAGGAACAAGAGAAGGATGTCCACTCTCTCCATTCCTATTCAACATAGTCTTGGAAGTCCTAGCCACAGCAATCAGACAAGAAAGAGAAATAAAAGGCATCCAAATTGGAAAAGAAGTAAAACTGTCATTTTTTGCAGGTGACATGATAGTGTACATAGAAAACCTTATAGACTCCATGAAAAAACTACTCGACCTAATAAGTGATTTCAGCAAAATAGCAGGATACAAAGTCAATATTCAGAAATCGAAGGCATTTCTGTACACCAACAATAAGATATCAGTGAACAAAACTAGAAAAAAACCCACTTACTATAGCAACAAGAAAAATAAAGTACTTATGAATAAACTTAACCAAGGAGGTAAAAGATCAGTACTCAGAAAACTACATAACATTGAAGAAAGTAATTAAGGAAGATACAAATAAGTGGAAGCATATACCATGTTCATGGATAGGAAGAAGCAACATCATTAAAATGTCCATACTACCCAAAGCTATTCATAGATTCAACACAATTTCTATTAAAATACTAATGACATATTTCACAGACCTAGAACAAATACTTCAAAAATTTATATGGAACAAAAAAAGACCCCAAATAGCCACATCAATGTTGAGGAAGAAGGACACAGTAAGAGGAATCACAATACCTGACACCAAACTATACTACAAGGCTACAGTAATAAAAACAACCTGGTACTTGCCAAAGAACAAACATATATATCAATGGAACAGAATCAAGAGCCCAGAAATAGACTTCCGGCTAAGATGGAGGCTTAGACTAACATGCTTGGTCTCCTTCTATAATTAGAAAGGAATAAAACTACCTCAAAACAAAAGATAGCTAGAAATTCCAGAAAATAAAAGTACACGGAAGCCCAACATACGATGTTATAAACCAGCGGTGCTCATCGGATGGGGAGGAAGAGCGAAAGTGGGCGGTGCTGTTTGCGGTTAACACCAGGTACTGCAACAGGGAGAGCAATCCCGGCTACAGTCGAGCCCCCAGCAGATCCTGACCCCAACGCTGGGGAAAGCAGCCACCTCATTGCCTCGGACGGTGAGACCCAGAGGGTGAGAGGATAGATCCTGGTCTCCCAGCAGAGAATAACGGCAGGAATCTATCTTGGACACCCGCCCCCATACAAAGTGCCATAGTGCCGCGAAGTAGGTTGCTGATCGATACTAGCTGCTGGGTAGTGATGACAAAGCACCACAACGTGGCAAAAAAGGTTGCAAATCACAGCCAGTCACAGGGTTGTGACGAGTACACAGGATCCGCCCCCTACAGCCTGCCCCAGAAGCAAAGCAAAACACAATTCTGTCAAAATGAGGCAGATAATTATAGAAACCCCAGTGACGCAGCTCATCAGGCAACAGATGAAGAATCTGAGAGATGGACAAATAAGAACCTTATCAGAGGCTCAATTCAGAGCTGTAGTTATTAGGTGGCTTACAGAATTAACAAAAGATTTGGAACAAGGCGAGAAAGGATTGAAAGCCACTCGTACTGAAAAGAAAAAAAACACATACGAGACAAGTGGTAAAGAAATAAAATCCAGAGATCAAATCAACAAACCAGAACATAGGGAAGGAACAAAGAGTCAACCAGTACAGAAAGAGGAAACAGAAAGCAAGGAAAGTGAGAAGATCAGAAATCTCTAGGACAGCTATAAGAGATCAAACATATGAATTATAGGATTGCCAAAGGGTGAAGAAGAACTAGAAATTAAAAAATTAAGTGAAAATATAATAAAGCAGAACTTCCCAAACTTGGGGAAGGAAATAGACTAACAGATCCAGGAAGCACAGAGAGTTCCAGAAGAACTGGACCCAGGGAGAACCACTCCAAGACACATTATAATCAGATTGTCAAAAATTAAAGATAAAGAGAGAATCCTAAAAGCAGCAAGAGAGAAGAAAAGAATCATGTACAAAGGGATCCCAATTAGACTATCAGCTGACTTCTCAAGGGAGACCCTGCAAGCAAGAAGGGACTGGCAAGAGATATTCAAAGTAATGAAAATCCAAAACCTATAGCCACAAATACTCTATCCAGTGAAATTGTCCTTCAGAATAGAAGAGCAGAGAAAGTGCTTCCAGGACAAAATAAAACTGAAAGAGTTCATTAGACCCAAATCACTATTATATGAGATGTTAAAGGGACTGGTTTAGAAAAAGGAGGATCAAAACTATGAACATTAAAATGAAAACTGCATCACAAGAACCAACAACAGAAGCTAGGGAATTGAAACAAAGGCAAACTAAATAGGCAACGAGAGTGGAAAAAGAACTATAGGTATGGGGAACATATTGGGGGAGGTCAGCGGGGAGGGTGAAGGAGATAAGGAAGGGAGATGGTACAGGAATTAAGAAGCATAGTAGGAGGGAATGGAATAGACAGGAAAAGATTGAGAAGAACTATATGTACAACCAATGGACATGGACTAAAAGGGGGGGACTACTGGAGGGAGGAGGACCACTGGGTGGAGGGGAGCAGAGGGAAGGGAAATTGGGACAACTGTAGCAGTATAATCAATAAAACATATTGAAAAAAAAAAGAGCCCAGAAATAAACCCAAGTCTATATGGTCAACTAATTTTGACAAAGGGGGAAGAAACATAAAATGGAGTCAAAAGAGCCTCTTCAACAAATGGTGTTGGGAGAAGTGGGCAGGAACGTGAAAAAAAATGAAACTATATCACCAACTACACCATACACCAGAATAAACTCAAGATGGATCAAAGACTTAAAAATAAGCCATGACACCATAAAAGTCCTAGAGGAAAACATAAGCAGGAAAACTTCAGATAACCCATGTAGCAATATTTTCATTGATATATCTTCTAAGGCAAGGGAAATAAAGAAAAAAATAAACAAATGGGATTACCACAAACTAAACTTTCTGCTCAGCAAAAGAAAACATCAGCAAGATGAAAAGGGAACCAACCATATGGGAAAACATATTTGCCAATGATACCTTAGACAAGGGATTGATCTCCAAAATATATAAAAAACTTATATGACTCAACACCAAGAAGACAGACAACCCATTTAAAAAATGGGCAAAGAAACTGAACAAACACTTCTCCAAAGTGGACATACAGAGGGTCCATAGACATATGAAAAAATGCTCAACATCTCTAGCCATTGGAGAGATGCAAATAAAAACCACAATGTGATACCACTTCACACCAGTCAGAATGGCCATCATCAAAAGATCAACAAACAAGTGCTGGTGAGAATGTGGAGAAAAAGGAACCCTTGTGCACTGTTGGTGGGAATGCAGACTAGTGCAGCCACTATGGAAAACAGTATAGAATTTCCTCAAAAATCTAAAAATGGAACTGCCTTTTGAACCAGCAATTCCATTGATAGAATTATATCTGAAGAATCCTGTAACACTAATTCAAAAGAACCTATGTACCCCTATGTTCATAGCAGCGCTATTTATAATAGCCAAATGCTGGAAACAACCTAGTCTATCTGTAGATGAGTGGATCAAAAAACTGTGGTACATTTACACAGTGGAATACTATGTAGCAGAAAGAAAGAAGAAACTTCTACCATTTGCAACAACATGGATGGAACCAGAGAGCATTATGCTTAGTGAAATAAGCCAGGCAACAAAAGAAAAATACCATATCACCTAATATAGGAGACTAATGAACAACACAAACAACCAAGCAAAACTGAACCAAAAGGCCTAAACCTGTGATCTCATTATCTGAGTGATTGTCTAATACAACAAGGATGCCAGCCTGTTAAACCAAGCACGCTGTTGTCCAGGGACAGCAAGCTGACCTGTAGTCTGCAAGATCCTTCCCTAAGTGGGAAGGCCAATCTCCCTGCTACACCCCCACTCTTATTAGGAATTTATGGACCCAAAGGTAGATAGGATGATGACCATGCCCAGCTTGAAGCAGCTAGAGGAGCACGAGACCTTCACCCATTGTCCTTTATAAGATTATAAAAGGGTCTTAAGTTTGAGAGGGGGAACTGTTATTTTTTATTGTTATTAAAAAATAAATAATTAATTGATTGATTTAAAAATAATAGTATAGGGAAGGGTGAAGCCAAGGAACTTATATGCACGACCCATGGACATGATCTAAGGGGTGTGGGATTGCTGGGGTGAGGGGAATACTGGGCGGAGGGGAGCCAAGGGGAAAAAATTGGAACTATTGTAACAACATAATCAATAAAATATACTTTACAAAAAAGTAATTGTAGGATAAATCTAAATAAAAATAGTACTTATAATTAAAATAATACCTTAAAAATATCACACTAAATCTAGTATTTAAATTTCCTGATACTAGAACAACTCTTAAAACAAATCACTAAATAAAATTACAGGAAAATGATGTTACAAAATCTCTCACAAAGTCTGAATTTAACCATTTGCTGAAAGAATCAAATCCAAATAGGTTTAATTCAAGATTAAAGGATTAGTTTAACATTTAAAAGTCAACCAAATCATTCATCACATTAACAGAAAAAGAATGTGTTATCTTTTCCATAGATATACTCTATATATTTGGTAATATTCAAAACTCTTTCACGAGGAAGAAATAAAGAAACACAGGGTAACTTTCTTATTTCAAAAAAGGTAATGTATAAAACCAAAATCCAACTGCCAAACCAGAATAAAAAGGTAATCTAACATAAATCTATAGAGTTAAAATATTGAAAACATTTTCCCCAAAATTGAAAGCAGGACAAGAATATCAACTATCACTATTGTTAATCAAAATTGTACAGACATTGTATCTAATGTTCTAAGACCAGATAAAGAAATAAAAAGCACAAATAAAGGAGAAAATAACACTGTCATTATTTACATATGGCCTACTTATGTTAGTAGAAACCCAAAAATTTCCTAAAAATAAGTCATTAAAATTAAGAAGTAAATTTATCAAGGTCATAAGACACAAGTAGTCAATATTAAGAATTTTAATTGTAGTTTTATACAGCAGGAACAAACAATAAAATTTTAATAACAAAAATTAAATAGAAATATTTATGATAGTTGTCAAGACCTTTATGTAGAAAACTATGTTATTAAGTGAAATTAAAGAATATATAAATAGAAGGAAGGGTATACCATATTTATAAGTTAGAATCTTAATACTGTTAATTCCCCAACAGTTGACTTATAAATATAATGTATTCCTTGGTAGTCAGAAATTATTAACTTTATTTAAATGTAAAGGGATAAAAATAGCTAAATCACTGAGGAAGAAAAATGGGTGGAGAAATCACAAAACCACGTTTTAAGATACATTACAAAACTGCAGTATTTAAGAATGTACTGCTGTTGAAAGATTAGACAAATAGAAATACAGAGCATAATAAAAACACTAGAAAAAAACCCCATACAATATTATGCCACTTGATTTGTGAGAGAGGTGACATTATATTACAGTAGGAAAAGGATGGTTTTTCAAAAAATGGTTCTCTCTAGTCTGGACTAGTCACTTTTGTCTTTGATAGATTTGTTTCCTGTTCTTTTTTTTTTTTCTTTCTTTCTTTTTCCTTTTTATCACTGTGTGGTTGCCTCTCACTCGTGCCCCCAACCGGGGACCTGCTGTGCAACCTAGTCATGTGCCCTGACTGAAAATCGAATCAGCAACATTTGGCTTTCAGGCGGACGCTCAATCCACTGAGCCACAGCAGCCAGGGCTGTGTTTCCTGTTCTTATGCAAAACTATTAGGAATGTCTCAAATGTAATCATAGATGTAATTATAAACCTATTCCAATTACAGCTACCAGTCCTGTTTTCTAGTTTAATGTTCCAAATAGGTCTAGTCAAGTTTTATAATTGGACTCTAATGATAGCCATCACAGTTTAACTTGCTTTTTTATTTCCTCAAAAACTATTACTATGTAATGCACATTTTTAAATGGTATTAATTTATAGAACTTATATTTTAAGACTTAAATTGTTTCCTTCCATCTCAAATAGAAAGCACTGCTTGTTTTTCCCCTCAAATCAATTTATTTTCCACAGAAATCAAGATATAAAAAATACTTCCTATCATTGGCTACAAAGTAAAGGTAGTTACATATAGAAATGCAGTTTCAAGTAGTAGAACTTACTGGGGCTATAAATGACCCAGATCTACAGAAATACTGAAATATTTTCAAATTATACACTAATGAATATTGTTTGTAAAGGCAAAGGCAAAAGAAAGTAGTTAAAAGTCATAGAAAAGTTCAGCGACTGTGGGAAGACATATGAGAAAAGTTCTTTGAATGTCTTTTTAACTATTTCAAGATAATTAAGTACTTAGTTATAGGAGAGTCCATAGCTAAACACAGCTAACTAGAAAAACTGTATGATGGTCAAATAAACGATGGTCTTCTATGTTCTTTGGACTATACCAAATAAGAGAAAACACTTTGTTTTTATCAGAATATGAAAGGGGTACCCTACAGATGGAGAGAGAGTAATATATTTCCAATTAATAGAAAAAAAAAGAACACTTAAATACATGCGATTATCTTTCTATATTGGCAATGAAAATATGTCAGAAAATAAAAGAATTTGAAATGCAGAACATTTATGCAAGCCTTCACATCTTCTTGACAATAGAAAATGTAGGATAAAGAATCATTTATTTGAAATAAAACCTGAGCTTACTTTGGGTCCCTTCATGTCACAAATTAAACTGTGCTTATATATTTCTCAGTCAAATCTTCAATAAAATCAAAGAAGTGAATACAGAACATAAAAACAGCACAAAACAATATCACATATAATTGCTAATTGTCAACAAAAAACAAAAACAAAAAACATTTGTGCCATTATTTGAAAAGCAATGTTTTCTTTTAAGTAACAGGAAATTGCAGTATCAGCTTTGTAGTGAAATGACCTTTGCTTTCACCTGATGTATCAAAAGAAATAAACTATTCAATCAGTCCTAGGAATAATAGTTAACAGCACTATTGCAAAAGCTACTCAGGAAGTGAAATGAAGTAATAAAAGAGAATAAAGACGCTTTAAATGATTGAAGCTATAAACAATGATAAGCTCTACATCACACAAAAAGCAGTGTTGGAGGACCCTGATCACTTTTGTCTTGAGTTATCTTTGAGATGAATACATCTGATTGCCTGAGAGCACAAAGAATTGATTGCTTGGCCACGATGTGTTATGTAATGAGACATTACATTAATTTCACTTGGAATTTAAGTTTGCATATATATTTTTTTTGCTAGAAAATGACAACTACTTTGTTGGAAATAAAGAAGGAATGACATATCATATTTGTAAATTTGAACCTTAAAATTGTTAATTCTCCAACAATTAGTTATAGAATTTAATGCACCCTATGTATTCAGATACCATTAATGGTATGTAAATGTAAAAGAATAAGAGAGCCAAAGCACATGGAAGAAAAATGGATTGAGAAGTTCTAATACCAGATTTTAGTATAGTTCGTAAACATTCTAAACTTATTCTCTTCCAAATCTAAGTTTTTTGTTTATCCTCCACTTAATTTTCAATTTTATTTGCTTTGATAGGAATAACTGATTTTAAATGTTTTCATTAATTTTCACTTTCAGAAATAGCTTTGTAAAAGATATACCCCAATGAAGTACACTTTACATGGGATTTAGCCTTCAATAATATGAGGAGCAAATATTATAACATATTGTGCCTAAAATACACAGTTTGTTCCATTGCCGTTCCATAGGGTAGGTATGTAATTCTTCAAATACAAAAAAAAAAAAAAAAAAAAAAACCAACTATGAGATAGAACAGTAGCAATTACCAGAAGCTCCCACAAAAGGGATTCTGAGAGTAAAAACTTGTATCAGTGCTTCATGGAATGAAAATAGAGAAATTGAGCCCAAGATCAGTAATATCCTGTGAGAAACTAACACAAATACTCCTAGAAGAAAAGTGTCCTGAATTTAGGCTTCAAGATTTTCTAGAGTTTAAACATGTATAAACTCACAACTGAAGACCAACACATGCAAACACAAAAAACAAACCTCCATAAATGAAAGTCAGAAAAAACATTTTTTTTTAGCTCTGTGCTATATAATTATCCATCTTGCCATTTTTCCTTAAATATATTTGTTATAGTTATTCTAATATCTTTATCTAATAATTCCAATAACTGTGTTGTTTATGAACCTGTTTCTATTGCCTGTTATTATTTCCTTGGTCCTGATTCTTATTTATTTGAGTGAATGTCAGAAATTACATAAGAAGAGATTACTGAACCTTTGGATGATAGTCTTTTCCCAAGAAATAGTTCACCACTTGGTAAGCAAATATCAGTGTCCCCTCCCAGGGGAATTTTGACCCTGGGGATCATTTGGCAGTGTCTGGAGGCATTTTTTAGTGTAGTGATGGGTTGTATGTGCTACTGACATCTAGTGGTTAGGGGTCAAGGATGCTGCTAAACATCCTGAAAGTACACAGCACAAAAAATTATCTAGTCCAAAATGTTGAGTGCTGCTACTGAGAAAATCTAAAACAAGTGAGGGCACATCCAAATAGCAATTGAGCTGACTGAAGGCTGAGTTGCATTTATCTCTTGTTTACCCTTCTCCCAAGAGGCTCAAAAATACTGATACCTGAGCTCATGCACATACATACATATGCACATATGCATGCTCACATGAATATGAACCCAATGAAATCTACTCTTCATTTTCTAAGACTGATCACTTTCACCCTCTCACAGAATCATTGTCTTCCCTTTCCTCAATCCCCACACTCAATCACCCCTTAAGTCTTCAATAGGTATCGTTATGATACTTAAAATAGAATATTGGTACTGCTTTAACAGATGTCGATTTATCTAAAATGTGCTCCATGGTGCTGAAGTCTGTTATATAATTTTTAAATATAAGCTGTTAATTTGCATCTTGCACTTACTGCTTATGTAAGCTTTAGCATTTTTATGCCATTTCCTAAGACTCCCATTTACTATATTTTAATGTTATTGACTTTATTCTCTATTAAAAAATACTTTCCTAATTTCAATTCAAGATTTTAAAATGTTATATATAGACACACATATACATGTACTAAAATGCTAAGTGCCTTTTACTTTTTAAATAATAATTTGTCTAATTTAAAATATTATCATAAATAAATGAGCCAGCAAATCCCACTCCCCCCCCAAATATTATCATATAAAGCAATATGTAAATAATCACAAGTCAATACAGGATCAATGTAAATAAAAAGAAAATATACATGTAGAAGACAGGAACTTCTCTGTTGAATTCAGGTTCAGAAACAACTATTGTTCATGTTGCAATGAATTTCATTCTAGTCCTTTATCTACACCTATTTTTACATATGTGGGTAAGCAATGCAATATAATTTTATCTAAAATTATGACAAGTATTCTAGTTAGGAGCAGTTTGAAGAGGATTCATGTTAAATAAGATAATTCTTTCAGTAGCTCTTTTCATGATCTAAACTGTGCCTGGGCTTAATTCAGAAGTGTGGTATTTTTTGGAAAGGAACAGATAAAGATAGTATATGTTATCAGCCTTGACCTCTGCTGCACACATTTGAATTCCTCTTGCTAACAGAATTTCAAGTACAGATTAATTTACTTAGAGCTTGACTAATTGGCCATTCACTTTCAGTGGAGACAGAATGCTGATTTAGTCACTTAAATCAATAAATAGGCTATCTCTAGGAGAAAAAGAAGCATCTTTCTACACCACTCTTTAAAAATCGCCCATGGACTTATAAATAAGCTTCTTTACCTTATATGTTACCCAAGAATAAGAAGAAATGTAAGGATCATGGGAACTCTTTTCTTTGCTCCTTTCATTCAGGATTTTTCTAAAGTAGATTATTCATTTGTTCTGTTTTCTTATCTGCCAAGACCACCATTAATATTCAACCATGTGAACAGCATTCTAGATACTGTATAGAACACAGAAGGAGAGTGTCAAAGATCTGAATCAAACAGATGTGTCCATTAAAATTGATGACCCCAAGAAAAAATAAAAGTTGCCCTCCAATATGAATTCCAATCTCCACAGAAATAAAACTGACTTCAAAATATTTTGTAATGATAAAGAAAACTGAGACTTCCAGCCAAGATGGAGGCCTAGACAAACATGCTGCATCTCCCTCCACAACTAAGAAGGACTACAACTACCTCAAAACTAGAGGTAACCAGAAGTTCCAGAAAACTGAGCTGCATGGAAGTCCAACAAACAAAAGTATAAAGAAGAAATACTCATCTAGACAGGTAGGAGGAGTGGAGCCAGGGCTGAGAGGACGCAATGTGGTAGTGGTGGCAGCAGTGGTGGCAGCGGAAGGTTGGCAGAAAGTTTAGTCACATGTTTTAAAAACTATGGAGGGACACCTTGGGAGCGCTCTCAGCACCAGGCCAGACCACAGAGCTCACAGTCCGAGCTCTGGAGAAAATAAAGCTTTATTTCTTCTGACTGTGCAAACCAGTGGGGGTTGGGGTGGAGGAAGAAACTGCCAGTCTCTCGGCAGAGTCTACTTGTTTAAAGGGCCCCCACGGTCCTAGAACACTCACAGACCCACCCATCATGGGAACAACAGCCAGGGCAACAGCTAGAGAGGCTCCAGTCCCATACAAAAGTGGAAGAAGTGCCTGGAAAAGGGGCGAGTGCTGAGCAAGTGACATTGTTTCCTCTCACACCCCTTCTCCACATACAGTGCCACAATGTGGTAAAACATGTTGCCCTGTGCTGATGAATATCTAAGGCTCCACACCTTACAACATAACAGGTGTGATAGATCTACCTAAGACACGGAGGCAAACAAACACAGGAGCCTGTCAAGGTGAGGAGACAGAAAAGTATGGCCCAAAAGTGGGAACGGGTCAAGGTTCCAATGGGAGAACTAAGCAACGAGGAGATAGCCAAGCTAACAGATGAAGAGTTCAAAATATTGGTGATAAAGATGCTCACAAACTTGACAGACACCCTTAAGTATGGCAAACACATAAGAAAAGAAGTGAAAGCTAAGCTAAATGTAATGAAGAAAAATCCACACAAAACCAGTGGTGAAGGGAAGGAAACTGGGGTTCAAATCAATTATTTGGAACATAAGGAGAAAAAAAACCAAAAAACAGTCAACCAGTACAGAATGAGAAAAAAAAAATTGAAAAAAATAAGAAGGTTAGAAACCTCTGGGACAACTATAAACGTGCCAACATCTGAACTATAAGGGTGCCAGAAGGACAAGAGGAAGAGTAAGAAATTGAAAATTTATGTGAGAAAATAAAGAAGGAAAACTCCCCAAATTTGGCAAAAGAAATAGACATACAAGTCCAGGAAACACAGAGAGTCCCAAACAAGCTACACCCAAAGAGGACCACACCAAGACACATCATAATTAAAATGCCAAAGGTGAAAGATAAAGAAATCTTAAAAGCAGCAAGAGAAAAGCAGAGAGTTACCTACAAAGGGGTGCCTATAAGACTTTCAGCTGCTTTCTCAAAAGAAACTTTGCAGGCAAAAAGGGACTGGCAAGGAGTATTCAATGTGATGAAAAGCAAGAATTTACAATCAAGATTACTCTATCCAGCAAAGCTATCCTTTAGAATGGAAGGGGAGATAAAGTGCTTCCCAGACAATGTAAAACCTAAGGTACCCATCATCACCAAACTATTATTATATGAAATGTCAAAGAGATATACTTAAGAAAAAGAAGATAAAAATTATGAACATTAAAATGACAACAAACTCACAAGTATCAACAACTGAATCTAAAAAATAAAAGCAAAATCCAACTAAGTAAACGAGAATAGGAACAGAATCATAGGTATGGGGATCATCTGGAGGGTTATCAGGTGGGAGGGAGAAGGGGGAGTAACCGGGAAATGGTGCAGGGATTAAGAAGCATAATTGGTTGGTACAAAATAGACAGGAAAGTTATGAATAATATAGGAAGGTTGAAGCCAAAGACTTATATGTACAACCCATGGACATGAACTAAGGGGGGTGGGATTGCTAGAGGGAAGGGAGGTACTGGGCAGAGAGGAGAAAGGGAAAAATTGTAATATTGTAACAACATAATCAATAAAATACACTTTAAAAAATTAAAAAATAAAACCACTGTTATGGGTTGAGCAGATTAGCTAGTGAATAAGGGGGTCACATATAATAAAAGAAATCACACTGAAAGAAAGGGACCCATAGTAACATGCAGAATAGGGATAAGAATGTATCATATGATGCTCTTAAAAATTTGTTTCAGTTTGTGTAATGGGCAGGTGAAGGGAAAAGTAGAATTACACCCTTAGTATATATATTAGATTTTCTTTACAGACTTTGGTATATGTGTTAGATTAGATTATTTGCACAGGCTCTATATAACATCAGGTCAGCAGACAGGACATGTTCAGTGAAGGCTTAAAATAATGAAATGTTAACAATAATACTTTTATTAAGAAACAAAAAATGTTTTTATGTAATTTTTATTAAGAATAGAAGATATACTGGGGGTAACATAATTTAAAACACTAACTAATAAAATAAAATGTAGCAATTACATCCATATTCAAATTTAAAATGCAATGAACACTTCATTATGTTTAAGGCAAAGTCTAAGCACTATTCTTTCTGCATTTGGGCTAGTTTTCCATCAGAGGCAATATTGGGAACACAGTATAATAAACTTAATACTATTGGAACTAAAAGAGGAGCCTGGGTATATATCTAGGACATTTTTATTTTTTAAAGAAGTAAATAAGGAGGATGTGAGAACTACTCTCAAAGAACACGTTCAATAAGGGTGAGGTTTAGTTATTCACAAAGTTAGGAAAATATTGCCAACTATTACAAACAAAAGGGTGTTAAGGTGGTGACCTTTAATTTGTTCTATGAATACAAACTGCCACCAAACCAGTCATCTCATGCAGTAGTCAACATGGCACATCAGTGGGAGGTAGTGGACATTTGATTTAAAAGCGGAGAAGCAAATAAGTATCAAAGGTCTTCGTATATATTTTATTTTTTATAATTTTTAAATTGTTTTTAAATTTTTAAAATATATTTTATTGATTATGTTGTTACAGTAGTTCCATTTTTTTTTCCTTTTCTGCCCTTTGCCCAGTGCCCCCTTTCCCTCCAGCAATCCCACCCCACTTAGTTCATGTCCATGGGTGGTACATATAGGTTCTTTGGCTTCAACCTTTCCTACATTACTCTTAACTTCCTCCTGTCTAGTCTGTACCAACCAATTATCCTTCTTAATCCCTGCATCATATCCCCATTTCTCCTCCTTACCCCTCCCAGCTGGTAATCCTCCAAATTATCCCCATACCTATGATTCTGTTCTTATTCTGGTTTGCTTAGTTGAAATTTGTTTTTATTTTTTAGATTCAGTTGTTGATACTTGTGAGTTTCTTGTCATTTTAGTGTTCATGGTTTTTATCTTCTTTTACTTAAGTCCCTTTGACATTTCATATAATAATGACTTGATGATGATAAACTCCTTTAGCTTTACCTTGACTGGGAAGAACTTCACCTGCCCTTCCATTCTAAATGATAGCTTTGCTGGATAGAGTAATCTTGGTTGCAGGTTGCCTTTCATCGCATTGAATACTGCTTGCCAGTCCCTTCCTGCCTGCACAGTGTCCTCTGAGAAATCAGCTGATAGTCCTAAAGGCACGCCCCCATAGGCAACTCTCCACCTCTCACTTGCTGTCCCCAGGACTCTCTCTTTATCGTTCACCTTTGGCATCTTGATCATGATGCATCTTGGTGTGGTCCCCTCTGGGTCCAGCTCACCCAGGACCCTCCCTGCTTCTCGAACCTGTATGTCCATCTGCTTCACAAAATTTGGGAAGTTTTCCTCATTTTTTTCAATTCTTGATTCCTCATTCTGCACTGGTTGACTGTTTTTTTCTTCCTTATGTTCCAAATCATTGATTCGAACCCCAGTTTCCTTCCCTTTACCACTTGTTTGTGTGGATTTTCCTTTGTTTCACTTAGCAAAACCTTCACTTCTTTCCTTATGCATCTGCCATACTCAAGCATAACTGTCAAGCCTGTGAGCATCTTTATCACCAGTGTTTTGAATTCTGCATCTGTTAGGTTGGCTATCTTCTCATCTGTTAGGTTGTCTATCTCCTTGTCGCTTAGTTCTCTCACTGGAATCTTGGTCCATTTCCCCTTTTGGGCCATATTTCTCTGTCCTCTCATTCTGACAGGCTCCTGTGTTTGTTTGCCTCTACATCCCAGGCAGAGCTGTCACTCCTGCTATGTTGTAAGGGGCAGAACCTTAGGGATTCGTGAGTACAGGGTGACCTGTTTCACCACGTTGTGGCGCTGTATGTGGGGGAGGGGTCCAAGAGGGAACAATGCCGCCTGCCCAGCACTCTCCCTTTTTCCAGCACCCCTCCCACTTTCACACTGAACTGGCACCCCTCTAGCTGTTGCCCTGTCCATCGTTTCCAGAGTAGGTGGGTCTGGGGATGTCCTAGGACTATGGGGGCCCTTTAAACAAGCAGACTCTGCTGAGAGACAGGCAGTTTCTGCCTCTGCCCCAACCCCCACTGGTCTGCACAGTCAGAAGCAATGAGGCTTGATTTTTCCCAGTGCTGGGACTATGAGCTTCAAGGTCCAGTGAGGAGCTGGGAACACTCCCCAGGTGTCCCTCTTGCGCTTTCCATCAGCCTGCTGCTGCCACCACTGCTGCCGCCACCATACCGTGTCCTCTGCACCTTGGTTCCACCCCTCCTACCTGTCTGGATGAGTATTTCTTCTTTATATATTTGTTTGCTGGACTTCCATGCAGTTTGATTTTCTGGAACTTCTCGTTGTTTCTAGTTTTGAGGTAGTTGTATTCCTTCTTAGTTGTGGAGGGAGACGCAGTGTGTCTGTCTACGCCTCCATCTTGGCCAGATCTCTTCAGAGATTTTTTAAAAGAAGGTAAAGACATAAGACTTAACAATTAACTATATAGGAAGGAGAAGTGAAAATTGGGATAACTGATATAGAAATATTAAATAAGAAACAGAAGAGAGAAGAACTTAAATTTACAATGCTTCTTTTTTATATATCAGGTTGCTCTCAATTCAAGTCCTCTGGTTTCCTTGCAATGCCAACTCTTTAATTGCCTGTATAGGCATAGGAAGTGAACTACCACAGGGATTTGCATTTTTTGAGGATAAATTATTAGTGCATTAATTTGACTAAATGTATCTTGTCTACCACCTCACTTTTTGTTACATTTAAATATTCATGTCTAACAACTGTTTTTTGCAATATGCTCTTTCTTCCCACATAAGGAAATAGATAAGATAAAGCAAACATCTGTTCTATGCCATCAACCAAAGTGGTAATTTTGGTATATCCATTTCCTTCTCAGGCATTCTATGTGTTTCTGAGTGGAACACTTCCACTTTTTCCCGTCTAGAAGTTGATATGTTTAAATAATTATAAGAAAGCACTTCTAGGAGAGTTGACAGTCACTGACAACTTCATTGTCCTTAGACAATGATGTGTCTTCCACATATCAGTTCTGGGTTGAAAACTACCTGCTGCAGTTCTGTGACTGTCACCATCCAACCAGGTTCCTGTCATTGTAATAACTACTCCCTGTTCTCTGTTTGATTTTTTCTCTACACAAATCCTTGGAGGAAAGTCCTGATTTAATCTCCATTTTGCAGACAACGCACATAGATTGATAGGATTTATTTAGGTAATTTACTCAAAGTTATTAGTCAGGAAATAGTGGAACAAGGATTTGATCCAATATATGGCTTAAAATATAATTTAAATCACTAAGTTATAGTTATTCTTTATTTTGGGCAAATGTTAAATATAAGTAATTAATACTATTAGTTAGCATAATACATATTTGTTTTTATTATTATTCTATTACAGTTGTCCAAACTTTCCTCTTTGCCTTCCACCCAACCTGACCTCCACTTCCATACTCAATCCCCACAACATGGTTCATGTCCATGAGTCATTCATATATGTTCTTTGACTAGTCATTTCCCCTTCTTTCCACCACTATAGCCCTCGCCTCTGGCCGCTGTCAGCCTGTTCCATGTTTTGATGCCTCTGGTTCTATTTTGCTTATTAGTTTATTTTGTTTATTGCATTTCTCTAATAAGTGATATCATATGGTATTTCTTTTTCATCAACTAGCTTATTTCACATAGCATAATATTCTCCATTTCCATCCATGCCATTGCAAATGGTAGGAGTTCCTTCTTTCTTTTTGCTGTGCAGTACATTGTGTAAATGCACCACAGTCTTTTGATCCACTTATCTACTGATGGGCACTTAGGCTGTTTCCAGCACTTAGCTATTGTAAATAGTGCTGCTATGAACATAGGGGTGAATAAGTTCTTTTGAACTAGTGTTTTGGGATTCTTAAGGTATACATGCAGCAGTGGAATTGCTGGATCATAAAGAAGATACTTTTTTTTTTTTTAGGAAATTCCATACTGTTTTCCACAGTGGTTACACAACTTTGCATTACCATTAGCAGTGCACTAGGGTTCCCTTTTCTCCATATCCTCACCTGCGCTTGTTGTTTGCTGATTTATTAATGATTGCCATTCAGACAGCTGTGAGGTGATAGCTTATTCTGGTTTTAATTTGCATCTCTCTAATGGCCAATGATATTGAGCATCCTTTCCTATGTCTATGGGCCATTTGTATGTCCTCCCTGAAGAAGTGTCTTTTCAGTCCTTTGCCCATTTTTTAATCGGAATGTTTGTCTTCCTGGTATTGAGTTGTATGAGTTCTTTATGTATTGTGTAGATTAAACTTTTTTGTGATGTATCATTGACAAATATTGCCTGATGTATCATAGATAAGTATGTTCTCCCATATGGTCAGCTCCCTTTTTACATTGATAATGGTTTCTTTAGCTGTGCAGAAACTTTCTAATTTGATGTAGGCCTATTTATTTATTTTTTCCTTTATTTCCTTTGCCCTAGAACATACAGCAGCAAAAATATTGCTACATGGGGTATCTGAAATTTTACTGTCTATATTTTCCTGCTTTTCAAAATAAAATAAGGCTCATGATAGAAAAGTCACTCTAAATACAAGGGAGGTACTAAAGAAATGTGTCATGCAAAAATTCAAGTATCTGCTATCAGGATAAAGGAAAAAATGTTTGTAGCATTTCCTTACAAACACATTTACAAGCCAGTTTGCTTATTTGAAAAACACACTAACCTATTGTTTCTTCATAAGAGAAAGAAAATAAGGCACATCTTCTAATGCTATTAGTATATAGTACTTTACAAAATATAAAACTATAGTGTGGGGCATCAATTTATTTACCTTAATCAAAAATCCTTTGGGAATTTGAGGATTTAATAAGAAAATTGGGACCCAGAGGTGAACCTAAACAATACATAAATTTTTAAGAAAACAGTGTCTCTAAGTTTCTCTCTTCCTCTCATTTTTGTTCTCACTACTACACAGGCACTTTACACTTTGATGTCTACATATTACAGAACAGTATTATAAGAATGTGATAAAGGTAGTCAGGAGAACACAGATACCTGGGCAGCTTCTTGGAAAAGTGACACATATAGTGAGTTCTAAAGTTAGCCTAACTGAGTATGGAAGAGAAAAGAGGTCTAGACTTTTTTAAAAGGCTTAATACAATTTAATCTATAATATTAGAAAGTCAGTTTTGGATTTTGGCAAGATTAGCTTGACAGCAGTATGAAGAAAACATAAAACGCACAATACAATAGAGGAATCAGGTAACAGATTCTTAGAGTAATACTCTGAGATGATGATATGTGGTAAGGTTATAACAGAAGTACTTAAAGAATCAGATATTTCTATATTTGACTGAAAAGAGAATATCTAAACAAGCATAAAATTTCAATAAGAAATATTACTCACAGGGCCAATATATTAAAATATTTTAAATCAATTTCTTCATGTTTATGTATTTATTTAATTTTAATTTAAGTATGGTTGGTATACAATATTAGTTTCAGATGTACAATATAGTGATTTGACATTTATATCACTTACAATGTGATTGTCACACTAAATCTAGTAATCTGTCACTGTGCAAAATTATTACAATAACCAAGCTCTTCATGCTTTCATTTCTTCTAATTATTTATTTACAAAGTCTCATATTATAATTGTGAAATGTGAAAATTCACAAGTGGAAAAGTAAATATTTAATATATATTTTACATAAACAAGCAAGCCATGAAAGTTGCTAATTTCAGGACTTTATTCTGTACTTGTTTCCCCTGTGTCTTGAATAATTTTTTGGTTCACAATTGTCTCATTTCAGAGTTAATCAAAAAATGTGAATCAGAGAAACAAATGTGTTTTCACAGGTGAATTTCAATCAAAATTAAAAACCTATCAATAACAAAAGTGAGATGTTCAAAAGCCAACAAGATTCTAAAGCTAAAATTATCTTTTTATTGATTCATATGCATACACCTCTTTATTAAGAAGGAAACTATGTTAATCATAATTTTAATTATGTTAATCTTTAAAAATTTGAATAGGTATTTGTATTTGTAACATATCAGTTTTAAAGTAATTATAATACATATATAGAAAAATGCACAAACCATGAGTGTATGACTCAATAAATTTTCATAAGGTGAACAGACCCATGTCACACTCAAATGAAGAAATATAAGGTTACTAACACCTCCAGGTGTTACTCTTCTGCCCCAATTATCAGCCCAAAACACAACCACTAATCTGGCTTCTATTACTATAGATCAGTTTTTGAAATTTATGTAAATGAATCATATAGGATATAGTCTTGTGTCTAGCAATTGTTGCTGGGGTAAAATTATACAAATAATTTTTCCTTATATTGTTTTCTAGAAGCTTTGCAGATTTATTTAATAATTTTAATGTTCTGCCTGAGATTCTTTTGGATATCTATATCTAGATATATTGATATATTCATGTTGTTAGTTAATATTGGTAGTTTTTTCCCCCATTATTATGTCTTTTTATAATTGTCTTGCCTTTATGTACTAACTAGGTTTACCAAAACAATAATAAATACAATGGTACTAACAGGAATCTTCATTGTTTTCTATCTTAGAGGGGAAAGCTTTAAAGTTTTCTGCTTAAACCATTAAATATATGTTTTTCATTCATTTTGACTAACTCTCTCATTTGTTAATGCCCAATCTGCTGTTAAATCCACCATCTGAGCTCTCAATATTAGTGACTTTAATTCACATTAGTATTCTTATATTGGTTAGAAAAATGTGTTGAAGTTCTACAACCTGACATCTCCTTTCTTAAACTTTGATCTCCTATATCTGATATTCCAGCATTGTCTATAGGTCTTTTTCTACTCTATTTCCAAATGGTCCTAGTTGGTTTTGTTTTTTTCACTTTTTTGTCTTCTTAAACATTTTTATTGGATATAGGACATTGAAGAGGCTCTGAGTGGTTTAATATTTATCCTGAATAATTTATCTTATTCTCTAGCAGGCATCAACATTAGAGGTAGATCTCCACAATTCAATTAGGAACTGAGCTGACTTCAAACAGGTGGCGACCCCTGCTAGGTTGCTCTGTCTCTAATTCAACAACACTTCTCCAGGCTTCTATAAAAATATGGGTCATGCTCTTAGTGGATCCAGAGATTCAGTGTTTGCCTCCGAAGCACCACACGACTCCCTGAAGTTCTAATCATCCATTAGTCACTTTCTTCTAAGAGTCTTAGTCTCCAATCCTTCACTGCTCATAAACTGGCAAAAACCTTAGAGAGAAAATTAGGGTGAAGTATTGGTTCTATTTTCCACATGTTCCTTATCCTTAAGATTATGACCTCTCAAGTCCTGGCAGTCTTCATAGCTTCACACTTATGTATTTTGTCACCATCTCTTTAAGATTTTAGACAATTCTATTAGCTTCTCTTTTTATATCTAAGCCCTCTGCTGGCTTCTCATCTTTCCCTGCATAAGATAAAAATCTGCAAATAATCTGTGGGGAAAGCATTGCACAGGATACCAGGTTCACACTTAAATTAGTTTCTGTTCTCTGAGATCTTGGCTTCTCAAGGCCTGACTGTCTCAACAGCATTCCAATTCCTTCAGACATATTTTTAAGAAGATATTCTGGTGGTATTAATTCAGCTTTTCTTGTTTTTGCCCATAGCATTGGTCCATTAAAACTATTTCATCATAGTGAGAAATAGAACCACTTGTTAACTTTTTAATGTGTTTATAGTGAAATTTTGCCACATAAAATCATATACTTTATTACAAATGAATTATAGGCAAATGTCTTGTCATCACAGAACATTTGAAATTAGAAAATGTCAGCTTATGAACTATTTATATTACTGAATCACTTGCTTGCTATTAATTGATTTCTTTAATGTTGGCAAATAGATGCATAAAAAGCTATTCTCAGAAATAGCATTTTTGTTATCATTTGTACTAGAAATTGACTTCAAATAGTTCAGTGGATAATAAATATGTAAACAAGGACATTTAATGATATTTTAATGTTTGAATATAGAAATTTGAAAAATAGAAAAAAGTAATTTATAAATTCAACACGAATTTATCACTTTCAAATTTTTGCCCTATTTGTTTCTGTTCTTTCTTAAACAGATGACATACACAAAAAATACTATAAAACTTAAGGATGTACTTTTAATCTTGTATATTTTACTTATTATATTATGAGCATTGTCTACATTTTACAATTATCATTACAAAACTTTTTTTAAGTCTGGTTCTTCATTCTTTTGCATTTAATTATTTAATAGTATATTCAATATATACATCATTTTCCTTTTTCCACTATTGAAATAAAATTGCAAAAACTAATTTTATACATACAAATCTTTGCATTTTGGAGAATTTGCTTAAGTAAATTCTTTTAAATAAAATTTTTATGTCAATGGGTATAGATTTTTAAGGCTCTTTAATGCACATTGGCAAATTAAGAAACTTCAAGCAAAAGCATCTTCTTCATAACAAATGAATCCTTATGAACACTATCATAAAAAATCTTCAATTTACATATTAAAAAGTTTACATTTCTAATTCAAAAAAAATTTTACACATACATTATAATTAGTTTTTTCCTTTGAGTAAGTTAAGTCCTTCCTCCATTCTTTTTGTATCTTGTATTTGTCACATGATATTTAGGCTTTTTCTTATTAAGAATTATAATTTTTTCCTATTAAACTCTAGCAAAAATAACTATACCAATTACCATAATTGTGCTTTTTTCACTAAGAAACACAGTAGACTGGTAAAATATATTTTAAATTGGTGCCCTACAACAAGAGGCATGTTACTCTCACTCAATATGATGCTTACAGTTTACACTGTTGTGGATGGAAGAAAATGGAGGGTTAAAGCCAATGGAAACACATCATCTAACAGACAGTTGAAGACAATATCCAACATTTCTGTTCCTCCCACTGAACACACACTTATTAACATTAATCATTACTAGCTACTTCCTTCATTAGGCAGAGAACAGCAATAGATTTCTCTTGCAGCAAAATCAGACTGCTTCTGGAGTCAGGTGGAAGAGAAGTTCAATTGAAAAAAAAGAAGAAGCTCTAATATCAAAAGCTAAATATTAGGCTTTCCTCCTACTTAATTTTCAAAAACTGAAAAGAAATTGTTCCAGCGTATAAAAGATAGGAAACTAAAGATTCATGTATAAAATATACTTTCTAAAATTCAGTGTCAGAAAAGGCCACATGTCCCACCTTCATGAATCAGTCCCAGGGTCTAAATCTTGAAGTAGCCATACTATAACCCATTCCTGAGTTTTTCACCTTCTTCTCCAAGGGCCTGTATCCAGACTCTGATTCTATCACATCTGATTTGAACCTAGATAAGTTTCTTGCAAAGAGACTGTTGACTGTGCATCAAAATATTATTGTACTTAAATTTATTTTCCTGAATGAGAATAATGTGACATATGCTAGTGGTCTATACAATATAATGGTACCTAATTTTTTACCTACAAATCTCCTATTGGATTCATGTTTGCAATGTGCTTAAATAAAAATGTCTATTCTAAGATTCACTTGTAGTTAGGCATGGCTAATACCCTGTCTAAAGAGATACAAGCCAATGAATAGAATGATATATAAGCAGAACCCACTGGGTAGGCTCTTGAGAAAGTGTCTATAGAGAAGTTATGTTGGCAAACATTTTTTTCTGTCCTTGGCATTTTACTCTCATTCTTTCTGAGACAAGGCTTGATGTCTGGAATCTCAATGGATATACTCAAAGTATAAGGGTAAGTCTGGTGCAATGCTAAGAACTAAAGCTACCTGGGCCCCCTAATGACATCATAGAGTCACCATATTGGATAATGTCATACTGGATACATTGCTTACACTCACACTTCTTTAAAATGAAACCTCCTTCAAATTTTGTTTAAGCTAGTATTTGGGAGCAGGGGTATCTGTTAATCAGGACAAAAATTATTCCTGACTGATGCAATTCCTTAAGTACTCACTCAGCTCAACTCTGATTTTCCCTGTTGCCTCTTTACTTTGGCCTTCACTCTGCAACTGACTAGTCTTTCCCAGAATCTAGTGACTTAGAAATCCTTCTAAATTTTACAGTCTAATATTTTCACCAGGTATTCACATCACTCAATTGGTTCCTTTATTTGTCCATATTTACATAAATGAGTAAATACTTGTTATTCATCTGAAAAAAATTACTGAATTTTTATTAAACAGGAAACCAGAGTCATGATTAGTTCAGAAAAGGAAAAAATACCTATAGAATAAATTGGTTTTAAAATCAGAAAGATATCCAGAAAATAATAGTAACTTAACATTTTATAAACTATTGTGTTTACTTACTACTACCAATTTATACACAAAAATGACTATGCCTTCTAAGTAATTGTTGAATCCTTAAAAGACAAATTTGAATCTTTATCTGGCAGATTTTGTTTAAAATACTTCTTTCAATGTGAGCTTGGTGAATTATATTTTTCCTGCTGCAGTCTCTCTCTGGGTTTAGAGTAGTTAGAAATCTAAGGATATATTACCTTTGATGTTATCAGTATCTATATATATATATATCAAAGTCATTTGTTATTACTATTAACTATAGTAAATATTAGACTCTACTTCTAATATTTCCCCCCCTTTTTACACTCTCCATAAATGTCACTTAGCCTCCAAATGCAGTGAAAGGGAAAGAATTAAACTTAGCCATTTCCCTCTAGTTTACACATAAAACTCCACTCTTTTTCATTCTGGTGGGGAAAGAATTAATTCAAATATCTACAATGACTAAGCCAATAAATTGAGAGTGCAGAGAAAATACTTTATCCTCTTCTTGACTCTCCTAAATAAGTATGAAGATATCTGACAGCTGCAACAAAAAATATTAGGGCCAATCGGGGAGGCATGTGACCTTCCATACAGTCATATTCAGTTGAGGTGATGTAGCTGGTCAGGGATCTGGACCAATGGTGCTAGATCTTCCACTTTTTCAAGAGTTTCCACAAATCTACATGTGGACCCTAATTTTGAAATGGAGCTAACACTGTGTGGGTCAATCTAAAGGATCACTGTGTTACAACCCCATGAAGATAAGAACTATGGATTTATTGAGAAGTTACAGCACTTCTCATTGTAAAATTGTAAGACATAATGAATATGTAATCCCAGAGTGAGAGACTGAGGGGCACCCAGATTCCACAAGCTCCACCACTCACAGAGAAGAGAAGAGGGGCCCAAAACCCTTGGCCAGACCACAAAGGCACAAGTAGCCTATTAAACCCAAAGCCCCTGAGACTACTTTAGCTTTAGACTCAGAGCACTTCTGTAGACTGTGTGAAGCCTTGGAATTTTCTGGGTTCCTGATGTACATTGTCATTTGCTGCATTACAAGAACCAAACTCTCTGCAATTTTTTACAGTATTTGAATTACTTATGTAATTGAAACTTCATATTTCTCAGTTTGGATTAATTTTTTATATATTTGTTTATTCTCTTTTATTCATTACACAACTAGCATATACTTTAAAGGTTTTATTTTCTTTAATTATTTATATTTATAATTTAATTTGTGTTTTTAAAAATTTTGTTGTTTTGCTTAATTATAAACTAAATATTTCTTTTATAAATATATATTTCCATTTTATTTTAATTTATAAATTATTTTAACACAAAAATATACACTTGTTTTTTTTGTAGTATTGTGTTGTATCAGCCATTTATTTTTTATTTATTCCCTTTAATATATATATTATAATGTATAATTATATAATTACGTATAATATATAAAATACATTATTGTGAATATAGAAATAGATAAAGAAAACAGAAAGAAATTACTCAGTGGGAAAAGTTAAGACTAGTCATTAGCCTAAGAAAGAAAAGTTGAGACTTCCAGGCAAGATGGAGGCTTAGAGTGACACGCTTGGTCTCCCTCTACAACTAGAAAGAAATACAACTACCTCAAAACAAAAGTTAACTAGAAATTCCAGAAAATAAGACTACATGGAAGCCCAATGTACGAAGTTATAAACGAGGGGCGCTTGTTGGACAGGTAGGAAGAGCAAAAGTGGGCAGTGCTGTTTGCGGTTAGCACCAGGGACAGCAGCAGGGAGAGCAATCCTAGCTGCAGTCGAGCCCCAGCAGATCCTAACCACAACGCTGGGAAAAGCAGCCACCACATTGCCTCGGACGATGAGGCCCAGAGGGCGGGAGGACTGATCCCAGTCTCCCAGCAGAGAATAACAGCAAAAATCCATCTTGGAGCCCCGCCCCCACACAAAGTGCCACAGCGCCAGCAAAATAGGTTGTGAATCGCTGCCAGTGGCAGGGTTGTGATGAGTACAGAGGCTCCACCCCCTATAGCCTGCCCCAGAAGCAAAGTAAAATGCAAATCTGTCAAAATGAGGCAGACAACTATAGAAACCCCAGTGATGCAGCTCACCAGGCAACAGATGAAGAATCTGACAGATGAACAAATAAGAAACTTATCAGAGGCTCAATACAGAGCTATAGTTATTAGGTGGCTTACAGAATTAACAAAAGATTTGGAACAGGATGAGAAAGGACTGAAAGCCACTCACCGAAAAGAACAAAAAGACATATGAGACAAGTGGTCAGGAAATAAAATCCAGAGATCAAATCAACAAACCAGAACATAGGGAAGTAACAGTCAGCAAGTGTGGAAAGAGGAAACAGAAAGCAAGGAAAATGAGAAGAGGATTAGAAATCTCTGAAACAGCTATAAGAGATCAAACATATGAATTATAGGATTGCCAGAGGGTGAAGAAGAACTAGAAATTGAAAAATTAAGTGAGGGAGAGAAGATGGCAGAGGAGTGAGGGGAGGCTGTGCTTTCAGGCTCCCGAGACCCATCTCTAGTTTGGACTAATTGCAGACAGAAAATCTCAATGAGCAGCTGGACACTGGCAGGAGTCGAGCCTTGGCACTGCTGGATTAAAGAAAAACCACCTGGGAACAACTTGTTTAGTGAGGATAGCAGAGGAAAAAGGGACGAGGAAAGATTTCTGACTGGGGTGGCTACCCGAGCGGTGGCTGGAAGTATACAAAGGCGTTTTGGCGACCACAGGCTTCCCCAGAGAGGAATCAGGAAGAGAACGGATCTCCGACCGCTGGCAGAGACAGGACTCGACTAGGTGGCATTGGCACTGAAAGACAAGAAACAGTGTACTGCTGTGCAAGTGAGAATGTAATTTTCTTTTATATTTTCCTCTTGTGAACTGCAGAGAGTGGGGGGAAGTTTGGGGGTGATAGGACATTCTTGAGGAGCGCAGGTGCAGAAGTGCTCTCGTCCACTCCCCAACCCACTCTTTGGGTTGCACAGGTGCGCATAGGGAAGTGTCCTCATTCACTGGCCCAGGTGCATGGGGCCGCGCATCCAGGTGTCCCTCGAACACACCCCAACAGACCGAAGATCAGTGCCCCAACGGGCACAGGGAGGGCCCACTGGACACACAGAAGAACATGCGCAGACACCGCTGGCCAGCTCCAGTGTGCGCCAGGCCGGAGTGCAGACCACTTGCTCGGGCCCTGCTTCTGCCCACCCAGGTGGGTGTAGGAATGGTGGGCAGCTGTGGCGCCGGAACAGTGAGAGGCAGCGACTCAACTAGCCAGAAGGAAGATCCTAACAAAGAGCATCTGAAATATAACCAGACAGCATAAACAAATGATATAAAGGGTACACCGAGAACATCAGGCTCAGGAGATCAAAGAGACTGCACCACTGAAACCCCCAGATCTCCTATAAAAAATCTCATACCATGAAGGTGGGAAGTCAAAGCAGACAAACCCCCAAAACAAAAACAAACAAGAAGAATCAAACCTGGTAAGATGCAGAAACAACCTCTCAATGAAAAGAAAAAAGGAATCTCCAGAAAGAGAGGTAGATGGAATAGACATAGCCCAAATGTCAGACATGGAATTCAAAACAATGGTGGTGAGGAAGCTCAATATACTCGACAACCTGAAAAACAACTATGACACCCTCCAAGGAAGTTATTAACAGCGTCAAAAAAATTATGGGAACTTGCAGAGAACTAGAGCAGCATAAAAAAAGAGAAACTATTAACAAGAACCAGGAAGAAATAAAGAATACAATCTCTGAACTGAAAAACACAGTAGAATCAGTCAAAAGCAGACTAAACAAAGCAGATGATCGGATTAGTGAGTTAGAAGATAATGTAGTAAAAAACTCCCAGGCAATACAGCAAAATGAAAAATGATTTAAAAAGTACGAAAAAGAAGTAAGGAAATTAAAGAATAGCATAAGGAAATACAATCATTGGGATTAAAGAGGGATCAGGAGAACAAGGAATAGAAAAACTGATAGGAGAAATAGTGACAGAAAATTTTCCCAACATGATGAGAGAAAAAGTTATGCAAGTTCAGGAAGCGCAGAGTTCCAATGAAGAGGAACCCCAAAAAACCCACTCCAAGGCACATCATAATTAAAATGGCAACATTCAAAGACAAAGAGAGAATCCTGAAAGCAACAAGAGAAAAACAGCAAATAACATACAAGGGAGCTCTGATAAGGCTATCGATCAATTTCTCAACAGAAACACTGCAAGCCAGAAGGAAATGGTCAAAAATATTTCAAGCAATGAAAAACAAAGGCCTACAACCAAGAATACTCTACCCAGAAAGGGTCTCATTCAAAATGGACGGTGAAATAAGGAGTTTCGCAGACAAAGGAAGACTAAAAGAATACATCTCCACCAAACCAGCATTGCAAGAGATGCTAAAGAGAATGTTCTAAGAAAAAAGAAGAAAAAAATAGGAGAAAACAGAGGAAAAAAGGGAAATGAATAAATACATGTCAATAACAACCTTAAATGTAAATGGATTAAATGCTCCAATTAAAAGACATAGGGTAACAGAATGGATAAGAAAACAGGATCCACATATTTGCTGTCTACAAGAAACACACCTCAAAATAAAAGATTTACATAGACTAAAAGTAAAGGAATATAACAAAATATTCCAAGCAAACAAATCTGAAAAAAAAAGTGAGGGTAGTAGTCCTCATATCAGACAAAATGGATTTCAAATGAAGGGCAATAAAAGGAGACAAAGAAGGACATTTCACAATACTTAAAGGAATAATCCATCAAGAAGATATAACACTGATAAACATATATGCACCCAACATAGGAGCACCCAAATACATAACGCAAATACTAGAAGACCACAAGAAGGACATTAAAAACAACACGCTCATAGTAGGGGACTTCAACACTCCATTATCAACAATAGACAGATCATCGAAGAAAAGAAACACCAAGGATATACAGGCATTGAACAACACACTAAACCACATGGACCTAACTGATATATATAGAACTTTTCACCCCAAAGAAGCAAAATATACATTCTTCTCAAATGCACAGGGAAATTGTCAAAGATAGACCACAGGATAGGATACAAAACAAGCCTCAACAAATTCAAAAATATTGAAATCATATCAAGCATCTTTTCAGACCACAATGCCTTGAAATTAAAATCAACCTCAGAGAAAAAAATCAAAGACACCCAAACTAATGGAAAATGAATAAAATGCAATTAAATAATGAATGGGTTAACAATGACATCAAAGAAGAAATCAAGAAATTTCTATAAACTAACGATAATAAAAACACAACAGCCCAAAACCTATAGGACACAGCAAAAGCAGTCCTAAGAGGACTGCAATACAGGCATATCTGAAAAGGGTAGAAGAATCTCAAATAAAAAATCTAACCCTAAAGCTACAAGAATTAGAACAACAACAACAAACAAAACCTAGGGCAAAAAAAAAAGGAAAAAAATCATCATGATCAGAGAAGAATTAAATGACATAAAGACTAAACAAAAAATCCAAATGATAAACAAAACTAGGAGCTGGTTCTTTGAAAAAATAAACAAAATCGACAAGCCTTTAGCCAAGCTCATCAAGAAAAAAAAGAAGAAGACCCAAACAAACAAAACCAGAAATGAAAGGGGAGAAATCACGACTGATACCACAGAAATACAAAAGATAGTAAGAAATTACTACAAACAACTTTATGGCAAGAAATTTGACAACCTAGAAGAAATGGACAAATTTCTAGAAACATATAACCTTCCAAAACTGAATCGAGAAGAAGCAGAAAGTCTAAACAGACCAATAACAAAGAAGGAAATTGAAACAGTAATCAAATATCTCCCTGCACACAAAAGCCCTGGACAGGATGGCTTCACGGGCGATTTTTACAAAACATTTAGGGAAGAACTAACTCCTACCCTCCTCAAACTATTCCAAAAAATCCAAGAAGAGGGAAAAAATCCCAAACTCTTTCTATGAAGCCAGTATTACCCTAATCCCAAAACCAGGTCAAGACACAACAAAGAAAGAAAACTACAGGCCAATATCACTGATGAACATAGATGCTAAAATCCTCAACAAAATATTGGGAAACAGAATCCAGCAACACATCAAAAAGATCATATACCACGATCAAGTAGGATTCATTCCAGGGATGCAAGGATGGTTTAATATTTGCAAATCAGTAAATATAATACATCATCTAAATAAAATAAAAGACAAAAATCACATGATTATATCAATAGATGCCAAAAAAGCATCTGATAAAGTACAACAGCCGTTCATGATGAAAACACTCAGCAAAATGGGAATAGAGGGAGCATACCTTAACACAATTAAGGCTATATATAAGAAGCCTGAAGCCAACATCATACTCAATGGACAAAATACTGAAAGCATTCCTTCTGAAATCAGGAACTAGACAAGGCTGTCCACTCTCTCCACTTCTATTCAACATAGTGTTGCAAGTCCTAGCCACAGCAATCAGACAAGAAAAGAAATAAAAGGCATCCAAATTGGGAAAGAAGAAGTAAAACTATCATTATATGCAGATGACATGACAGTATATCTAGAAAACCCTATAAACTCCACTAAAAGACTACTTGATATAATAAGTGGATTTGGCAAAATAGCAGGGTACAAAATAAATATACAGAAATCTAATGCATTTCTGTACACCAACAATAAAATATCAGAGACAGAGACAAAAAAGAAAATACCTTTTACTATAGCAAAAAGAAAAATAAACTACCTAGGAGTAAACTTAACCAAAGAGATAAAAGAACTGTACTCTGAAAATTATGTAACATTGAAGGAAGAAATTAAGGAAGATACAAATAAATGGAAGCAAATACCATGGTCTTGGATGGAAAAAATCAACATCATCAAAATAGACATAGTACCCAAAGCAATTTGCAGATTCAATGCAATCCCTATTAAAATACCAATGACATATTTCACTGACCTAGAACAAATACTCCAAAAATTCATATGGAACCAAAAAAGACCCCGAATAGCCAACGCAATCTTGAGTCAGAAGAACACAGCAGGAGGAATCACAACACCAGATATCAAACAATACTACAAAGCCACTGTGATCAAAACAGTCTGGTACTGGCATAAGAAGAGACATATAGATCAGTGGAACAGAATTGAAAGCCCAGAAATAAACCCAGGCCTCTATGGTCAACTAATATTTGATAAAGGAGGAAGGAACATAAAATGGAGTGAGAAGAGCCTCTTTAACAAATGGTGCTGGGAGAACTGGACAGGGACTTGTAAAAAAATGAAACCAGACCACCAAGTTACACCACACACGAGAATATACTCAAAATGGATCAAAGACTTAAATGTAAGCCATGACACCAGAAAAGTCCTAGAGGAAAACATAGGCAGGAAAATTTCAGATATCCCATGTAACAGTATCTTCACAGATACACCTGCTAAGGCAAGAGAAATAAAAAAATAAATAAACAAATGGGTCTACATCAAACTAAAGAGTTTTTGCTCAGCAAAAGAAAACATCAGCAAGATGAAAAGGGAACCAACCATATGGGAAAACATTTTTCAATGACATCACAGACATGGGACTGATCGCCAAAATATATAAAGAGTT
This sequence comes from Furipterus horrens, assembly GCF_987537825.1. Classification (NCBI taxonomy): domain Eukaryota; kingdom Metazoa; phylum Chordata; class Mammalia; order Chiroptera; family Furipteridae; genus Furipterus; species Furipterus horrens. The sequence continues at coordinate 58,660,984 of NW_028327182.1, read as the reverse complement.
TATACGACTCAACATCAAGAAAACAAACAACCCAATTAAAAAATGGATAAAGGACCTAAACAAATGCTTCTCCAAAGAGGACACACAGAAGGTCCATAGACACATGAAAAAATGCTCAACATCATTAGCCATCAGGGAGATGCAAATAAAAACCACAATGAGATACCACTTTACACCAGTCAGAATAGCCATTGTCAACAAATCAACAAACAAGTGCTGGTGAGGTTGTGGAGAAACAGGAACCCTACTGCATTGTTGATGGAAATGCAGACTGGTGCAGCCACTATGGAAAAAAGAATGGAATTACCTCAAAAAACTGAAAATGGAACTGCCTTTTGAACCAGAGATTCCACTGCTAAGATTATACCCAAAAAATCCTAAAACCCTAATTCAAAAGAACTTATTCACCCCTATGTTTATAGCAGCACTGTTTACAATAGCTAAGTGCTGGAAACAGCCTAAATGTCCATCTGTAGATGAGTGGATTAAAAAACTGTGGTACATTTATACAATGGAATACTACGTAGCAGAAAGAAAGAAGGAACTCCTGCAATTTGCAACAGCATGGATGGAACTATAGAGAATTATGCTTAGTGAAATAAGCCAGGCAAAGAAAGAAAAATACCATATGATATCACCTAATACAGGAAACTAAAGAACAACACAAACAAACAAACTAAATAGGACAAAGAGCAGAATAGCAGTCAATAGGGGGGCACAGGGGAGGGAGAGACAGGGGATAAGAAACGGAAGGGTTTAGTCAAGCAATGTGTATAAATAACTCATGGACATGGACAACGGGGAGGAATATGATTGTGGGAGAAGGGGTGGGCTGGGTGGGGGAGAGAAATGGGGTAAATATGGGACAACTGTTATTGAAAAAGATAAAATAAGAAAATATATAAAAAATAAAAATAAAAGAAAAATTAAGTGAAAATATAATAAAGCGGAAGTTCCCAAACTCGGGGAAGAAAATAGACTTACAGGTAGGTCCAGGAAGCACAGAGAGTTCCAGAAAAACTGGACCCAAGGAGAAACATTCCAAGTTGCATTATAATCAAATTGTCAAAAATTAAAGATAGAGAATCTTAAAAGCAGCAACAGAGAAGAAAAGAATCATGTACAAAGGGGTCCCAATTAGACTATCAGATGACTTCTCAAGGGAAACCCTGCAGGCCAGAAGGGACTGAAAAGAGATATTCAAAGTAATGAAAATCCAAAACTACAGCCACAAATACTCCATCCAGCGAAATTGTCATTCAGAATAGAAGGGCAGAGAAAGTGCTTCCAGGACAAAATAAAACTGGGAGAGTTCATTAGATCCAAACCACTATTATATGAGATGTTAAAGGGACTTGTTTAGAAGAAGGAGGATCAAAACTATGAACATTAAAATGAAAACTGTATCACAACAGCCAACAACAGAAGCTAGAAAATTGAAACAAGGCAAACTAAATAGGCAACGAGAGTGGAAAAAGAACTATAGGTATGGGGAACATATTGGGGGGAGGTCAGCAGGGAGGGTGAAGGGGGTAAGGGAGGGAAATGGTACAGGAATTAAGAAGCATAGTAGGAGGGAATGGAGTAGACAGGAAGAGGTTGAGAAGAACTAAATGCACAACCAATGGACATGGACTAAAAGGGGGGGGGCAACTGGAGGGAGGGCCGCCACCTTGTGGAGAGGAGCAGAGGGAAGGGAAATTGGGACAACTGTAGCAGTATAATCAATAAAACATATTTAAAAAAAAAAAAGAAAGAAAAGTTGAATTTTTTCTGTATGATTTTTTAAATTACACATGATAGGAAAAATCTTTCATTTGCAAAACTCTAAGTACCTAATTGAAATGAATATTTATATCAAGGATATTTACATTATTGTTGGTCATTTAATTACTGAATATTCTGCAGAAATACACAAATCTATACATTTTAAGGAGAGAATAAAGTGGGAAGAGAGAATTTATTTTTAATCACTTTCCACATTTCCACATACTCAGAATGGTGTGCTTGGTTTAACTGTCTACTATGGCATTCGTGAGATTCTTAATATTCTTTTAACAATGCACATTACATTTTTATTTTGTACTAGAACCTGCAAATTATGCAGCCTGTTATTTTGGCAGAATATTCAGTGTGTGGAAATTGGTAACTGCACAGGCTGCAGGCCCATGAAATCATCCCTACCTACCACAGGAAACATTAATGTCTCTGATTTTTAGATGAAGAAATAGAAGTTTAAAGAGATTGATTCCATGGCTCCCAAAGGGTGCACCTGTTACCCTATACAAAGAATATGGTGGGATTAGGATGCATTCTCATTGATGACAAAAATCATGTTTGAGAAAATGAAGGCTTGGACTTTAATAACATGGTAATGGAATGGAGAAATACACATATAGTTATGTAGATGTTCTGTACAAAATTGAGAATTACATAAATAGCTGATTGAAAAATATTGAAAGGGGTTGTGAAAGTATGTATTTTAACTCCTTTCTTATACAAAGAGAAAATTAATAAAAATATATGAAGAAAAATTTAAAATATATTTTCATTTTATGAATTAATATATGTATATATGTATACATACATACACAGGAGAGAGTTACCTTATTCATAAATAGGTTATTTTCTGAACTAAAACATTTATTCAACAACTGTCATTTGACACTCACCAAGTATCTAGACATATACTATACACTAGTCATTGAGCTCCTAATTTATGTCAGACATTACAAAATTCATAAGATGAAGATATTGCACATCAAGATATTGCAAGTTACTGCCTTTGACATTTTCTATTCTGAGAATATATGTGTAAAACCATATATGATTACACACAGAAAACAGGCATAAGAAAATATACTGACTGACACAAAGATCCATGGTGAAGTCTTACAGTGATGATTTCAAAACCTTTAGTCACAGATGCTGTGTATGAAAAATACTTGGTAACAAAAAGTACACTCCTACTAAATCAATGAAGAAACAAAGTAAGGAATTTTTCATTGATTCAGTCAGTCAGTCAGCTAATCAGTTATCAGCTATTTAATGGGACAGCAACGTTGTTAATGTGCCAAGTACTAGTCTAGCACTAAAAATTGCAGAGGTAAATAAGAAAATTGTGCACACCTCTGTAATTTCTACTCTAATGCATGAAATAGACTTCTAGAAGTAAACACAAAAATATATGATTTCAGGTAGTAAAATGTGTTATGAAAAAAATATATACAGGTTGGTGCAAAAAGTAATGTCTGACTTTTTTAAAAGAAAGTTTTAGTAGTATTTGTTAAATTTGTGTCTCATAATTTTCTGATGTCACAGTGACTACTTTATACCTTGTTTTTTCATATTATCAAAATATTGTTCATAATCATCCTCATCCACAATATTTGCACCCATGTTCATCCCATCTGAAGACCACATTAGAAATGTTTTACTCTATGAGTTTCATAAAGGTGCCACTGCAAGTACAGTGGAAAAGTCTATTCAGAATGCTTATGGGGATGATGCAGTGACTGAAAGAAGTTGCAGGAGGTGGCTTTCCTGTTTCTGAAGTGGGGATTTCAGTTTGAAAAATGAGCCAAAAGAGGGTCGTCCAAAAAAAACTTGATTCCGAAGTGTTGGAAGCTGTTGTCACAGAAACCCTCACCATAACCTCTAGGGAACTTGCAGAACAACTTAACATAGCCCACACAACCATGCTATGCCAAATGAAAAGGATCCAAAAGGTTTTAGTAGTTGGAAAATGGGTACCACATGAACTGTCTCCAGAGAATGTGCAACAGTGTGTTGCTTGTTGTGAATCATTGCTTTTGCGACACCTTCAGGCACCATTTTTTGGAAGGCTTGTTACAAGTGCTGAGAAGTGGATCCTTTACCCTAACATTAAATGCCGCCAGTTGTGGATCAGTTGAGGAGGAAGAAGAGTTCAAAAACCAAAAGGAGGACTTCATCCAAAGAAGATCATGTTGAGTGTATGGCGGGATATGGAAGGAATTGTCCATTACGAACTATTAAACAACAATTAAACAATTACTGCTAATCTTTACTGTGAACAACTTCATTGTTTGAAAGCAACTTTGAACCAAAAGTGACCCTCCTTAATCAACAGAAAGGGTGTCATCTTCCAACACAATAATGCCCATCCTCACACAGCTTGACTCAACAAAAATTTCTTGAAAGAGATTGGTTGGAAACTATTGCTTCATCCTCCATATTCTCCTGACATTGCTCCTTCTGATTATCACTTGTTTCAGGGACTACAGAACCATTTTGATGGTCTAATTTTCACATTAAGAGAAGAGGTTGAAAATGAGTTGGATTCATATTTTGCTTCAAAACCTAAAGAATTTTACAAGCGTGGTATTTATAAGCTAGTCAACAGATAGAATGAGGTTCTAGAAAGCAAAGGAGGTTATGTTAATGAGTAAATATTTTCATAATCATGGGCTTTTTTATTTTTAAAATAGACCTCAAAATCAGACATTATTTTGCACCAACCTTATACCAGGGTAGGTTAAACAGTGAGTGGGTTTGGTTGAATATAGACTAGATTGAATGGGCCAAATCTTGTATATGATCTTTTACTGCAAAATTATGTTTCTACCAAATAGACTCCCAATTTTTTAAACTCAACTTTAGTATTAGAACATTGACATATAAGTAAATCAAAAGTATTATCACAACTAGATTTCATATATTTCATTCTTTAAATTTTGACAATAAATTTAATCCTCAAACTCTGAATACTTTGTTCTCTATGACAAGTACTTTCTCAAAAGCAATAGAGTGTAACTGATTTTCATGGGTTGTTGCCTTTGAGAAAGTTGATTCAAAAATTAGTGTGTAGAGTTCCTGCTTTTAAGTATAATCATTTTCACTTGTGAATATGAGCAAGGAAGATTATAAGCTGTCAAGAATTTCCAGAGCTTCTGTCCATGACAGAATGATGGGTCCACATGCTGTATTTAAACCCCAGCTGAATGAATAAAAAATAGTATTTAACTTTCATAGTCATTATGAGCTAAAGCAATTTCTTTTCTTTAATCAGAAAAGAAAACAAAAGATGGGAAATGGATGACTGACTCATTTATTCATGTGCTGTATACATAGTGTTATTCTGATAATTGGATGATCTGAAATTTAAATAAAATTATATTAATGCATTTTAGGGAGGCTGCAAACACAAAATATTTCAAAAACAAAAACAAAATGCTCTGAAAGACTAAAGGAAGCCAATGTCTTGTAATTAGAAACACACAAAGATTGTGCCTAAAACACAGAAGAACAAAGGCATACTTAAATAAATTTTAAAATAAAAAGCCAGGGAGAAAAGTTCACCTTATACCTAAAAACCCAATTGAAATCTTTCATCTATCCAATGTAGTAAAATATTTTGTTTTAGAACAAATATTTAAAGTAAATATTTAATTACTTTTTAAATATATTTAAAAGGAGAGCAATTTTACCAAGTCTGTAGGTTTATAACTTTAAATAACTGATTATATTTAATGTAAAAAATTTTGAAGAGAGCTCATTCAACTGCTAGTGACAATGAAATATGTATATTTTTGCCTTTTGTGAAACATTCACCAGTACCCTCAATTATCATTAAAAAAAATACAATCTTTTACTTTTCATACTCGGTAGAGCCTGAGTATATCTTTGACACTGGTACTTTTTAAAAAAGATTATTTATTTATTTATTTTTAGTGTGATGGGAAGAGGAGAAAGAGAGGGAGAGAAACATCAATGTGTGGTTGCCCCAGCTGGGGACCTGGCCCACAATCCAAGCATGTTTCCTGACTGGGAATCAAATCAGTGACCCTTTGGTTCACAGGCCAGTGCTTGATCCACTGAGTCGCACCAGCCAGGGCTCAGTTATCACTTATTCAAGCTATTTTATCCTATGAATCTCAGAACAAAATTTTGTCATAGGAAAACATTGGCCATGAGTTGAAAATGTGGTATAGAAAATTTATGAGATATTTGAACTTTAAAAATTTAAAAAAAAATTTTTAATACAGTGTTTAATATAGAATATTTAGCATACTATCTTCCAACTATAAACAGTTATTTTAAGTCGACTATAGGAATTAAGGGTTGATCTTTAGATGTGGGCTCCTCGTGGTGGGTTCTCAGATGGAAAATAGGGGCTGGGCCCTTGGAGAGAAAAACATCTTTAGGCTTTGAGAGAAAAACATCTCTAGACTTCGAGAGAAAAACATCTCCTAAGAACCAGATCATCTACTCAAATATAGCACTGTGTTCACTTTCCTTCCCTTTTTTCCTAGTTGATCAGTTTTTTAAAACGTTTTCAATGATTAACAAATATAAACAATTAAGTAAAACATGCAACACTATTTTCATTACTGAAGTTAAAAAATACATTTTAATTCCAAAAGAAATTACTTTGTTTTAGTTCTATATTATTTTATATTTTGTAGTAATTATTATAAAAATGACCACTTTTTTTGAGTAACAAAATAAACATATATTGAAAGCCAAACACATGCCAAGAAATGTGCTAGTTCATTTAATCCTAAAATTACAAAGATGTGATAGTATTCTCTTCTTTTTGTTCTTCAAATGATGTGCCCAAGGGCAGCAGCAACTTGTATTATATGTACTGTGTAGCAATTGCAAATCTGATATTACTTTTATGTGGCATTAAATTACACTGCATTCTTACCATTGTATAAAATAATGCCATTGACTTTCTTGAAGAACTGGAGTTGAACTTCCAAAAATGAGCAGTATAATTTCATCAGAAGCTCTGAAAACATTCTGAAATTGTACATTTCAGTTAAATATTGTTTTTCCATATATTTTACATTTCAAACTCTTATTTTCTTTTAACCTTATATTAATACTTGGTAATATTTTTTGCGGTCTACTAGGAATATTCTTTCTTTAAAGGGTTTCATTTTATTTTAATGAGGTTTTTTCAGTAATAATTAAATAGGGCAGCACAAATAAATGAGGATATGTTTTCATTATAGAGCTAAGTCTTTCTGTACAAAATCAATTTAACTCAGCCATGAGCTGTAAAAGGATGTGAGATTAATTTGAGTGCTAGTAGTGTAGAACAATGGAAAAGTGTACTTACTGATTCCCTAGAAAATGTAGTTCTCTATAGCCAGACATGGGATTTGCATGTAAATTAAGATTAGAAGAGGTACTTGGCATATAGTAATGAGACTATTTTTTCCTGTGTGATGCAGCCAATATAACAAAATTGATGTCTTAGAATTAGTTTCATTCATTTTAACTTTGCTTCCCACATCAAAGCCAATGCATGTACACACGCACATATGCATGCATATGTATGCACTTAATGTGGGTATACAACACACATTAAAGTGTTTTAAAATTATTTTATTTGAAAATATCAACAAGTATAAGTCACTGAAAATGCCAATATATACCAAAAATTCAGGTTTAGTAATGCCTGCTCTAAACAAATTTTGGTGCACTTTGTTATTTTTGGTGATGAACACATAAAACTTTTTATGACTATGGCAAATAAATTTTTAATTAGTACCAATGGAATTGTCTAGACTTAGTACATTCAAACCACAGCCTTAGTGAAGAAATAATTTCAGAATTAAATTGAATATGAGTATTTAATTATATCATATAAAATTACTCTAATTAAATTATTTCACAAAACATATATTATGTAATGAGCTAGGAAAAATATTATCAAAGCAATAGGCTAAATCTTTGACATCCAAACAAGTAACATAACATTTCCAGTGCAAGGTGTAGCCATATCAAGACTGAAAAATTCAGAAATTATGGAACACACTGAAGTATTAAAAATTTTTCATGACCAGATTTTTACCCAGTGGAAATGAGGAATAATTATCTGCAAATCTTCTCTTTCCCACCACTGCAGAGCACAAGGCTAAAACTATTTTTAAGTAGTTCAGTGCACTGAAAAATGCTCTACTAATTTAGAATTAGAACTCGATATCTCCAAGGAAAGTCAGTAAAAAGGTTCCAGTTTATATTTAAATAGTTTCCTTTTATTAAAAATAATGAGGAAATATAAGTAATATATTTACAAGTCTGTCATTTATAAATGTTTAAAAATTTATAGTATAATCTAATCAAACATGGATACTCTATGTGCTAGTTCCTCTGGTAGGCCTTCATTAAACAATAGGTCATGCAAGTGTCTAATTTACTCAGCTTGAAAGTGAACCATAAGATTAAATGATAATCATGTAAGATAACTTTCCCATTAACCAGATATATAATTGATGATTAGAAGAGCAGGTGGATTTACCACTGGCTAATTAAATTCTTGCCACTGCCTAATTAGGCAGTAGCTTTTCTCTCTCAAAAGAAAATTATTTGCAAATGGTTTCTGATACCCCAAATTGTATTTCTGGATTTAAATGTTTTTCCTATTCTGAAGTGCCATTGGGAATCTTTTGGCTAACATTAGCAACAAGTTAAAAAGGGAACACACTGTGAAATTGTAAAATATATTACATAAAAGAATAAAATGAAATAAAATATATCAAAAATGTGGTCTTTTATACATTGGAAATAAACATTCTATCTTATTTACTGCGTAAAGTCTTAATTCTTAGAATTCTAGATGCTCTATATTCTCTAATAGTTTATTAGTAAATATGTAACCTAAGTAAAAAATAGCTTTGGTGTTTTTTGTTTGTTTGTTTTTTGTTTTGGTGTTGGTTTTCCTCTTAGTTTTTATTAGATACTGGTCAAATTATTGAAAAATTAAACTATAATGAAACTTTTTATAGTTTGAATTTCCTTCAGTTTATATCCTCATATGAGAGTAGAAAATTAACTTAGAGACTATTTTGATTATTTGGAGAAGCTTAACATGTTCATTTTTATTCATATATAATTGCTATCTCTATATAGTTAACATTAGTTATTGGACTTAGTTCAAAAACACAAAGAGCTGTGTGTATAATCTTCTCTGCCTGAGTGCATTTAGATTAAGTGATGTGCCTCCTGTCCCCACCATGGGCACTAGTGAAGTATTCCTACAACAGCACTAATTGAAATGGGGCCACGTTTTATGTATTTCTAACCCTTTGAATGAATAACACAATTATGCTTTCTTTAATAAGCTTTGAGACTATTTTTTTACTGTATACAACTATATAATACAGAATAATACTATGGCTAACATAAGTAATTTGCTTATAGCTAAATTAGAGTTGTTTTCAAAGAGATGCTATTATTGCTCATTCCATTGAATTGTTGTTATTTTGGGTTCTCTAATTTGGTTTAATACAGATATTTAACATATATTTTATCTTCTTTTGTTTGAGGTTTTGTTGTTGTTGTTGTTCTTGTTGTTGTTTTTGAAGCAGATCTTGGGTAGGAATGACCCAGTGACTAAATCTTTTGCTCCATAGGATATTTGGGGGCAAAATTTCACAAAAACTTATGAAACTGTTATTTGCAGAGATAGTACAGATAATTTAGATAACAAAACTTATTTTTCAAAAAGTTTGTATGGATGATATGAAACTTCCCATATAATTAGACATTTTCATTTTCTTTCTGACTGTATAATATATAATTTAATATGTTCCAATATAGCTGTTAGCAGTAAGACATGCCCATGAAACTAAAAAATAAAGTAAATAGAGATCAAAATAGAAATTGAGCATATTTTCATATTAAACTAATTATTTAAAAGGAGCCCAACACTGGAAATACATACACACATTCTTATTTTCAAAAGGCTATATATAGTTTCTATATCTATATGTCCTTTTAAGTCTAGGAAACATTGGCTTTTGCAATATTATGAACATAAAGATCTTGTTAATGATTTAAGGCATTTCCTCTTGCCATTACCAGGCCAGGAACAGTCTCCCTTCTAACTCGTCCCTAGCTGGCTTTCTTACTTCATTCAGGCTTCGACTCAAATATCAGGTTCTCCTCAAGAGTCCTTTCTTACCTACCCCATCTGTCCCTCATGCAAATACCACTCTACCAGTAAATAATCAAACTCAATCTAGTCTTCCATTATCAGTCTCCTTATTACAGTTATAATTTCCAAAAAATCATTGCTTCTTTTTGTTTCCCCCACCAAAATGTAAGAGATCTGTGAGAGTAGGTTTATTTTCTATTCACTATATATAACCCACACCTAGCAGGCTTTGCAGAGAGCAGGTGCATTATAAACACTTATTTAAAGAATGAATGAATAAAACATGAGAAAGTTAGCCCTAAATCACAGTGGATTATAAAATCTTTATAAACATCTTTCTTAACTTAGTGGAAAAAATACCTTACTTTGTACAGAACTAAGCTGAGATTCTTCATTAACACAGGCCCCCTAAACACAAACTGAATCCCAGGGCCTTTGAAATCCCCATTGACTGAATCACTAATAATCAATCTTTCAATGATCTGTTAAGTTATCTTGTTTATATATTTACTCAACTAAATGTTTCTTAAATAGGCTAATGTTATCTTCCCATTAATTTACCTTATTGGAGTCTATCTTCCACATTCAAACATCAAAACCTTAGGCCATTCTGATATTAGCTTATTTACTCCAATTAAATTATACTCAGAGTTTTGAAGAATAAATTCTTTAAGCTGGAGATTTTTGCTCTGAGTGGTTAAAACGTATTTTATTGACTGAATGGTAAAACCAATTTGGGTGAAGAAGGTTTTGTTATTTTCTATAGTTGCATCAACTCTGCATATTGATTAAGATATTGAGATTAGAAAGGGTAAAATAAAAACATATCTTAATAAGTTTCATTTTCTTTGGATATAATCTTATTTACTTTTTTTCGCCATTTTATGCATTAACATACTATCATATAAGTAAAAGAAATAACTTAGCGATTAGTGTGATCAACTCACTATATACCTTGTTTTCTTCTGTATAATTTAAGAATATCTAACTAATAGAATTATTGTAGAAACTAAAATTCTGTACATAATCAGCCAAGCTCAACACCCAATATCAAGTAGAAGGTAATTCAACAATTTTCTCTAGATTTTTGCTACAATGATAGCTCCAAAATCTCATTAACATGTAATAACAAATATTCATTTCTTGCTCAGGTAACATATTGGCTACAACTCTTCTGTACATATTTTGTCATTCTAGCCAAAGGAGCAGCCACTATTTGTGACATACCATTTTTCTTGAAAAGGAAGAAAAAACAGTTGAGAAATTACAGGAGGTTCTCAAAGCTTCTTCTCAGAATTATACATCCCACTCACTTTTTCTTGTCCAGCACAATTCACATGTCTAAGTTTTGGTCAGGTGGAAAAGTATCCTTTCCCATGTCCCCATCCCATACAGTAATGTAAGGCATATGACAACATGCATGGAAAAAAGAATTGGGCACAGTAATAATATCTACCACCATCCCACCCCTTTCAATAAACCCATATTATAGTTTAATAACATTTCATGACAGCTAGTTCTCAGGTCAAGTAGACATGCAAGCAGTAAATTTTGACCAAAAGTAGACATATTCATTATGAATGTGTCTTAGTATCTTAAAGAATTCAATCTGTAATCAGATTAGTGATATATGTTGAAGGGCAGGACTTAGCAGGTGCTTCCACTATATTCTGATATTCATATATTCCTTTAAATACAAATTTGAAAGTTAGCTCAGTTCTTTAGTTGTGACCACGAGAACCCATTATCCAGTGGTACTCCTGTTTCCTGACCGTAAGTATTATCATCACTTAAGAACTTATTAGAAATAAAAATTCCCTTTTTATCCTACATACCAATAACAAATAATCAGAAAAAGAAATTAAAAACTAATCTTATTTACAATCTCATCAAAAAGCATAAAATATCTAGGAATAAATTTAACCAACAAGTTGAAAGACATACTCTGAAAACTATAAAAGACTAAAGAAAGAAATTTAACAAAATACAAATAAATGAAATGACATACTTTAGTCATGGATTAGAAGCATTAGTATTGTTAAAATGTCTTTATTACCTAAAGCACTATAGAGATTCATGTAATATCATTTAAAATACCAATGGGCATTCTTCTTTGAATTAGAACTAACACTAAAATTTATATGAAACCACAGAAGACCCCAAATAGCCAAAGAAATTTTGAGAAAGAATGAAGTGAGAGGTATCATTCTCCCTGATATCAAACTACCCTATAAAGCAACAATAACCAAAATACTATGGCACTGGCATAAAAACAAATACATAGATCAATGAATAGGATGAAGAGCCCATAAATAAATTCTCACTTATACAGTCAATCTACAACAAAAAATATGTAATTTTTTATTTATGCTATTACAGTTGTCTCCACTTTTCCCCACTTTGCCCACCTCTATTCAGCCACCTCCTCCTTCAGGCAATCTCCAAAGAGTTCACCATGTTCATGGGTCATGCACACATGTTCTTTTGCTAATCCCTTCACATTCTTTCATCTAGTCAACCTCTCTCCTCTGATAGCTGTCAGTCTGTTCCATGTTTCTATGTTTCTGTTTTTGTCCTTTAGTTTATTTTGTTCATTGGATTACACATATAAGTGAGATCATATGGTATTTTTTCAATTACTTGCTTTTTTCACTAAGTATAATAATCTCCAAATCCATCCATGCTGTCACAAAAAGTAAGAGGTTCTTTTTTACTGCTGCATAGTATTCCATTTTACAGAAATACCACAATTTTTATCCATTCAATACTAATGGGCACTTAGACTGTTTCCAGATCTTGGCTACTGTGGATAACACTGTTATGAACATAGTGATGCATATTTTTTTAAAAAAATATTTTCTATTGACATTTCTGGATTCTTCAGATATATGCATTCCCAGAAATGGAATTGCTAGGTCAAAAGGCAGTTCTATTTTCAGTTCCATACTATTTTTCACAGTGGTTGACACAGTCTGCATTCTCACTAATAGTGCACTACGCTTCCATTTTCTCCACATCCTCGCCAGCACTTGTTGTATGCTGATTAATTTTTTAAATTTATTTTTATTGTTTTTCTATTACAGTTGTCCCACATTGCTCCCCCTGCACACAGCCACCAATTCTCCCACAATCAATCCCAACCCTGTTGTCCATGTCCGCGGGTTATTTATACTAGTTCCTTTACTAAACCTTCCCCCTACTTACCCCCTTTCTCTTCTTCCTCCTCCCTCCCCCTTGATACCTGTTACTCTGTTCCTTGTTTACCTGTCTTGGGTTAAATTTTGTTCATTTGTTTCTGTTGTTCATTAGGCTCCAATATCAGGTGATATCATATAGTATTTTTTGTTGTTGTTGTTGCCTGGCTTATTTCCCTAAGCATAATTTGCTCTATTACATCCACGTTATCACAAATGGCAGGAGTCCCTTCTTTCTTTCTGCTGCATAGTATTCCATTGTGTAAATGTACCACAGTTTTTTAATCCACTCATCTACAGATGGGCACTTAGGCAGTGTCCAGCATTTGGCTAATGTAAATAGTGCTGCTATAAACACAGGGGTGCATAAGTCCTTTTGAATTGAAGTTTCAGGATTTTTCAGGGATAATCCTAGCAATGGGATTGCTGGTTCAAAAGGCATTTCCATTTTTAGTTTTTTGAAGAAATTCCATACTCTTTTCCATAGTGGCTGCACCAGTCTGCATTCCCACCAACAGTGAACTAGGGTTCCCTTTCTCCACATCTTAGCCAGCACTTACTTGTTTGTTGAATTGTCGATAATGGTTATTCTGACTGGTATAAAGTGGTATCTCATTGTGGTTTTTATTTACATCTCTTTGATGCTAGTGATGTTGAGCATTCTTTCATATTCCTATGGACCTTCTGTATATCCTCCTTGGAGAAGTGTTTGTTCAGGTCTTTTGCCAATTTTTTAATTGGGCTCTCTGTCTTCTTGTTGTTGAGATGTGTAAATTTTTAATATATTTTGGAGATCAGTCCCTTGTCAGAGATATCATTGGAAAATATGTTTTCCCATATGGTTGGTTCCCTTTTCATCTTGCTGATGTTTCCTTTTGCTGAGCAGAAACTCTTTAGTTTGTGGTAGTCCCATTTCCTTATACTTTCCTTTGTTTTGCTTGGCTTAGGGGATGTATTGTTATATGGGATATCTGAAATTTTCTGCCTATATTTTCTTCTAGAATTTTTATACTGCCATGGCTTACATTTAAGTCTTTGACCCATCTTGAGTTTATTCTGGTATGTGTTGTAAGTTGGTGGTCTAGTTTCATTTTTTCTGCAAGTCCCTGTCCAGTTCTACCAGCACGATTTGTTGAAGAGGCTTTTCTCACTTCATTTTATGCTCCTTCCCCCTTTGTCAAATATTAGTTGACCATATAGACCTGCGTTTATTTCTGGGCTCTCTATTCTGTTCCATTAATTTATATGTCTGTTCTTATGCCAGTAGCAGACTTCTTTGATTACAGTGGCCTTGTAGTATAGTTTGATATCAGGTATTGTGATTCCTCCTACTGTGTTCTTCTGTCTCAAAATTGCTGGGACTATTCAGGGTCTTTTTTGGTTCCATATAAATTTTTGAAGTATTTGTTCTAGGTCCTTGAAATTGTCACTGGTATTTTAATAGGGATTGCATTGAATCTATAAATTGCTTTGTACGATGGACATTTTAATGATGTTGCTTCTTCCCGTCCATGAACATGGTATATATGTTTCCATTTATTTGTATCTTCCTTAATTTCTTTCTTCAATGTTATGTAGTTTTCTGAGCACAAGTCTTTTACCTCCTTGGTTAAGTTTATTACTAGGTACTTTATTTTATTTGTTGTTGTTATAGTAAATAAATGTTTTTTTCTCATTTCTATCTCTGATTTTTTATTGCTGGTGTATAGAAATGCCTTTGATTTATGAATATTGACATTGTACCCTGCTATTTTACCAAATTCACTTATTAGGCCGTGTAGTTTTTTAGTAGAGTCTATAGGGTTTTCTTTGTACACTATCATGTCATCTGCAAATAATGACAGTTTTCCTTCCTCTTTTCCAGTTTGGATGCTTTTATTTCTCTTTCTTGTCTTATTGCTGTGGCTAGAACTCCCAAGACTATTTTGAATAGGAGTGGAGAGAGTAGACATCCTTGTCTTGTTCCTGATCTCAGAAAGAATACTTTCAGTTTTTGTCCATTGAATATAATGTTGGCTTCAGGTTTCTCATATATGACCTTTATTATGTTGAGATATGCTCCCTCTATTCCCATTTTGCTGAGTGTTTTCATCATAAATGGGTGTTGTACTTTATCAAATGCTTTTTCAGCATCTACTGAGATGATCATGTGATTTTTGTCTTTCATTTTGTTTATGTGGTGTATTACATTTATTGACTTGCGAATATTAAACCATCCTTGCATCACTGGGATGAATTCCACTTGATCATGGTGTATGATCTTTCTAATGTGTTACTGGATTCAGATTGCCAATAAAATAATCCCTGTCTATTTCGTGGTTCACATTGCAGCCTCATTGTATCGCGGGACTTTTAAAAATATTATATCATAGATTTTTGGCTATATAGTGAGATTTTGTGGTACTGTATACATATGTTACATAGGTATAAGAGTGTAGAATAAATATAAGGTTCCTACTCTGTGAGGTTGTCTAGAATGTAATAACCACGACAAGTGAGGGAATACTGTATTTTGTTGAGGATTTTAGCATCTATGTTCATCAGCGTTATTGGCCTGTAGTTTTCATTCTTTGTTGTGTCTTAACTTGGTTTTGGGATTAGGATAATACTGGCTTAAGAGAAAGCGTTTGGAGGTCTTCCTTCTTCTTGGATTTTTTGGAATAGTTTGAGAAAGGTATGCATTATTTCTTCCCTAAATGTTTTGTAAAAATTCACTGGTGAAGCCATCCAGTCCAAGTCTTTTGTGTGCTGGGATTTTTTTCATTACCTCTTCAATTTTACTAGCTGTTATCAGTCTATTCAGGCTTTCTGCTTCTTCTTGATTCAGTTTCAGAAGATTAAATGTTTCTAGAAATTTGTCCATTTCATATATTTGTAAAGATTCTTGCCATACAGTTGTTTGTAGTAATTTCTTACAATCCTTTGTATTTCTGTGATATCAGTTGTGAACTCTCCTCCTTCATTTCTGATTTTGTTTATTTGGGTCCTCTCATTTATTCTTGATGAGCCTGGCTAATGGCTTGTCAATTTGGTTTATCTTTTCAAAGAACCAGCTCCTACTTTTTTGATCTTTTGAATTGTTTGTTTAGTCTCTATGTCATTTAATTCAGCTCATCTTGATGATTTCCTTTCTTCTACTCACTAAGGGTTTTGTTGTTGTTCTTCTAGTTCTTGTAGCTGTAGGGTTTGATTTTTCATTTGAGATTCTTCTATCCTTTTTAGGTATGCCTTTATTGCTATGAACTTTCTTCTCAGGACTCCTTTTGCTGTGTCCCATAGGTGTTGGGCTGTTGTGTGTCATCATCATTTGTTTCCAGAAAATTCTTGATTTCTTCCTTGATGTCACTGTTAACTCATTCATTATTTAATATCATGTTATTTATTTTCTATGAGTTTGAATGTCTTTGACTGTTTTCCTTGAGGTTGATTTCTAGTTTCAAGGCATTGTGATCTGAGAAGATGCTTGATATAATTACAATTTTCTTAAGTTTGTTGAGGTCTGTTTTGTGTCCTACTATGTGGTCTATCTTTGAAAATGTTCTATGTGCACTTGAAAATAATGTATATTTTGCTTTTTGGGGTGAAAAGTTCTATATATACCAACTAAGTCCATTTGATCTAGAGTGTTGTTCAATGCCTCAATATCATTGGTGTTTTTTTTTTTGCTTCGAAGATCTGTCCATTGTTGACAATGTGGTGTTAAAGTCTGCTACTATGAGTGTGTTGCTGCTGATATCCTTCTTGTAGTCTTCCATGATTTTCCATATATATATATATGGGTTCTCCTATGTTGGGTGTATATATGTTTACCAGGGTTATATCTTCCTGATGGATTGTTCCCTTAAGTATTATGAAATACCCTTCTTTGTCTCTTTTTATGGCCTTTCTTGTGAAATCTGTCTTGTCTTTTATAAGGATTGCTACCCCAGCTTTTTCCATTTGCTTGGAATACTTTTTTCCATCCCTTCACTTTCAGTTGTGTAAATCTTTTGTTTTGAGGTGTATCTCTTGTAGACAGCAGATATGTGGGTCATATTTTGTTTTCATTTCACTATCCTATGTCTTTTGATTCGGACATTTAATCCATTTACATTTAAGGTTATTATTGACAGGTATTTATTCATTTCCTTTTGTACCTATGTTCTTCTCCCTCTCTCTTTTTCTTCTTTTTCTTAACGCATTCCCTTTAGCATCTCTTGCAATACTGGTTTGGTGGGGATGTATTCTTTTAGTCTCCCTTTGTCTGGAAAACTCCTTATTTCACTTTCCATTTTGAAAGAGAGCCTTGCTGGGTAGAGTAGTCTTGGTTTTAGGCCTTTGTTTTTCATTGCTTGAAATATTTTTTGCCGTTCCCTTCTGGCTTGTAGTGTTCCTGTTGAGAAATCAGTGATAGCCTTATCAGAGCTCCCTTGTATGTTATTTACTGTTTTTTCTCTTGCTGCCTTTAGGATTCTCTGTCTTTTAATTGTGATGTGCTTGGAGTGGGCCTTTTTGGGTTCATCTTCATTGGGACCCTGGGCTTGCATGACTTTTTCTCTCATCAAGTTAGGAAAGTTTTTTGTCATTACTTTTCATTCACATTTTCTATCCCATGCTCCTCTTCCTCTTCTTCTTGTAACCCTATGATACAGGTGTTGTTTCATTTAATGTTGTCCTGCAGTTCTCATAAACCCTGTTCATTCTTTTTCAGTCTTTTTTCATTTTGCTGCGTTGTCTGGGAACTTTTTTCTACACTGTCCTCTAACTCACTGATCCAATCCTCTGCTTCATTTAGCCTGCTTTTAATTGCTTCTACTGTGTTCTTCAGTTCAGAAATTGTATTCTTCACTTCTTCCTGGTTCTTATTAATAGTTTCTGTGTCCCTTTTTATGCTGCTGTAATTCTCCATAAGTTCCCTGTAGCTTCCCTGGAGTTCTTTGTAGTTTCCCTGGAGTTCGTTGTAGGTCCCCTGAAGTTTGTTGTAGTTTCTTTGAGTTTGTTGAGTTCATTGAACTTCCCCATTACTATTGTTTTGAATTCCATGTCTGATAGGTTGTTCGCCTCTATTTCATTTACCCATCCTTTTTGGAATTCCTCCTTTCCTTTTGTGGGATGTTGTTCTTCTTTGGTGTGGTTTTATCCTGCCTCCCAATTTTGGGTGTCTGGCCTTTGTTTCTGCTTCTTAGATTGATCTGCTTTTATTTTCTGCCTTTGTGGTGTGAACTTTTTATATACAGTTGTTGAGCTGCTGCCTCCAACTGATTCCACTTGGAGGGGAGTAGTCTTCTTAAGTGTTTTAAGCTGCAGTACTGGGGATAAGTCTGTATTGGGATCTAGTCTGCTCTTCTCTCAGCTCTTTCTACAGAGCCAGCACCCAAAATATATTACAAAGTGCCCCTCGTTTGCTTCACCCTCCTTTGGCCTCAGCCAGGGACACGTGCACTCCCTAGCAAAGGCCAGGGGTGGGTTGACCTGTGTGCACCAGGGTGGGTGGGTCCAAGGCTCTTCTGTGCACCGGCACTAGGCCTGCAGTGGGAGGACTGATCGCGCACCTGTTCTGGCAGATGGTGGCACCTGGGTGCACTGGTAGGCAGCTTGTTTGTGTGCCTAGGTGGGCGGACTGAGGCACTTCCCTGTGCGTGTTCACATCACCCAGGAGGAGGGTTGGGGAATGAGCCAATGTGCTTCTGCAACTGCATTCCTCAAGAATCTCATGCCACCCCTAGCCTCTCCTCCCTTGTCTGCAAAAACAACAAAAGAGAGAAAGAAAAAAGAAAAAACACATTCACACACACACACAAAAGTACACTGTTTCTTGCTTCTCAGAGCCCGATGCCACCTGGCCCACTCCTGGCTCTGCCAGTGGGCAGAGCCTTGCTCTCCACCTGACTCCTCTCAGGGGAAACCTAGGGTCACTAAAAAAATTTTGTGCACTGCCAGCCACAGCTTGGGAAGCCAAGCCAGCCAGAAATCCCGCCTCATTCCTTTCTTCTCTGCTATCATCACCAGATAAGTCACTCCAAAATATTCTTCTCTGATCCAGCAGCGCCAAGACTCAACTCCTGCCAGTATCCATACATTAACTGAGATGCTCTCTCCACAATTAGCCTAAACTACAGTCAGGTCTTGGAAGCAAGCAAGCACGCACAGCCTCCCCTCACTCCTCTGCCATGCTTTGCTGATTTATTAATGATAGCCATTTTGGCAGGTGTGAAGTGATATCCCATTGTGGTTTTAATTTGCATCTTTTGACAACTTTTAGCATGCTTTTACAATAGATGTGATCTATGATAGCATGCATGTATGATGAATTTTTTAGTTTTCTTCTGTAGTTTCTCTGTGTGGGTGTCAAAATGTGTCTATAAAATCTTCATTAAATAACTTTCCTCTTCATTTAGAGAATAATATATACTTAAAATTTACATATTATTTTTACATAACAAAAAAACATTGGGAAACTGTATCACTATTTCTTTTCCTTTGTAAAGAAACTGCTAACTATATGTAAAATTATATTAAAATGTTCTTAAAATGTAATGAATAATAGTAGATAATTATAGCAAACATTGCTCATACTGTTTACAGATTATAAAATGACTTATTTTTTAGCCTTTTGTGCCTAATATAATTTCATAAAACACTTCTGTGAGGTTTTTCATGGAGAGAAAAGTTTTAAGATCCATTAACTTTAGGAAATATTGGTTTGGTTCAAGTTAAAGACTTTTCTTACTGCGGGATCTATCAATGCCTATAACAAACTGATGGGCCTTATGTATTTCTAAAACTAAGACAGAGTAATCAATATAGGGAGGATAAGAGTACAGAATAAGGAAAATAACAAATCCTAGTTTAAAAACTGTTTTAGCACTAAAAGAAGCCTTTTTTCTTTTATTGACTGAATAAAAACACATAGTTTCAATTTTTTTTTAAAGTCATATCAGAGTGCAAACTCAGAGTAAAAGGGAGCAGGATATGAAAGAGAAAAAAAGAAAGTAAATCATATTTATAACATTAAATTCTCCTAAGAAAACAATAAAGAGAAGCACTTATACAAATTTAATCAGTAATTTCAAATAAAAACTTACAATATTTCCAAAAATGTAGTAAAAATTATTGGAAGATGATTTTATATGTAGAACAATGCAATTTAAGAATTACAGCTCTTCTCTAGAAAGAATCAAGCACAAAAGCCCATAAGTAATATTGAAGAAATCATTAAAGAATACATTTTGTACCTAAAACCACAACTGAATATGAAGTTAAAAACAATTTATTATGCTCCATGGAAAAATCAATAAAAGAAAACTTACATAATGATAAATTTAAGTATATAGGTGAAAAACAAGATTGCCTACAAAGAATCAAATTTTTATAATGAAAACATCAGAAGAAAATGAGGCATATAGAAATGAAATATTACCATTCAAAGCATTGATTTCTAAAGGTAAATCAATGTTCAGATTTGGGAGCAATAGAAAAAATTATCTTCACTATTAAAGGCTTTGGAAAATAAACTTCTCAAATCAATTAAAAAAAAATTTACTCCAAAATGCATTACAGGGAAATGTAAATAAAGGACTCAAAAGTATGAGAGAAGTGGAAAATAGGACCATAATTGTTACCTACAGTATCTAAATTTAATGGCCATTATAATAGTGTTACACAGTTCAATAAAAAATCAAAAATAGTGCTTGAAACAGAAGTATTATGAAATAGTAACAGTTTCACTTTTTATCCTGTTCTAAAATCCAAAGTAAGATTAATAATTCCAGTCAGTAAAGATGAGATTAAGGACTTCCGACCAAGATGGAGGCTTAGACGGACGTGCTAGGTCTCCCTCTACAACTAGAGAGGAATACAACTACTTCAAAACAAAGGATAACTAGAAATTCCAGAAAATAAAACTACACGGAAGCCCAACATATGAAGTTATAAACCAGCAGCGCCCTTTGGGCAGGTAAAAGCGAAAGGGGGCGGAGCTGTTTGCAGTCGCACCTGGGACAGTGGCGGGGAGAACAACCCCGGCTGCAGTCGAACCCCCGGCAGCTCGCGACCCCAACGCTGGGGAAAGCAGCCACCACATCGCCTTGAACAGTGAGGCCCAGAGGGGCGGGAGGACGGATCCCAGTCTCCTAGCGGAATAACTGTGTGAATCCATCTTGGACCCCCGCCCCCAAAGAAAGCGCCACGGGGCTGCGAAATAGGTCGCGGACAGGCACCGGTCGCTGGATTGTGACGCGTACACAGGCACTGCCCCCTACAGCCGGCCCAAGAAAACAAAACGCATTTGTCAAAATGAGGCAGACAACTATAGAAATCCCGGTGGCACAGCTCACCAGGCAACAGATGGAGAACCTGACAGATGAACAGATAAGAAACCTGTCAGATGCTCAGTTCTGGGCCATTGTTATCAGGTGGCTTACAGAATTCACAAAAGATCTGGAAAAAGATGAGAAAGAAGCGAAAAACACTCATAACGAAAGGAACAAAACCACATACGAGAAAGATGGTGAGGGAAAAAAATCCAGAGTTCATCTCAACAAACTGGAATATGGAGAAGGAACAAGAAGTCAACCAATGCAGGGAGAGGAAATGGGAAGCAATGATGAGAGGATCAGAAACCTCTGGGACAGCTATAAAAGGCCCAACATAAGAATCATTGGTTTGCCAGAGAGCGAGGAAGATGAACTAGAACTTGAAAAATTGAGTGAAAATATAATAAAGGAGAACTTCCCAGACTTGGGGAAGGAAATAAACTTACAGGTCCAGGAAGCACAGAGAGTTCCAAAAAAACTGGACCCAGGGAGAACCACTCCAAGACACATTATAATCAAAATGTCAAAAATTAAAGATAAAGAGAGAATCTTAAAAGCAGCAAGAGAGAAGAAAAGAATTATGTACAAAGGGGTCCCAATTAGACTATCAGCTGACTTCTCAAGGGAGACCCTGCAGGTAAGAAGGGACTGGCAAGAAATATTCAAAGTAATGAAAATCCAAAACCTACAACCACGAATACTCTATCCAGCGAAATTGTCATTCAGAAGGACAGAGAAAGTGTTTCCAGTACAAAATAAAACTGAAAGAGTTCATTAGATCCAAACCACTGTTATATGAGATGTTAAAGGGACTTGTTTAGAAAAAGGAGGATCAAGACAATGAAATCTAAAATGAAAACTGCATCACGAGAAACAACAGAAGCTAGGGAATTGAAACAATGGCAAACTAAACAGGCAACGAGAGTGGAAAAAGAACTATAGGTACGGAGAACATATTGGGGGGAGGTCAACAGGGAGGTGGAATGGGGAGAGGGAGGGAGATGATATAGGAATTAAGGATCATGGTAGGAGGGAATGGAATAGACAGAGAGAGGTTGAGAAGAACTGTATGCACAACTAATGGACATGATCTAAAAGGGGGGGAGAACTGGAGGGAGGGGGGCCACCGGGTGGAGGCGAGCAGAGGGAAGGGAAATTGGCACAAATGTAATATTATAATCAATAAAACACATATAAAAAAATAAAATAAAATAAGACTAATAAATCCAGTATATGTTAGCAAAAAAAAAAAAAAAAAAAAAGATGAGATTAAAATAAAGAGATGTTAAATCTTTCAACTTAAATAATGAAGGACAAATAATACCACTTAATTTGAGATCTTGATAATTGCAAAAATTAATAGTGACAATATTTAAAATATATATGGTAGTCATTAGGAGAATAAAAAGATATATTTATTTGTAAAGTGTCAGAGATTAAAACCTACAAAATAGGAATTAAAACAAAACACAGGACATAAAAAATGGTGTGAAGAAAAGATAAAACAAGTCGGCTGGGAAAAAATCAAATACACCAGATACATCAGATATGATAATAAACTCAAATAGTTTAATTCCCACCCTCTTAAAGAAAAGATTCACAGATTAGTTAAATAATAAACAAAATCATAAATTCAAATGTGTGATGCTCATAAGAGACAAAGTTGACTCAAGTGAATGAAGAAGAAGAAAAATAATAGGACTAGCAAAGATTTATCAAGAATATAGAAAAATCAGATGGTAACATAAATTTGAGACCCAGTAGAAATAGAAAACAACTAAACTAAACAAGAAAGCAATATGATTTTGTTTTCTTATAGTTTCAATGTTAATAAATATTTAATGAGTTTTTTGCCCATAGTATGCATTCTTAATACATATGACATAATAAGAACTAGAAACACTCTTCTTTCTGTCTTGTACAGATAAAAATCACAATAGGATCATATGTAATCTGAACAAAATAATCAATAGGGCTAATTTATTAAATGTCAACTCTCTTTAAACTATCCATAGAACATTTACCAAAATTGTTTATCTACATCATATACCACATCAATTAAAAAAACTGAAATATTCTAAAATATGATTTCTATAAGCTATACTCTGTAATAATGCCATTAAGCTAGAAATAAATGGCCAAAAACAAACATAAATGAAAGAGAAATCATACACTTTGAGAAGCAGTGAAAATAAAAGTAAAACCTAAAACCTGTCAAAAAATATTAGAAAAATAGAAGATTCCACAAATTAATCTTTGCTTAAGCCTAACAAGAATTTTATTCTTATTTACAGACAGAATAAAGAAGATTCAGAAAGGTTAAGTGATCACTGCAATGTCACACAGTCTGAAAGTGGCTGACATGGGACTTCAACCTAGATCTTGCCTTCAATTCTAGGGCCATTTTGAGATACCCCATGGGCTGTCTATGGAATAACTAAGATCATACTTGGGAAACATTTAAGTGCTGATCCTTTGATTCTATTTTTTAATTTTTTTATTGAGAGGAGGAGAGAGAGAGAGAGAGAGAGAGAAACATCATCTGTTGTTCCACCCACATACACACCCATCCGTTGCCCCCTGCATGTGCCCAACTGGAGGTAAAACCCACAACCCTAAATCATCAGCCTAGTATAGAAAACTAATGGACAAAACAAACAAATAAGCAAAATAGAATCAGAGACATGGAAACAAGGAACAGATTGACAGTGACCAGAAGGAGAGAGGGGGAGGCGAAGAAGAAGGGAAAGAAGTGGAAGGGTCTAGTCAAGGAATTAATATAAATGACCCATGGACATGGAAACAGGGTGTGGATTGTGTGTGTCAAAGAGGGGAAGCAGGTGGGGCAGGGGAGAGCAATGGTGGAAAAATGAAACAACTGTAAAAGAACAATAATAAAAACAATGTAAATGCCAATACCAGACTGTTTTGAACACCATGGCCTTATAATATAGTTTTGATATCAGGTATTGTAATTCCTTTTACTTTGTTCTTATTCCTCAAGATTGCTGAGGCTATTTGGAGTCATTTTTGGTTCCATATAAATTTTGGAGGTATTTGTTCTAGGTCTGTGAAAGATGTCAGTATTTTAATAGGGATTACAGGGAATCTATAAATTGTTTTGGGTAGTATGGACATTTTAGTGATGTTAATCCTTCCTTTTTGCCCTGGCTGGTTTAGCTCAGTGGATTGAGCGTCAGCCTGCGAGCTAAGTGTCGCTGGTTCGATCTTCCAGTCAGGGTACATCAGAGAAGGAAAACTCTGATTCCAAAAAACCTCCGCTGCCTTGCGGCATACCTCTTCAGGGGAAAGGCTAAGGGAGTAAACCCCGACAGAAAATCCGGAGCCGGAGTCCCTAAGGCGGTTTGACGTTGTAGTCAACACCGGCAACTCCTGCGGCGCACCTGAAGCCAAGCTGTATTGACTCCGTCTTTCCCTTGGACCCTTCAGCTGCGAAGAGAGGGGGGGTCTGCTGCATGGGCAACAGCAGACTCTCCATATTACCCTGCCCAGGCTCTGTAGCTTCAGCGTCATCACAAGATGTCGATTCAACACGGGAGGAGACAGATACCATGTCACTCCCGAGTCGGACTGCACAGCCATTCTCGGCGGTGCAGATAGACTCTTGAGAAGCTACACCATCGTCTCTCGAGACGGACGGCTGCCGACGAATCCTTCCCATCCATTTATTTCTATCTCCCTTAATTTCTTTCTTCAGAGTTCTGTAGTTTTCCAAGTATAAGTCTTTGACCTCCCTGGTTAAGTTGATTCCTAAGTACTTTATTTTTATTGTTGTTATAGGAAATGGGATTTCTTTTCTAGTTTCTATCTCTGATATTTTATTGTTGGTGTAAAAAATGCCTCTGTTTCTGAATATTGACTTTGTACCCTGCTAATCTGCCAAATTCACTTATTAGGTCAAGTAGTTTTTTTTATGGAGTCTATAGGGTTTTCTATGTACACTATCATGTCATCTGCAAATAATAACAATTTTAATTCCTCCTTCCCAATTTGTATGCATTTTACTTCTTTTTATTGTATGATCACTGGCTAGAACTTCCAAAACTATGCTGAATACAGATGGAGAGATTAGACATCTTTATCTTGTTTCAAATTTTAGGGGGAAAGCTTTAAGTTTGGGGCCATTGAGTATGGTGTTGGCTGCAGGTTTTTCATATATGGTCTTTATTATGTAAAGGTACATTCCATCTATTCCCAGTTGGTTGAGTATTTTTATTGCAAGTGGGTGCTGAACTTGATCAAATGCTCTTTTCAGAATCTATTGATATGTTCATGTGATTTTTGTTTTTCCATTTGTTTATGTGGTATAGTACATTAATGATTTGTGAATATTAAACCATCCTTGCATCCCTGGGAAGAATCTCATTTGTATATGTTCTTTCTAATATATTCCTGGATCAGGTTTGCCAATATTTTGTTAAGGATTGCAGCATCTATGCTCATCAGCGATACTGGCCTGTATTATTTCCTTGTTGTGTCTTGACCTGGTTTTGGAATTAGGATAATACTAGCATCATAAAAAGATTTGGATTTTCTGGAATAGATTGAGAAGGATGGGAGTTAGTTCTTTTCTAAATGTTTGGTAACATTTGTCTGAAGCCACATGGTTTGGTACATTTGTGTGCTGAGAGTTTTTTGATTACTGCTTCAATTTCACTAGTTGTTTTCAGTCTGTTCAGGCTTTCTGCTTCTTCTTGATTCAGTTTTGGGAGATTATATGTTTCCAGAAATTTGTCCATTTCATCCAGGCTGTCAAATTTCTTGTCATATAGCTGTTCATAGTAATTTCTTATAATCCTTTCTATTTCTGTGGTATTGTTTGTGATTTCTCCTCTTCATTTCTGATTTTACTTACATGGATCCTCTCTCTCTCTTTTTTCTTTTCTTTTCTTTCTTTTTTTTTTTGGATGAGTCTGGTTAAAGGCTTCTCAATTTTGTTTATCTTTTCAAAGAATCAGCTCCCAGTTTTATTGATATTTTCAATTGTTCTTCTGGTCTCTATGTGATTTAATTCTGCTCTGATCTTCATTATTCCCTTCCTTGTTCTCACGCTGGGCTTTGTTTGTTGTTGTTCTTCTAGTTCTTGTAGATGTAGGGTTAAGTTGTTTATTTGAGATTCTTCTATCCTTTTTAGGTAGGCCTGTATTGCTATGAACTTCCCTCTCAGGACTGCCCTCACTGTATCCCATAGGTTTTGGGTTGTTGTGTGTTCATTTTTATTTGTTTCCAAAATCTTTTTTATTTCTTTCTTAATGTCACTGTTAACCCATTCATTATTTAATAGCATGTTATTCATTCTCCATGAGTTTGAATGTTTTTGAGTTTTTTCCTTGAGGTTGATTTCCAGTTTTAAGGCATTGTGATCTGAGAAGTTGCTTGATGTAATTTCAAATTTCTTTGACTTGTTGAGGCTTTTTTGGTGTCCTTCATGTGGTCTATCTTTGAAAATGTTTCATTTGCATTTGAAAAGAATGTGTATTTTTGCTTCTTAGGGGTAAAAACTTCTATATATATTAATTGAGTCCATTAGATCTGGAGTATTGTTCAGTGCCACAATATCCTTGGTGTTTCTTTGCTTGGAAGATCTGTCCATTGTTGACAAAGGGTTGTTAAAATCCCCTACTATGAATGCGTTGCTGTCAATATCCTTCTTGAAGTCCTCCAAGATTTTATTTACATATTTGGGTGCTCCTATGTTTGGTGCATATATTTTTACTAGGCTTATATCTTCCTGATAGATTTTTCCCTTAAGTATGATGAAATACCATTGTTTGTCTCTTGTTATAACCTTTGTTGTGAAATCTGTTTTGTCTGATGTAACTATTGCTACCCCAGCTTTTTTTCATGTCTATTTGTTTGAAATATTTTTCTATTTCTTCACTTTTAGTCTGTGTAGGTCTTTTGTTCTGAGGTGGGTCTTTTGTAGACAGTATATATGTGAGTCATGTGTTCTTATCCATTCGGCTACCCTATGTCTTTTTATTAGTGCTTTTAATGCACTTATATTTAAAGCTATTATTGATAGGCACTTATTCATTGTCATTTTTCCCTTTGTATCTGTTTTCCTCACTGTCTCTCTGTTTCTTCATCTTTTTAAAGCATATCCTTTAACATCTCTTGCAATGTTGGCTTGGTGGAAATGTATTCTTTTAGCCTTCTTTTTTCTGGGAAACTCCTTATTTCACCTTCCATTTTGAATGAGAGCATTGCTGGGTAGAGCAGTCTCTATTATAGGCATTTGTTTTTCATTGCTTGAAATGTGTTTTGCCATTCCCTTCTGGCTTGTAGCGTTTCCATTTTGAAATCTGCTGATAGCCTTATCAGAGCTCCCTTGTATGTTATTAGCTGTTTCTCTCTTGCTGCTCTTAGGATTCTCTCTTTGTCTTTGAGTTTTTCCATTTTAATTATAATGTGTCTTGGAGTGGGCCTGTTTGTGTTCTTCTCATTGGAGCCCTCTGTGCTTCCTGGACTTGCCTGACTTTTTCTCTCATCCATTTAGGGAAGTTTTCTGTCGTTACTTTTCAAATAGGTTTTCTATCCCTTGCTTTTCTTCTCCTCCTTCTGGTATCCTTATGATATGAATATTATTACATTTCATGTAGTCCTGCAGCTCTATCAAAACCTCTTCATTCTTTTTCAGTCTTTTTTCATTTCGTTGCATTATCTGGTAATTTTTTTCTATGTTGTCCTCTAGCTTGCTGATCAGATTCTGTGCTTCATCTAGGCTGTTTTTGATCCCTTCTACCATGTCCTTCAATTCAGAAATTGTATTCTACATTTCCTCCTGGCTCTTACTGATAGTTTCTATGTCCTTTTTAATACTGGTTTATTTCTCAGTAAGTTCTTTGCAGCTTCCCTGGAGTTCTTCATAGTTCCCCTGGAGTTCATTGTAGTTTTCTTTGAGCTCCCTGAGCTCATTGAGCTTCCCTATAATCATTATTTTTAAATCCATGTCTGATAGTTTACTTTCCTCTATTTCATTTAGTACTCTTTCTGGGGATTCCTTCTTTCCTTTAAAATGGGGATTGTTTCTCTGTCTCTCAATTTTTGTGACCCTTCTTGTTTGTTTCTGCTTCTTAGATTGATCTGCTTTGATTTCCTGTCTTTGCATTGTGACCGTCTGTGGTAGGAAAACTGTGGGATTCAGTGATACAGTCTCCTTGATCTCCTGATCTTCTTGATGCCCTTCGGATGCCTGTCATGCCATTTACTTGGGTTTTGGTTGTTGTATTGCTCTTTGGTGGGTCCTTCCCTCTGGCTAGCTGACTGAGTGTCACTCCTCCCACCACATCTTGTATACTGTTGTAGATGCAGACTTCCTTTACACCTGGATCTTCCCCTGGTGATATCAGATCATGTCCTAGTCTGGGCCTAGTAGCCTGTTGGAAACTACCAGAGATCTACTGTCTTTGTCTGTCTTCTTTAGTTGTTAAATATATTCAATCTGTGATAAGCCATCAGGATTAAGCACCAAGTGTGGAACAGATTAATTTCTTTGGGTGGGGCTATTGCTTCCCTTCAGGCTGACACCACTTGGAGGTCAATTGTCTGCCTGCAGTCTGGGGGGTGAGTCAGCACTAAGACCCAGTTGGCTGCTCCCTCAGTTCTCTCCTCAATGCCTCTGCTCCAAACTCTCCTTAAGTGCCTCTAGTCCACTCTTTCCTCCCTTTGCTGAAGCCCAGGGTAAGTAGGTGCCAATGTATCTTCATACTTGGTCCATTTACAAGCTCTCTGTGCTTCCAGCCATATCTCTCAGGCCAGCAATAAAACCCTCAGATTTTCTCTTTTCACAGCTGGATGCTATTTTACTCTCTGCTCTGTTGCTATAGTCTGGGAAGCCCAGCTGGGCATTTAGACCACATCCTTTCAGCTGCCATCCTTGGGAACCCAGCCAGCCCTCTCACTTCTCTGTACTTCCTACCAGTCACCTTGTGATGAAGTGGTCTTTTCCGTGTCTCCACTGTCTGTGGTTGTAATGCTTCTCTCCAACTAGTGTTCAGTTGGTTATTCCAGATGATTTCTCCACAATTAAGTTGTAATTCCAGATTGGTCCTGGGAGGAGGTTAGTGCAACTTCCACTACTCCTCCTCCATCTTGGATCTCTCTTTTGACTGTTTTTAAATGATGTATTTTCAATGCCTGAGGACAGGCAAATTAACATCAATAGAAAATGTGTACTGATTAGATTTTCTCCTCAACTGAATTACTAATTTTAATTAGAAGGTGTGCAGTTGGATTTTAATTTCAATTCAAATCCCTTATTTTTATTGAAAATATTGTGGCAAAGCATTGATACACAAGAAAGTTATTGTACCTGCAGAAGACTTCTATAGGCAAAGCAGAAATCAATTTAGTTAAAGGCAATAGAAAGTGCCAGGTTTTCTGGAGTAGATGTTACTTTTTAAAGCTAAGTGAAAGAGATGTGACTGATTCTTTAAAAGAACCATCACTCAAGTGCTATCATCAATCAATGACAAACTAACTTTTAAGGTAAGTGGCTTAGCTTGGAGAAGATTTTTTATTTACTATTACATTTTTAAACATTTGAAATGCCCATGAAACTGTATTATTCTTTTATGTGCTATGAAGTTGTAATGTCATTTTCATAATCCCAAGGATTATGGGGAAGGGTAGAAAAACATTGAGCATAATGATGCATGTTTTAAAATAACAAAAAAAATTTTTCTGAAGAATCTTTAGACACTGTCTATGAACAAGGCTTAGGTTAAATTTTATTTTAATGGAAATAATAACATATATTTACAGTTTTTGATCTTTTAAATGTAGACATTTTATATAACATTCCTATGCCCAAATTTGTTATTCAAGTATTAGCAGTCATCAGTAAGCTTTATCATTGAATGTCTTATGTGTAGAAAACAGGTTAGGGTATGTATACTGGGATTTTACATCACCTTTCTAGACAACTGTCTTTAGAAAATAGCTTGATATCCATCTACTTCTACCTGTTTTCAAAGTTTTAATTTGCGGTTATTTTATTGAACACTCCAACTTACATTTCTGTTATTAGGATGGTTATATTAAAGATGATAAGCATCATAAAGTCTGAGGTATCAATTTCATTTCTATGTTTATGATTCTTCAAATAATTAAAGTTAACAACAAAATTAATGTAATGTAAAATGATAATAGTAATTAGGCTTATTTTCCAGGCTTTGCACCTAACAATTTTTTGTTTCTAATTTAAAACCAGATATTATTATGTTTTTTCTAGGGCCTGTTCAAATTAAATTGAAATTCTACCTAATGATGGAAAATCATTGAAAGTATATATCTTGTCTTCTCCAATAACTAATGCAAACTTTCAGCATAAAAAAGTAACTCCCTTTAAAGATGAATTTGTCAAATGCTTAAATATCGACCTTGCTATGTTGCATGTTGAGAAAACATTTCAGAACTCTTGTAGTTAAGCACATTACGAATGTACAAGGGTGGGCAAAAGCAGGTTTACAGTTGTGAGTATACAAAACATAGTTTGTTCTTGTATTATAATCATAACCTGTATGTCCTTTTTCATACAAAGAATTGTAAACCTATTTTTCCCACCCTTGTATTTAAGTTAAAGGTTTCAAATTTCTATAAAAATTTACCATTTAGCTTAGAAGGGGCCAGAACACCTTTGTGGATAATTTAACTTCATCATTCCTAAATGTGGGGCCCTCATAATGCACTTACAAATGTGATTCCAATTATGTCCAGGATAATGCTGGGACTTGAAGTGAAGTAATTAAGAATAAAGCAATTTCATGTGGGGTTATAAGAGGAAATTATTTTGATAATATTCTTGGGTACCTCAAACTCTTTCTGAACTTATCATTGTTTTCTTTTAGGATATTATAGAGACACGTCCCAGGATACTCTTTTGCCCCTTGTCATTAAAACTAGAGATATCAATATTCTCCACCACATTCAGAGAAAAGTCTCAACCCCCAGGCACTGCTATGATTTTTTCACACACCCTTCAAAAAAAGTGATCATCACCCACCCAGGCACTCAAAACCCTTACACTCAGAAACAAAGCAAAATATATTGGCAAACATGTAACAAAGAATGTTCTTTATTAAGCCTCATGGTCAATACCAATCACCCAGGATGGAATAGAGATTCTGATTAGGTCTGGATTGGTGTCTGAAATTCTGCATTTCTAATGAGCTCCCAGATGATGCGATGCCGATACTACTGTGCTAAAGACCACAGTTGGAACAGCTGAAGTACAGTGGCTAATAAGATCTGTATTAGAATGCAATCCAGCTGAGTCAAAGTCCCATTTATTAGTGAAGAGACCTTGCTCAAGTCATTTCCCTGAGTTCTAACTTCTTCCTTGGTAAAATGAGAAATCCACTGCATATTATTTCTGTTAATAACAACTTTATTTTCCATTTGCTTATTGATCCACTCTTGGCCTCTTTCTTTTTTTATATATTCCATTCATGTTCTGTCAGGAAATCCTACTGTGATTATTTTAGAAAAATATCTAGAACCCAGCACATCCTCATCACCCCAAATGCCACAAAGTTACTTCAAGCCACAGTTATCTCTGTCTTGGAATATTGCAATAGATTCTTAACTTGCATCCTTGTTTTTCTTTGCCATTCTTCTGTGTTTTGTCCATACAATTGTCAGTGTGAACTGCTAAAACTGGGTACCGACCACTCATGCACAAAGTTTACATGGCTTCTCAAATCATTCAAAGTAAAAGTGTTCATGTAGGTAGCTAGATATTAACAAAGGAAGGAAACAAAAGAAATCAGATATTAAGAAACATAATAAACTAGGAAGCTGAATCTGATAAGTCTGCTTGCTTAACACACTCCCTAGGTAACCACAAGACTGCTCCCTGCAGATTATCTTGGGAGGGATAAAACAATAGAAGGGAAATTCTTTTGCTGAGTGCATGCCTGCTAGAAGACAAGATGGCACAGAGGGAAGTGCTTCTACTATAAGCACATGTACAGTAGGAACTAAGATGGTAACCATAAAGGTCTGTCTGCCCAGCTGGAGAAAATGATCATATTTGATAAGGAACACAGTACCCCAAAAGATCTAGGAAGTAGATTGGTTAGAGGGACAATCCACCCCTCCAAGCCTAACCCACGAAGGATCAGGATATTGGTTGGTTAGTGTGAAGAACCACCTAGTCCTATCAAACCAGAGATGATATAATCCAAGATCAACAAAGAACTATTTCTCTCTCTCTCTCTCTTTCTCTCTCTCTCTGTCTCTCTCTCACACACACACACACACACACACACATACACACACCCAGTAACAGGTGCTTGCCCTATTCACTCATACATTTTCTCTCCATAGTGGCCATGCAGGCCTAACAGACACCTGGGGTCCAGCAAGCTTCAGGTAACCTCTAAACATTTCTTACAGGTTGTTGATCATATATTAAATATTAGATAACATTATCACAGTATCAATCTAAATTGATAACTAGTTGCATTATTATATTAATTTTTAAAATTTTCTTCAAATTTTTGGTGAATTATTTTTAATGGAAAAGATTAAAACATATGCTTTAAATAGAGAATAAAATCAGTTTTAATGTTAACAAGTGACAGTGATTTATAGAAATTACATATTATCAATGAATCAAAATTGTGTTCATCTGTCTGTGAAATATAAATGCAGTCTAAACTAAATTATATAAAATGCATAAATAAATGAAAACTGCATATATTTGCTAACTGACTTTGGAATTAAGTCACACATACAGGAAAATATACACCCCTGCACACACACCAACCTCATTCTACATTTAATTTTCCTTATTCTTTCCATATTACTGCTAGGGAGTATAGAACTAAAGTCATGCCCTGTATTCACTGAATAAAGATTTTCTACTCAGAGGTCTCTGACTACTTAAGAACCCATACTTAGAACCAGTTACACAATTACTTGTGTATAATTATTTAATTAAAAGAGGAAATACTGGATTTGTATGTGCATTCACTTAGTCATTTGTTTTACAATCATTGCTCTTTACTCTTAGACACGTACTTGCTTCATTAGAATCTAGAAATACAAACACCAGGATTCATGGAGCTAGGAATAAAAGAGACCAATATAATAAACAAATAATTAGAGTTGAGTAGTATATATGCAAAATCAAAGGTGAACACAGGTTTATCTGTAAAGATGGAGAAAAAATGATTACAATTACATGTGAAGTTTGATTTACCCCAGCACACAAGGTATCAGTGGATATTCTAGGTAGAGAGAATGACACACACAAGAACCTGAACTAGAATAGTATTTATGGAAACAGAAACAACAGAATGTACATAGGCAGAGAGACATGTTATTAGCTGTATAGGGATAATCATGATACCACCATCATAAAGGCATGAGAATGTTAAGTGAGATACATATATCAACCACTTAGCACAGTACCTAGCACTAACACATGGTAAGTACTCATTAAATGTTAACTACTATTACTCAATCTTTGATCTAATATCAGAAGTACTGCATAAGAACAAAAGTTTAAACATACAGATTTTTGCATAGGAAATGTTAATTCAATCAACACTTAAACCTCTAGTATTTCTAGGTATTATTCAGGCAAAAGAAACAAAAGAAATAGAGAACACACCTTTACCCGCAAAAGCCTTGCTTATATATGCACCACTGTCTTCACTCTACTAAGACATTTCCTTCCATTTCTTTTTGTTCTGTTCTATCATTTTCTCCCAAGCAGCCCAGGCCCTTGACCTGAGAGTGTACATCTTCACTCAAATATATTCTGCCTTTGGTTTAATTTCTTGTCTGATTCAGTTTGTGGATAATCTTACAAACTTTTCCACTTCCTTATTTCAGTTTTCAATTATCCCCTCAACCCTTAATTTGTCATGCCAATAGTTTCAAGCCCTTTTGATAAAGATAAAGGTCTGAATTTTCTCTAAGAGTCTGATAAAATAAAGTTTTGAAAAAAAATTTTGTTTTATCTTCATATCAATTCATTAAAATTCTGAAAAATCTTCTGTTTCCAAAGTCTTGTAAAGAGATGTACCAGTGCATTTTAAAAGGTGTAATAAGGAATCTAGTGTATGGGAACACACTTCATTGAGCATGCAAAGCTCATTTGAGGCTTAGCATCAATCTGGGGTGAATTAGCGTCCTTATCTCTTTTTACATGAGAGCTCTAACTCTGAATTTCTATCACTAAAAATCTAGCATTTTATGGACCATGAAACTAAGACTCAAGGTCATATTACATTTTGGTGGAAAAGCTTAATGTCTGCAAGGGATTTGGGTGAGAAGTGACATTCTGTACAACAAATAAACAAAAATTGAAACATTGAAGCTCTAGGCTATATACTTTCAGTTTAAAAATATTTTTTGAAAGCTGATCATGTAATAAATATTTCTAATTTCTCACATGTCCAGGGAATGGAAGGATGCCTGGGCTGGTGATATCCATATGTAACAAAACTCTGAGATACATTCCTCTTAATAGTTTGCAAGAATGTTTATAATATTATCATGAAACAGATAACTGCCAGGCTACAAAGGTATCCACAGTCCCCATGGGGGTGGAAGGTGGGGAGGTAAACATCCCAAGAAGGACTTGAAACCACATCAAGCGTTTCACCTTTGCAAATGATTTACTTATTCTTCTTTTGAAGAGGGAAACATAGAAAGTCAATGACAAGTTGTAGAAAGTCAGTGATCTCTACATTGGTTACAGTCTCAAGTGTAATTCTTCAATGTCAATCATCAAAGCATTAGACCACACTGACCATGAAGCCAGTGCCAATTAATCCTCAGATTTCTTCGCTTGTGGCAGTCCCTTCGTGGTGTTGGGGAGGATCTTGGCAATAGGCAACATATAATAAACATAAAATAACAAATTTTAACTGAATCAATTAAGTCCACTCTCTCTCTTTTTATTCCAACTTCCACTAAGCCATACTATCCCTCAAGTCAAGTGGCACTGGAATGGCTCCAGGCACTTTGGGATTCAGCCAAAGAAAAGTCAAATTGAAGATATGTTTACTTGGGATTCCTGGGGGTATAATGACTTTCATAGTTTTTAGGGTTTTAAAAATACTCCTAAAGATCCCTTGGTCATGACAATGTAAGGACAGAGATCAATTCATAATATTGAAAGTATTCCATAAAGCTCAGCCCACATGTGAGAAGTTGAAAAGAAACAAGTTTTGAAGTACACAGAGCTACTTAAACAGATTCATAAAATTATAATTACATCATATTCTGAATTTTGTGATATCTGCAGTATTTACCTGTTTTTAAAATGTAATTTATATTGATTTACTTTCTCATCTTAAATATACATTCATCTTAACTAATTTTGTATTTGCAAATTTGAACTTATTTTTATTAAAAAGGGGTCCCCAAATGTAGGTCCTGCAAAACTTGGATATACTTATATATCTAGGTAATAATGTATACCCAAAATTATAATGCAGAATTAAGATAAACAGGAAAAAATCAAATTAGAATATTAAACTATTATAATTTTATTCATGGGTCACATAAATAGAATAATGGATTAAATCATGGAACAAGGTTGCCTATTATCCTCGGTTAAAATACATTAATATAGTGTTAGCCATTAGAAACAATGTAACCAGACTATATTACAACATAGAATAAACTGTAAGATCTCATATAAATGTAAAAAAAAAACAAAAAAAATAATTTAAAGTTGTGTTTAAAATCTAGTTTCCATTATTTTAAAATCATGCAAAGGGAAAGTCAACAAGGAAATTATGCCTTGGCTAATAATTTTGTTTATGCCAATAATTAAAATACTAGCAGTAAAACAAACAAGCATGTTGACAAAGTAAGCTTTTGCAGATTGTCTGTAAAAAGACATTAATAGTTCACAGGAATACATAATTCATGGGAATACATAATTCACTCGTAAAAAGATTCTGATGTAATTCCAGTGACTATGACAAAGAATATTTCCATAGATCACTGCATTTGTTTTCTATTGCTACTATAACAAATTACCACACATTTTGTGGCTAAAAACAACACAAATAAATTACTTTATAATTCTGGAAATCAGAAGTTAAATGGATTTCACTGGGCTAAAATCAAGAGATCAGGAGGACTGCATTAGTTCTGAAGGCTCTAGGAGTAATTTACTTCCTTGTCTTTTCAAGTTTCTAGAGGCCACATGTATTCTTTGGCTCTATTCTTTTATTATCAAAGTCAACAACCCAAGGTTAAGTCCTTTTCATATTGAATCACTGATTCTGACCCTTGTGATTAAATCAGGCCCACCAGATAATCCACTATAATATCCTGATAAGTAATCTTAATTTCATGGAAAATCTTTCTCCCTTCGCCATATAATCTAACATATTCATAGGTTCCAGAGATCAGGAAATTAATGTCTTTGGGAACCATTATTTTCCCTATCACAATTATTAATAAATTATTAATAAATTTCCTTGTCCTCTGGTATTGTCCTTTGGTTATAAATCTGAAATGATGATGAAAGGAAACTTGGCTTAGGGTGATGAACACATAATACAATATAAAGATGATGTATTATAGAATTGTACACCTGAAGCCTGTATCATTTTATCAATCAATGTTATCCCAATAAATTCAATAAATAAGAAAGTATTAAAGAAAGAAAGAAATTAAAATATGCTAAATATTACCCTTACTATATCAAGAAGGCTATACATGCAATCAAAGATTCTCAAGACCAATACCAACCTTAAAGACAGTTATAGTCAGTAAAAATTGTTTTGTCTGCTCATAAAGATTCTTTTAAGTCATAATCTTACATCTCACCACTCCAGCATTGCTCCAAGGTGGCCAAGTTTAATACTCCACCATCTCTCTCTTTGGACAGTGACTGGTTCCAAAGTGATCACTGTTCCAAGCTAAGCCAATCAAAAATTTTCCTCAGACATTTTTTCCCTCCCTTGAACATCCAGGGAAGGGAGAGGGTCTCTCATCATCAATGCTCAGGGTACAATAAAAATATAACTTTAAATGATGCTAAAATCCATGTCCCTTCTGCATGGAGGAAAATCACTCTACATTAGGCAAGACTAAGACCAAACAGCTGATAGAAACAGAATAATAACAGAATGTGTGTGCTGAGGGCAGGTGAGTGTGAACAAGTGTGTGTGTGTGTGTGTGTGTGCATGATAGAAATAAAGAGAGAAAGAATGAAAAAGAATGTTGTGAGGTTGTCTAAGTCCCTTTTCTATTCATCCTTTCATCCTAAAGGTCATCTTACCTCTGTCCTTGGTTATGTGAGTACATAACTCATTTGTTTATTCTGATTGCATTGGGATTCTGCCATTTGCATTCAAATGACTCAATTAAAATGGATGCTGTGTAATCTTGTTATATCATCAGCACTGTAATTAATGACAAATAAATTTTAAAAACATAATCAAGAAAGCTAGAGTTATTTCAAAACATAAAAACTAAACAACTCTTTATATGCCCCAAACTGGTGATTGCAGTTAAGTATGATCTGGTAACACTAATGCTACACCATTTTGTTGCTGAGTATTTTTGATCTATATATAGGAGGCATCAACCATGATCTCTTGAACACTCTATAAATTTATACTGAACAAATAATAACAAATATTCTCATTAAACCATTTCCCTCAGTGTAGCCAGTTTATAATATAGAAATAAGGCCCTTAAATTCAACCATAAGCTGAAGCAACATCAGAAAAGTAAAATAACAATTACCCAAATTATTCCACTAAAGTAAATATTATGAAGGTCCTTCTTGTCATATTATTTTGCCAATGTGATTAATTGTATTGAAAAAATAAATGAATAAGTAAATGGATGTATGATGAACAAACAGTGATAAGCCCAGGATGCAGGCCCTGGATCATTCAATGTTAACCAACAGTTAGTGCAACTTTATGACATGTTTGTGCATCTTCTCTATGAGAAGTTTACAGATAAATTTTAGTTTGCAGCCAGGTAGGAATTTTGAAACACCAGTTATATTTATTTATTAAAATTTTATATTTTTATAAAAGATTAGTTTTGCATAATGAGATGGGTGTCTTTAAAATAATTCCAATGAAACTTGATTAGCATACAAACTAAATTTCCTTCTGTTCATGTTCCTATACTCCTGTTATTTCTAGAATACCAGGTTGTACTCTTATGAGCATTTAACATTTATTAGTCAGAATGGACACCTCTCATGGGTTCAGACTAAAACCTAAAGAATTACAGAAGTGTCATTCTATTCTGAGAGAAAAACAGGAATGGAAATTTCTTCTCTCTTTAACTTTGCCTGTTTCCATTTATCTCAATAAGAATCTTCAGGAACAAATTCTCATGACTTTGAATAAAATGATTTGGGGTTTGGTCCATTTTTATTACTTTTTTTTAACATTGTTGTTTAATTACAGTTGTCCCAATTTTTCCCCATTGCTCTCCCCTGTCCCACCCACCCCCACTCCCACAGTCAATCCCAACCCTGTTGTTCATTTCCATGGGTCCTTTATATTTGTTCCTTGATTAAACGCCTCCTCTTCTTTTCCTTGTTATCCTTCTACCCTCTCCCTTCTGATCGCTGTCAGTTTGTACCTTATTTCCATGTCACTGGTTCTATTTTGCTCATTTGTTTGTTTTTGTTCATTGGATTCCACTTATAGGTGAGAGCATATGCTATTTGCCTTTCACTGCCTGGCTTAGTTCACTTAGCATAATACTCTCCATTTCTATTCATGCTGTCACAAATGGCAGAAATTCCTTCTTTCTTTCTACTGCATAGTATTTCATTGTGTATATGTACCATAATTTTTTTATTCACTCATTTACTGATGTGCACTTAAGGTGTTTCCAGCACTTGCATTCCAAATTTGAATCTTGTGAACACATTTCTTTTTTTAAAAAAAGAATCCAAATCGTAAGCTTCATATGTAACTCAATATCACAAAGTATTTATGTATTTGATTTCTACTTATTTACTAATTTAATTATTAAACTATGCAGTGCATAGTTAAGGCACATCTAGTTCAAAATATGTTCTTTAATAATCTGTCATCACAACTCTCTGTTTTCTTTTTATTTTGTTTATCTATTTTAATTATTTGTTTATTTGTTTACTTATTTACTTATTTTTAGAGAGGGGAAAGGAGAAAGAGAGGGAGAGAAACATCACTGTGTGGTTGCCTCTCACTCGCACCGCCAACTGGGGACCTCATGTGCAACCTAGTCATGTGCCCTGACTGGGAATGGAACCAGCGACACTTGGTTTGCAGGCCGATGCTCAATCCACTGAGCCATAGTAGCCAGGGCTTTGTTGATCTATTTTATTTGTCCTAATTTTGCTCCATTGCTCTCCACTGCCCATCCCCCATTCCCCCACAGTCAGTCCCCACCCTGTTGTCCATGTCCATGCGTCATTTAGACATGTTCCATGACTAGACCTGTCCCCTTCTTTTCCACCTTCTCCCCCTCCCACCTCCCCTCTGGCCACTGTCAGTCTGTTCCTTGTTTCCATGCCTGTGATTCTATTTTGCTTGTTTGTTTGTATGGTGCATTAGGTTCCTGTTATAGGTGAGATCATAAGGTATTTGTCTTGTGCCACCTGGCTTATTTCATTTAGCACAATACTCTCCAATTCCATCCATGCTGTCATGAAGGGTAGGAGTTCCTTCTTTCTTTCTGCTATATATTATTCTATTGTGTAAATGTACCACAGGTTTTCAATCCACTCATTAACTGATGGGCACTTAGGCTGTTTCCAGTACTTGGTTATTATAAATAATGCAGCTATGACTATTGGGATGCATAGGTTCTCCTGAATTGGTTTTTCAGGATTCTTAGGGTATAATCTCAGCAGTGGAAGCATTGGGTCAAAAGGCAGTTAAATATTTAGTTTTTTGAGGAAATTCCTTACTGTTTTCCACAGTGGCTGTACCAGTCTGCATTTCCATCAACAGTGCACTAGGGTTCCCCTTTCTCCACATCCTTGCCAGCACTTGTTGTTTGTTGATTTGTTCATGATGGCCAGTCTGACCAGTGTGAGGTGGTATCTCATTGTGGTTTTAATTTGATCAACTCTCTTATACTGTGTGTTTGTGTTTTATGCAGTAGTGTCTAAATCACTGTCACCTTTAGTCAGTATTATGTAGTCCTTTTAGAAGTTGGTTTAAAAAAAAAGCTATGTACTCTCTCTTCATTAAAATATAAACAAAAAGTTACATACAATATATTTCTGCCATTTTATGAGATTTTTATTCCCTGATACCCAACCATATACCTCCAGGATTGCTTGTATTTCAGGTTAAGAATCCCTAGATAGAGAATTCTAAGAATCCCTCTTTAAATACATATATCCTAATTGAGGAAACATATAACAGATTAGTTCTCAGAAAACTATGAAAGTTGAAAGCAGGTCTAAGGCTTCTGAGCAACTGAGTACCACAGAAGACATTTTTGTGAAAGAGCTATACCCTCAGCATTCATACCCAAATGCTTCATAATTACACTGGAGCTCTATTTAGAAATACAGATTCTCATTATCACCTCAGATATATAAAAATGGGGATAAAAAAATTCCTTGAGAAAACATATTATTCTTTCTTATTTTTGTGCCTCTTGATGCAATTTCCTGTTTTGGAAACTATTGTCCCTCCTTTCCAAGAGCATACCTTCCCCTAAGACCCCACCTCTGCTTTATTGCTTTCCCA
Organism: Furipterus horrens; assembly: GCF_987537825.1. Classification (NCBI taxonomy): domain Eukaryota; kingdom Metazoa; phylum Chordata; class Mammalia; order Chiroptera; family Furipteridae; genus Furipterus; species Furipterus horrens. Next base: position 58,619,841 of record NW_028327182.1, on the reverse strand, counting down.
CATAGTCAACAGACCATCGGGAAAAGACCCCACAAAACAGTAATTTTTCTGCAACTCTTAAGCACTCACTGAAGCATGGTTTGCTCTGTGGGAAGTAGGGCATAAACAAAATTGTATTCTGCATAATCCTTTCTGCTGCATGACTCTGCCCATTACACAACCCTGCAGAGCAGTGATTCTCAATGTGACTATAGGAAAGAAGCACCAGGGAGCTTTGAGAATCCCTGATGCCCAGGCCATATCTCAGACAAATTAAATTAAGTGGAAGTTCAGCATAAGTATTTTCAACATATTTCAATAAACTCTAAGTCTCATCTATAGATGCTTTAAGTACAAAGTATACCTGACTTTGATTTCTTCCTGGAAACTTTCATCAACTGAGTCTGAAATTTTGTGTAAACCATCTTTTTTTTTTTTTCTCCTCATTTTCTGGCTGTCTTACTTTAATTCTCATTTAACCTCCTTTCAATAGTCAGATCTGGACAAATAGGACCTCCTCAGAGAAGACCTCTGAATACCTCATCAGGAGCAGCTCCTAGCCCTCTGGAGAGTCTACCTTGGCCACTCTAATATAATACCTTGATTTCCTTCTCCTAGCAATAACCAAATTATTTCTTTTATTGTTTAACTTCTTGAACTGAAATTCTAGAATCTCTGTGAGATCCCTAACACTGGTTGCCTTATTTATAAGTTTATCCTCAGTACTTAGACTAGTTCTAGGAATATGGTAGGATCCCAATAAAAATATGCTGAATGATAAATGAGTGAATGAATGAATGAGTGACTAAATATTGGTCATGTTTCTCTACTAAACTTTGTCTTTAAGTTTATCTGGGGCCCTGACTGGTGTGGCTCAGTTGCTTGGATGTCGTCCTGCAAGGCTAAAAGTAGCTGGTTCAATTCCCCATCAGGGCACATGCCTGAGCTGCAGGTTCAGTCCCTGGTCCAGTCATGTGCAAGAGGCAACCGACTGACGTTTCTCCCTCACATCAATCATTCTCTCCCTTGCTTTCTCCCTCCCTTGCCCTCTCTCTAAAAATAAATAAATATTTTTAAAATTAATTATTCTATGTTCATCTACTTAAACCCTTGTAATCTTTTACAATTACATGTTAGTTTTTAAGTTAACAAAACAGTTTCCAATGTACCATCTTAATTTGCCTCACAACATTTTAGAAGAAACAGAGCACTTATAATATAGCTTGTATGAATAATAAAACAAGGTTCATAAAGCTTAAAAAATAAAATAACTTTACAGGAACACACTAACAGTAAATGGTGCGAGCATGTCTGCCCTGTGAGGATGTCATAGGCTATGTAGCCATCTCTTTAATCCCTATTCACTCAAAGGCATATGCACTCACAATTGGACAGTGGCTGACTGGTTACAGCTATAAATGCTGAAAGGAAACACAATATTGACAGAGTGTATGAGCCTCTCTACCCAACCAGAAAATTGATGCCTGTTGATACTTTCCCCAGGAAAAGGGTTGAATAATGTGAGCATGCACAAGCCCTGTCACATCCTGTGTAGGCACAAGACTTCAGGTCTCATAACACATACAAGAACTCATTTACCAATAATTCCTCTAGATTTATCTCTTTATGTAGTAGAATCATCCAGAAGAGTAGATCTAGAATTGGCATGCATTACATCACTTGAGTTTGGTTAGTACTTCTTTTATAATTACAATAAACTACACTCAAGAGTATAAGTTCTGTGATTCTGTCTCACCATTGTGACTAAATTTCAATAGTAACATTAACCATACCCAAACTTCCAGAAAATTAATCAAATGAAGCAGCGACCTTTCCAGTCACCATGACACTCTATATTTGCTTGCATTTTTTATATATTTTAGAAGCTCCTTCAGTTAATTATTGTGCAATACAGGGCCTTAGGAAGAAATCTACAGAAAAAATTATGGCAAAAGAATTAACATACTTATAAAGGACTTTGCATATGACCTCAAATATTTGCTCTGTCATTCTTGGGACCATTCAAACCTTACATGGCTCATATCTATACTATGCCAGACCATTTGGTACTATTTACAAGCATCCATGTGGCATGGATATTTAAGCAGCAAATAGGCCAAAATTATTTAGAAACTTAAATAAGAAGCCAAAGAATCATGTTTTTCCTCTTATATACAAAATAAAGACATCGCATAAGAAATAAATATTTATGGAGAACAGAAACTCATTAATCTTAACTATTATGTTATAAATAAAAGGTAGCCATAACTGAAGAATATATTACTCTGTATCCAGTACAGTCACTTGGTAGAAAGCAAAAGTGATAAGCACAGCTTGACCAGTCACCTCATTCACCTGAGTAGTCAGCTCTCTGTATGTCTCATTAACTATGCAAAACTAGACACACAGTTTATTATGAAAGTGAGTCAGAAATGAAAGGCTTAAAGCCCAAGAGAGCAAACACAAAATCTAGGGATCCAGATGAATCAGAACACACAGTCAAGTTCACATACTGCAGTGAGAAGTGAAGGTGGAAAAGTAGGCTAAAAAAACCAAGTTTTAGTCACTTATTAGGGTTTTACTTCTATTTTAGTCTGTGTCTTGTTGGTTCACCCACCTAATGAAGCCCATAAGTCTAGTGTTTCTCACTCCCATACTGATAATTGCCAACTTGCCTCACTATGACATGATTTCCTTTTGCCATTTAAAACATGTAGGTATATGTATACATTCTCAATACAGTTAATGTGACCCTCATATAATAACCTGAATGCTAAACTGTTGTCATTTTACCACTTTGCTTATATGAATGACTATTAATAAAACAGCCACTTTATACATACATTTGTCTTTTCATATGCTGTCAGTAAGCATGCTATGAGGTGCAAGGAAGAGAAAGAAAGGCACATGAGAGGATATTAATGCCTTTATATGGTTCATGGAAAGACTTGGATCTTGATAATTTTAGTTACATTAAACATGGTATTTTAGCAAAAGAGTGGGCACTAAGCAAGGTTAATCTGACATTTCATCAGCATTATTTCAGCATATTCACAATCTGTATTTCCAATGTGTATTCTTCTTCTTAACAATTTACCTCATAAAACAATTATGATAACAAGAGATCTTAAAGAAGTTGCTTCTTCTGTCTCAAACAAACCACTATATGGGGAAGGGTAATGGGAGATGAGAGATGACCTTTGTCCCACCACTTTCTTATTTTTATATTTCATCAAAAGTGAATTTGGGACATGCTCCATTTCCCTCCACAACTAAGAAGGAATACAACTACTGCAAAACCAGAAGATCCAGAAAATAAGTGGAAGTCTAACATATGAAGTTATAAAGAAGTGGTGCTCTTCCAGACAGGTAGGAGGGGAAAAACCGGGGAGAAGAGTTCAAGATGTGCTGTCCGTGGCAGCAGCAGTGACTGAGGTAGGACAGTGGTAAGCACAGACACTCAAATTTAGGGGGAGGTAAGAAGCACTGGGAAGGACCTCTGGCTGCAGACCAGACCTGTCAGCTTGTGATTCCAAAGCCGGGGAAGGCAGACCTCCATTGCCTTGGGCTGTGAGGCCCAGAGGGGGTGGGGATGGAGGAGGAGGCTCCCGGTCTCTCAGCAGAGAGTGAACAGCAGGAAACTATCTTGGACCCCAACCCCTGCAGAAAATGCCACAGCGTGGTGAGGCAGGTCACCTAGCTGTGACGAGTGCATGGGGCTCCACCCCCTATAGCATAGGAGGTGCAACAGCCATGCCCAGGAAGCAAAGGTGAACACAAAACTGTCAGGATGGCACAGATCATGATAGAGATCCGGGTGATGCAGCTGACCAGACAGCAAATATCTAATCTAACAAAGCAGCAGACAGGAAATCTTTCTGAGGCTCAGTTCAGAGCTTTGGTTATAAAAATGCTTACAGAGCTAACAGCAGATGGGGAAGGAATAAAGGTTAGGCCTGCAGAAATGAACAAAAACACATACAAAACTAGTGGTGAGGGCAAGAAAACCACAGATCAAATCAACAAATCAGAACATAGGGAAGGAACAATCAGTTAACCGGCTCAGAAAGAGAAAACGAGAAGTGAGGAAAGTGAGGAGAGGCTCAGAAACTTATCAGACAGCTATAAGCGGGCCAACATCCAAATCATAGGGTTGCCAGAAGGTGAAGAAGAAGAACTAGAAATTTAAAAAATTATGTAAAAAAATAATGAAGCAGAACTTCCCTAACTTGGGGAAGGAAATAGACTTACAGGTCCAGGAAGTACAGACTTCCAAATAAACTGGACCCAGGGAGAACCACACCAAGACACATTATAATCAAAATGTCAAAAATGAAGGATAAAGAGAGAATCTTAAAAGCAGCAAGAGAGAAGAGAATTACATACAAAGGGTTCCCAATAAGACTATCAGCTGATTTCTCAAAAGAAACTCTGCAGGCAAGAAGGGACTGGCAAGAAATATTCAAAGTAATAAAAACCAGAAACCTACAGCCATGATTACTCTATCCAGTGAAGCTGTTGTTCAGAATAGAAGGACAGAGACAGTGCTTCCAGCACAAAGTAAAACTAAAGGAGTTCATCAGATCCAAACCACTGTTATATGAAATGTTAAAGGGACTTGTTTAGGAGAAGGAGGATCAAAATTATGAACATTAAAATGAAAACTGTATCACAAAAACCAACAACAGAAGCTAGGGAATTGAAACAAAGGCAGACTAAGTAGGCAATGTGAGTGGGAAAAGAATTATAGGTACGGGGAACATTTTTGGGGGAGGTCGGTGGGGAGGGTGAAGGAGGAAAAGGGAGGGAGATGGTACAGGAATTAGGAGGCATAGTAGGAGGGAGTGGAGTAAATAGGAAGATGTTGAGAAGAACTATCTGCACAACCAATGGACATGGACTAAGGGGAGGGGGACAACTGGAGGGAGGGTGGTCACTGGGTGGATGGAAACAAAGGGAAAAGAAATTGGAACAACTATAACAGCATAAACAATAAAGCATATAAAAAATAAATACTTCATGAAGCACCAGTTAGAGATGTCTAATGAAGAATGTGAAATTCCTGATGTCTGCAATATGCTTTGAAGTATTCCAGCACAAATAATAAATGAGTAAGTGAGGGGAGGATAAAAGAAAGAAGATTGGCAAAATTATGGTAACAGTTGAAGAGGGGTGATACCTGAGGATTATCATTTTCTTTTCTCCACCGTTGTGAGTTTCTGAAATTTTCCGAAGTAAAATGTTTTTGAAAATGGGGGGGGAAACAGTGAATTTGTTTCCCATTTCCTGAAAAAGTTATTTCCTTGTTAACTTAATGTGTCTCTCTCCACTGTTACCTCGACATGGAATGCACTTTTTTCTAAATCATTATCTGTCTATTGCTACTCATCCCTGCAGACTGAATTCTAGCTTCACTCACTTCGTATTTTCCACCCAAATTTATTTAGAAAATATAATCTTCCTCCTCTGATTCTCAAGATGCTCAATCCCATTTCCCACCACATTTTTCACCCATCACAAATGCTTAGCACAAAGGTCAGCAAACTTTCTGTGTAAAGAGATCAATAGTAAATATTTTAGGCTTTGTGTGCCATATACTTTCTGTGGCGACTAGTAAATTGCCATCTCAGCAAGAAAGCAGCCATATTTAAACAAATTAGCACAGCTATGTTCTAATAAAAGTTTATTTGTGAAAACAGAATGCAAGTCTCATGGTCCTAGTTTTCTGGCTCCTTGCTTAGCAAAGAGAGAAATGGTACAGTAGTCAATAAAAAAATAGATGGATTAAATTTGATAACATAACTAATGAAAATATGATGAATGAGTTGACTATATGTTATAGTATAATCATATACTGAATAAATTCATTAAGCAATTATAGCACGACAGCAAACTCTATCAATTTTCATAACATCTTATATATCTAAGAGGGGAATCATAGAACTCCGATCAGCTATATGACCTTAAGGCTTTGTCAGAATTATTGTACTCTGCCTCATTGGTTTTTTTATTTAAGAGGAAGTCTATAGCGTGTATGGTTCCATGAAGATTATAGCTAATAACCAGACAGCATTGTCTTCTATTAAATGTATCTGATTTGCTTATTTAAACTGAATTAAATCAAGTAAATAGTCACTAGTTCCCCACATTACATCCTTCACTATGTGTATAGTGCTTTAATAGAAATAAATATATGATTATAACAAAATTCTCATAGTTGTCACACATTTCATTTTAAGCTCAGTTAAAAAATTGAGATTAAATTCTTGTCCGATTTTCTATTTTCATTTCAAATATTGAATAGACTTTGACAATATTTGTTGCAACCTTTACTAGGAAGTTTTCCTGGCCAAAAAAATTTCACTGGTTTTCAACTTATATTATTCAAAATATAATAAAAATCATCTACTGATTTGGATGGATTCCTAACTTTGACACAAAATATTCTGTTGCCATAGATAAAACATTTACCAAGATTGTTGATAGAATACACACAAAGAATACTGTCTTCTGAGTGACGCAGTTTTTTTGACTATGGATTAGTGAAAGTTCAGGTGTTTCAAATAACACTATTTTTATTATTTTCCACAGATATTGTTTCTACTATCCTTTAAAAAGATACAAAAATTATTAAATTGCTGTTCTCAATATCTTCTCCTGTCTGTTTTGTGGATACAAAAATAGCAAGAAGATAGCCCTAGCTGCTGTGGCTCAGTGGATTGAGCATTGGCCTGCGAGCCAAGAGTCACTGGTTTGATTCCCAGTCAGGGCACATTACTAGGTTGCACGTCAGGTTCCCAGTTGGGGGTGTGAGTGAGAGGCAACCACACAGAGATGTTTCTCTCCGTCTCTTTCTCCTATCCCCTCTCTCCAAAAATAAATAAATAAGCAAACAAATAAATTATTTTTTTAAAAAGAATAAATAGCCTGATTAAAAAAAAAATAGCAAGAAGAAAGACAAGATAAAATAAAGATGGTAAAGTAAGAAACATAGATAATCACTCACTAAAAAGAAGAGTCCCTGAATAATCCCCTTTGTGTGAGAACTTCTTTTCTGTTTAATTTGGCTGTTTTCAATTCTTTTTAGTCATTCCCTTCAATATATACAAATCATGTTTTTAGTTTAGTAAGTGATGCCCTTCATATGAATGAGACATTTAATATTGGATTTAATCAGGGTCTTCTAGTAAACCATGCCATCTGAGTACCTAAAGAACTGGCCTCCTCATGAGGATAAAAAATATTCCAACACACAGAAGTCCCAGCACATCATGAGGACACAGAGAAATGATTCTGGAGGCATATTTAGTTGTCCCTCAATCCTAATCATCTTATCTCCATATTATCTTTAATAATGTCATAATATTTACATTCCTGAGGTTTTATGAAATATAGAATTAATATCAGTTTATGACATTCTAAGAAGTTTTTCTGAGTACAAATAAAGAAAATAACAGGTTGTTTTTCTCCTAGATATCATATTACTCTTTAAGGCCATCCCATGATAACAGAACATATAGAAGACATAACAGAGAGGAAACACTTTAAGTTCACAGTGTGCTTAGAGATCCATGGAAGACTCTGGGAATGTCCAGACTGATTTCTCATGATTTAATATCCACAATATGATAAAGTACAAACTTTTGCTCTGGACATGATTTAGCAATCCACTGATATTTTTCCCATTTAGTGCAACACTAAAAGCAGGATTTTCTAGGCTCATTTCTTCTTTGGCTGTGGTCCTTAATGACTATATGCAATACCATAATTTAGGGCATGGCTATTTCAGAGTCCTTGAGCACTGGCAGATGCAGGGGATCAATCAACCCCCTTTGCTGTCTTGAAATACTACTGAAATCACATACTAGGTTTCCTTGCCACTTGAAAACTCTTTGCATTTCCCACTGTAATTAACTCACAATAAGATATTTAAGTAGGCCATTGAAAATTTTTAAAGTATAATCAAAATCACAATAGGTTATGTGGCACTTATCCCCTTGACAAGTTTTTAAGCCCATGATATTGTATTGTTAACTATGGGCACTATGTTGTACAGCAGATCTCTAGAACTTATTCATCTTGTAGAGCTGTAACTTTAGATCTTGAATAACAACTCCTCATTTTCCTCTCTATCTATCCCCTGGCAACCACCATTCTATTTTCTGCTTCTATAAGTTTGACTATTTCAGGTGCCTTTCATGTTAAGCATTCTTCACACACACACAAGCAAAAGGACACAGGGCAATTTTGGAGGTGGTGGGTTTGTTTATTGTGTTGACTGTGCTGATGGTATGATGGATGCATGCATATGTCCAAACTCATCACCAAATTGCATACATTAAATAAGTATAGGTTTTCTTTGTATATCAGTTATAGCTCAAGAAAGTTGTAAAAAGTTTTAATAAAAAATCTTCTTCACCAACATTAAAAATATATTTGGAGGACTTCCAATTTTTTAAACTTTTTATCAGTTGCAAATAATAACATCTCTGTGTGCATGAATAAAAAGAATAATGATTGACTTGCAAAAAAAAAAAGCACAGAGTAACATCAAGGATAAAAAAATACATGCATCATGGGAAACTTCTCTGATAAATAAAAGAAAGAAAATAGAAAGATTTGCTTTGCCAGTAAAAAAGAAACATGTTATAATTTAAATTGAAGTCTCCAGATGGTGTGAATCTGGTGCACTATTTTTCTTGGAAAGTATGTTCTTAAGTAAGGGACTTTAACTAACTTGCTTAATTCATTAATTAAAACATATAATTGATAAAAATGAGGACATGATTTCTATTTTCCAGAAGCAGAATATTAAATAATTAGCCTCAATTTATCTTTCTTGCTCCATTTCACACCTTCCCTTATGGGGGCATATGATTATGTGCATTTAAGGACTAAAATATGTGCATTCCCTCTTAGAACAAGTCTAATAAAAAAAATCAAGGTACGCAGAGGATAGGCAACAAAAACACATTGGACTCCAGTACCAAACAAAAAGATGACTTAGGCTAAAGGACAAATGATGATCAAAGAAAGCAAATACATCAAACACAAACCTCTGAATAATAATGCCTCCAGATAAATCATTTGCTTTGATGATTATAGGAGTCAATAAAAGTCAGTGGTAAAAGTGTATAACACTAAAAGTAAAATATATTAAGAAAGGCTAATTATTTAAATTGTCAGTATTGGAAGGGTAAAGGGAACCTCTGTTATGCTTCTGGTGAGAGTATCCTGGCATAATTTTTTAATAAAATATAAATTGTTGGGATAATAGTTTAATTAAAACTCTTTAATATATTTTTATTCTTGTAGATCTATGCATTCCATGGGTAAGAATTAATACTATAATTTGTGCAAATTTTAGATTATAAGAATGTAAAGTATAATATATAGAACTTGAATAAAATGAGACAACTTAGGTGTCAAAATAAAGTCTCTTCTTTTGTTACAACCATGTTATAGAATATTATGCAGCAATATCAACGATTTTGCATAAGAATGTTTGTTACAAGAAAATAAATATATTCACTACACATTGTTCAGTAAATCAGTATGATAAAAAAACCAGTAAAGCATCTAAAAATAAAAAAAACAGCTCTGGAGTCAGAGGGCCACTAATAAAAGTTTGTATTAAAACTTGCACATCTGGCATATCTGGCACATCTGGCAACTGTTCAAAATTCCAGATTTCCATAAACAAGAATAATTGCTCTTCTTCCTACCTCATTGCATATGGGGAATATTAAAAAAATCAAAACACTCAATGTTCTTAGCATTCTATCTGTTAAGTGCACAAACCATACCGTTGATCAAATAGCATACTTTCATCATGTACATGTTTATGTTTATTTTTATTTAAATAATGATATTGATAAGATGTACATATAATAATAACATCAACTGCTTTTTGCTTATTCCCGTGGGTCAAAGTATGAATTTTATTGAGATTGCTTGTGTGTTTGCTTTGTGGAAGAGATATGAGTCAGCAGTTCTGCTGCAATAACAAAGAACCCTAATATCTGAGCTGCTTTAAAAAACATAGTTTTATTTCTTGCTCATGTTACAGATCACTTGGTGATCTGAGGTTTCTGCTAATTATCCTCATTCAGAGACCCAGTTGCCATCTCCGACATTCCAAATCTCCAGGCCAAAAGGAAAAGGAGATGGAAGATCTCTTAGTGTTTCTTAAGCTTCTTCTCCAAAGTGACACACGTTACTTTTGCTCACATTTTTTGACCTAAGCCAGACACAGACCCAGGAAGAGAAACTCAATAATAAAATATATATACTTCTAAACCAATAAGAATTTAAAATTGATGTGTAAACTATCATAAGCCATTTTCACTTTTTGAGCAGAACATTGGTATGAAAATAAAGCTGTCCACCATGCCCAGAAGTTAGGATGAGTAATTATATATCCATGTTGACTGTATGAGAGTCATCAATAGGAATAAAGGAATCAGAGAATTGGTAGAGAATATAAGAGATCATTAAATTATTCCCATACCTTCAACACATAATGATCTCACACTTAGTTATCACCAGCAAAAGCAAGGAATCTAATTTATCTTCTAGCGGAAAAATGCCTTCACCTGGTCCCTGAGGTAGACTATACTAAAGAACTTCAGTACATTCTACCAGGAGAATGTATTTTTTCTTGGCCCCAGTTGATAAACTGAAGAGGCTTGAAAACAGATGCGTCTTGTAATTGCTTTCCTCACTCATGTGACCACTGCTACAGTTGTCACTCATGTACTGCAAAACTAATCCTTGGGAAATTTTCATGTTGGCTATTTGCTTTGAACCATCCAGTGTCACTGAGCTTCCAGATGTATCACTATGAGAAAGGGTCTGTTTGATCATTTGTTTAAGCACTGGACTGGCTCTCATAAATCCTTAGTCTTCAGACTCAAAATTTTTATGTTTTGTTATGGTTCCCAGGGAACTTACTTCACTCACCTGTAAAGTACTTCAAAAGGTTTAAATAAGTTAAAAAAAATTAAATGTCATAATATATATATATATTCAATACCATTTTAGTAAAATAAAATTTAAATACACTCTATTACATAAAAATGGTAGCTAATTTTATTAGTAAATCTCTAGGAGTCTCTAGACGGGTAAAAGACAAATATGCATTTAGCAGAGTTTATTGAAAATTTATATATAAAACCTATGAGAATCTTCTTGTACTCACACTATATCAAAAACTTTTGAGACAAATAAAAACAATTAGTAAATACATATATTTAGGGTGGTTTTCTTTTTGAGAGGTATTTTATATGCTTTATTTCTTTTTTTATATAATTTAATTTTAACAAAAAAAGAATAAATAAAAGTAGTCTGAGCGATACTAAAATTTTTAAAGATGTTATTTATTTTTAGAGCAAGGGGATAGGAGGGAGAAAGAGAGAGAGAAACATCAATGTGAGATACAAACACCAAGCAGTTGCCTCTCCTGTGCTTCCTAATTGACCAAAGACCAAATCCACAACCCAAGTGTGTGCCCTGACCAAGATTTGAACTGGTGACTAACTGAGCCAAAGTTGTCAGGGCTAATTTTTTAATCTTTGTTACTTTAAAAGCATGATAGACTTGCTCAGGCACTACAATGGCAATATTGTATTAGTGTTTGTAGAACACTGGTTTCTGTCTAGGGTTATTGGTGAAAGATGGGTAAGTCAGAAATTCTCATAAAATTAAAAATATACATATTTCTACCCATATCTTATCTTCCTACTTATAAATGTTAAGAATAAATATTGGAAAATACCTATAATACAAATATCTTGTAACTTTGGGAATTTTCTAAATAAGAAAAACTATAAGTAATTTTTTAAAAGAAGATGGTAACAAATAATGTCAAGGATGTGAGGGAATTGGAACCTTCATACATTGCTGGTGAGAATGTAAAATGGTACAGTCACCTTAAAGACAGTAACTCTAAAAGTTAAACATAGAGTTACCATATGACCCATAAATCCCATTTATGGGTATAAACCCAAGAGAAATTAAAACAAAATTCATACAGAAACTTCTACATGAATGTCTATAGAATATTAGTTATGATGGTAGAAAAGTAGAAACAATTCAAATATTCATTAAGAGGTAAATGGATAAATAAATGTGATCTATCCATACAAATGGATATTATTTAGCCATATAAAGGATTGAAGTTCATGCTAAAACATGGATAAAGGTTGAAAACATTATCCTAAGTGAAAAAAGCCTGCAACAAAAAGGCCATATATTTTATGATTTCATTTATATCAAATATCCAGATTAGGCAAATTCATAGGAACAGGAAGTAGATTAATGGTCTGTAAGGGTTAAAGAGCATGTAGGGATATGACTGGTAAGGGGTACAGAGATAGTTTTTGTGGAAGTGAAAATGTTCTACAATGAGACAGCCCAAATAAATGGCAAAAAGGGCATCCCAAGAGCATCAAGTTCAGAAGACAGAGGAGACTGTACCACTGAATCTCATGAGTCTCCTAGCACAGAAGGTCACCACACAAAGACAGGAAGTCAAAGCAGATGAATCAAAAAATCAGAAACAAACAAGAAGAGCCACAAAAATGGAGAGACAAAGAAACAACCTGCCATCAAAAGGAAAAGAGGATTCCCAGAAAGAGTGCTAAATTAAATAGAGGTAAGCAAACTATCAGACATAGAATTTAAAATAATGATTATAGGGAAGCTCAATGAGCTCATTGAGCTCAAAGAAAACTACAAAGAACTCTAGGGGAGCTATGAAGAGCTCCAGGGAAGCTATAAGGAACTTACAGACAACTGCTTCAGCATTAAAAAGGACATAGAAACTATCAATAAGAGCCAGGAGTAAATGAAGAATACAATTTCTAAATTAAAGAACATAAAGAAGGATTCAAAGCAGGCTAAATGAAGCAGAGAATTTGATTAGCAAGCTGGAAGACAATGCAGAAAAAAATCCCCAGGCAGTGCAACAACATGAAAAAAGGTGAAAAAGAATAAAGAGGTTTTAAGAGAGCTGCAGGACAACATGAAATGTAATAATATTTATATCATAGGGATACCAGAAGGAGAAGAAGAAAAGCAAGGGATAGAAAACCTGTTTTAAAAGTAATGACAGAAAACTTCCCTAACTGTATGAGAGAAAAAGTCAGGCAAGTCCAGGAAGCACAGAGGGTCTCAATGAAGAGGAATACAAATGGGCCCACTCCAAGGCACGTCATAACTAAAATGGCAAAAGTCAAAGACAAAGAGAGAATCCTAAAAGCAGCAAGGGAGAAACAGCAAAAACATACAAGGAAGTTCTGATAATGCTATCAGTAGATTTCAAAATGGAAACACTAAAAGCCAGAAGGCAATGGCAAAAAATATTCCAAGCAGTGAAAAAACAAAGGCCCCAAACCAAGATTATCCTACCCAGCAAGGCTCTCATTCAAAATGGAAGGTGAAATAAGGAGTTTCCCAGAAAAAAGAAGGCTAAAAGAATACATCTCCACCAAACCAGCATTGCAAGAGATGCTAAAGGATCTGCTTTAACCCTAGTACACTGTTGATGAGAATGCAGACTGCTTGTAGCCACTGTGGAAAACAGTATGAGATTTCCTCAAAAAAAAAAAAAAGAAACTGTCTTTTGATCCTGCAATCCCACTCCTAGGATTATATCTGAAGAATCCTGAAACACCAATTTAGAAAAACCTATGCACCCCATATGTTCATAGCAGCACTTTTTACAATAGCCAAACACTGGAAACAGCCTAAATGCCAATCAGTGGATGAGTGGATCAAAAAAACTGTGGTACATTTACACAATGGAATGCTATGTAGCAGAAGGAAAGAGGGAACTCCTACCTTTTGTGACATTATGGGTGGAACTGGAGAGCATTATGCTTAGTGAAATACTATATGATCTCACCTAATACAGGAACCCAATGAACAAAACAAAAAAATGAGCAAAACAGAACCCATGCATGGAAACAAGGAACAGACTGACAGTGACCAAAGGGGTAGGGGGGGAGGAAAAAGGGGGAAAGAAGAGGAAGAGGCTAGTCAAGGAACTAATATAAATGACCCATGGATATGGAAAACAGGGTGGGAAATAACTTGGGAGAGTTGGGATGTGGGCAGGGCAGTGGAGAATAATAGGGGAAAAATGGGACAACTGTAATAGAACAACAATAAAAAATGGAAAATAAATAATGATAAAAAATTAAAAGTTATTAAAAGACTCATTTATTTACAAATTAGGGGCCTAAGTGTTCTATGTACTTTCATGTTGAAATTGTGTTTCTTTTATGAAAGATATAGTGATTATATATTGGAGGGGAGCTATTTGTTGATCTGATTTTGGTCTGGGTTTGCTTTATTTTATGTTTTATGTTCCTAATGGGTTTTTTCTATAGCAAAATTAAAAATTGACAAGTATGTCAGTATTCTGATGTTTGAGGAATTTTACTGCTGCATGAAATTCCAAGTCTGAGAACTACTTCCTTGGTCTGACATGTGGAAACTGAGGACAAACAAGGGTGCTCTCCATAACAGTGTGACAATTACAAAGAAAAAGAAGTAATGGCACCTTCTTCCTTCTAGATGAATTATTCCACCTCCAGTTTGTACTGATCTGGTACCAAGAGCATGCCTGAGTCAACATACATCCTAAAACAACAAAAGCTTATTCAGAGCTATCTGTTCATACAATGCTCTTTCAAAAGCCAACACTTTCCTTCAGACTTAAATGTTATTGAGTTTCATTGAGCAATTAGATGGTCTCACTCAGAAAGTTAGGAGCAAATATCCAAACATATTTTATTTCTTTTTAATGTAATATTGAATTGAATTGAATTGAATTGAATTGAAATTGAACAAATTTTAAAGCTATAGGAGATTCATAACATGTGAGTGTGTGAAGTGAGACAGAGAAGAAAAAAGAGAGATTATATTTCTCTATGTACTTTCACTCATGGGACTTGGATAGTTTTTTTTCTATTTTTTGTTAAATTTATTGTGGTGGCATTGATCTTATATAGGTTTCAAGTGTACAATTCTGATATATCATCTGTATATTTTATTAGTTCTTAAAAGACCAACCTCTCATAGAGGAATCTTAGCTATCTTTAAAAAGATATATGTGAATTGAATTCATTTGACTTGTGGGATTAGGAAGCAGTGGCAAACATGAGAGTCCTTACTTACCCCTTCCAGAGCAAGACAGATCAGAGCTTCCTTGGCACTTCCTGATGCTCTCCTCAGGTGACAGTGGGCAGGAATGTGGGTGCTCACACTTTTTCCCATACCAGCCTACTTTGCAGTCACATCTTCCACAATTACATTGTCCATGACCTTTGCAATGAGAGTAATAAAAATATATACATATACATGTGAAAATTATATTGAAGTCAGAATTTGTTTCATTTCAATAGGGAATGTCACAAATGAGTCAGGATCTTAACAATATAAAACATTAAGGCAAATACGTATTTTTCTCAAGTTCTTAAATGCCTAATTTATATTAATTGTTCATAAGGGGTACAGAAAAGCAACAACTCTTGATAAGAAACAGATTCATAGGGCTATAAATTGAATTTATTAAATTCATATGCATGTGATTATATTGGGCTAATGGGGCCTAAACACAGTATTTTATGGATTTGACAATTAATTCACGTGGAGGAAAACATTAGACATGGAAAATAATTTCATTTTGAAGAAAGTGAGGAAGGGTCTTATCTTTTAGAGGCACCCACACTTTATTTTCATTACTTTTTTACCACACACCACATGCTTAGCCTCAAAACCAGTAACCTGTGTGGAGTTCACAATCCTTGAAGACCAATTTAGTACAAACTAAAGAGGTCAGGGAAGATATTAAATTTCTTTATACATGGATATATAGACTGTAAAGAACTATGATAAATAGTGGTATGGAATAGCAGAAAAAAAAAGTCCTATGTTATCGTCCAAGTAGTTGGGTTCAAATCCTGATCCTGCTACCTACAAAGAAGGGCTGATCAAACGACAATCTCATCAAAATTTAATTTATTCATTTTTAATGGAATAATAATACATTATCCACATTTATCAAGAAGTACATAATATATCTTAAAATGCTACATAAAAGAGAGCTATTATTTTTATTTGTTTGAGTCCACATATGTAACCAAGTAGGAATAGAAAGGAAAACAGGATAACTTCAGGTAAGCTTTTCCTGACTCTTAGGAAACATTCAGATACTCATTACAGACAAAGAACAACACAGTTTCCTACAATTGCTACAAAAATGCATGAAGAACTTTAAAGGAAGTGAATTTAAACTTTCTTTAAGTAAATTAAATATGATGCTAATGGATGAAAATCCACACTAATTTTTTAATTGCAATCTGTTATTAATATATACCACACTGTGGAAAATTGGCTTTCAGGGGAGCATGGCTTACTTTATCAATATTATACGAGGTTTGGGGGCAGATGTCTATCTTTTAAGTCTGAAGACTTGAACAGTCCATATCTCATGAATATTTTCACCATTAATTAATGTGATTGTTCATGGTACAATTCATAAAATCATAGGTAAATTTCGGGTGAGATATTAGGGATCATTGCATGTAAATCTCTCATTTTTAACATTACAGTAAATTCTATTTAAAATACATTTATTGATCACCTACTATGTAATAAAGTCTAATCAATAAATTGCTGTTGTAATACTCTGCCTTATAATTCATTTTACAAGAAAATTAAAATTAAAATTACTAGTAAGAATGTATAATATGTGAATAGAATCCTTTAGACTTTCAAATATGATAATTTAAAAAATTCTTACCCAAAGGTATGTTTATTGGTTTCAAAGAGAGACAAAGGGACAGAGAGAGAGAGAGAAAGGGAAAGAGAGAGAGAGATCAATAAGAGAGAGAAACATCAATCAATTTCAATCAGTTTCCTCCCATATGTGCCCAGACCGGGGTCTAAACCCACAACCTTGGCATGTGCCCTGACTAGGTATCGTACCACAAACTTTGTTTATGAGACAATGATCTAAAAACTGAGTCATTCATCCAGGACAAGAGAATTTTTATTATTATACTTCAATGTATTAGAAATTAGATTTTATTGGTTGTTAGGTTCCATGGATTTTTACAATTTCTCCCAGCTTAAGAAATTACTACCAGACTTCTGGCCAAGATGGAGATGGAGACAGACATGCTGTGTCTCCCTCCACAACTAAAAAGGAATACAACTGCCTCAAAACTATAAACAACCAGAAGTTCCAGAAAATCAAACTACATAGAAGTCCAGCAAACAAAGATATAAAGAAGAAATACTCATTCAGACAGGAAGGAGGGGCGGAGCCGGGGTGGAGAGGATGCGGTGTGGTGATGGCAGCAGTGGCAGCAGCAGCAGCGGCAGCAGTGGCAGTGGCAGGCCGGCAGAAAGTGCAGTCATATGTTTTAAAAAGTCAGGAGGGATACCTGAGAAGCATTCCCAACTCCTCATTGGATCTTGCAGCCCACAGTCCCAGCACTGGGGAAAATCAAGCCTCATTGCTTCTGACTGTGTGGGGGTTGGGGTGGAGAGAGAAACTGCCAGTCTCAGCAGAGTCCACTTGTTTAAAGGACCCGCATGGTCATAGAACATCTGCAAACCCACCCACTCTGGGAACGACGGCCAGGGCAGCAGCTAGAGGGGCACCAATCTGGTGTGGAAGTGGGAGGGGTGCCTGAAAAAGGGGTGAGTGCTTGGCAGGGGGCATTGTTCCCTTTCGGACACTCCCCCACATACAGCACCACAATGTGGTGAAACAGGTCACCCTGTACTCACGAATCCCAAGGGCTCCACCCCTTACAACATAACAGGAATGACAGCTCTACCTGCAACGCAGAGGCAAACAAACACAGGAGCCTGTCAGAATGAGGAGATGGAAAAGTATGGCCCAAAGGGGGAAACAGATCGAGGTTCCAGTGGGAGAACTAAGCAATGAGGAGATAGCCAACTTAACAGATGAGGAGATAAAAAACCTAACAGACACAGAATTCAAAACACTGGTGATAAAGATACTCACAGGCTTGACAGATATGCTTGAGTACCACAAACGCATAAGAGAAGAAGTGAAGGCTATGCTAAGTGAAATGAAGGAAATCCACACAAAAACAATGGTGAAGGGAAGGAAACCGGGGTTAAAATCAATGATTTGGAACATAAAGAAGAAAAAAACAATCAACCAGTGCAGAATGAGGAAATAAGAACTGAAAAAAATGAGGAAAACTTCCCAAATTTTGTGAAAAAGATGGACATACAGGTCTGGGAAGTACAGAGGGGACCACACCAGGATGCATCATGACTGAGATGCCAAAGGTGAAAGATAAAGAGAGAGTCCTTGGGGAAGTAAGAGAGAGGCAGAGAGTTGCCTACAGGGGGATGCCTATAAAACTATCAGCTTATTTCTCAGAGGACACTTTCAGGCAGGAAGGGACTGGCAAGCAGTATTCAATGTGATGAAAAGCAACCTACAACCAAGATTACTCTATCCAGTAAGCTATCATTTGGAATGGAAGGGCAGATGAGGTGCTTCCCAGACAAGTTGAAGCTAACGGAGTTCATCATCATGAAGCCATTATTATATGAAGTGTCAAAGGAACTTACTTAAGAAAAAGAAGATCAAAATTATGAACACTAAAACGACAACAAACTCACAACTATCACAACTGAATCTAAAAATAAAAACAAAATCCAACTAAGCAAACCAGAATAAGAACAGAATCTTAGGTATGGAGATCATTTGGAGGGTTATCAGCTGGGAGTGGGGAGGTGGAGAAATGGGGAAATGGTGTAGGGACTAAGGAGCATAATCGATTAGTATGAAATAGACAGGGGGAATATTAAAAATAATATAGAAAAAGGTGAAGCCAAAGAACTTATATGCACAACCCATGGACATGAACTAAGGGAGGTGAGATTGCTGGAGGGAAGAAGGGTTCTGGGAAGAGGGGAGCAAAAGGGAAAAAATTGGAACTATGGTAACAACACAATCAATAAAATATACTTAAAAAAAAAGAAATTACGACCATTCTTCTCAATCTTCATGCAATTTAAAACAAAATTTGCAAACAGACTTATGTTGCAAATGCACAGGCATATAACAATTTTTAAAACAAAATCTTCAACCTTTAAAGTACAATTGATTCTGCCATTTTATAAGAGGCAATGGCATTGAAATTCTTGAAAACAGAAGGTTTCATTTCAAGAACAGTTAGATCTGCTACAAGGAGACGAGGCAAAGAACAGAACATGCTGCCATTTGTGGAAGAGCACTTGACACTTTAACAAAAAAAAATTGAACAATACAATTAGATTGAAAGGGAAATATAGCTTCACTCTTTAAAAAATTTAAATAGCTGTAAAAAGGTAGGACAAAACATCCAGCATGTTTAGAATGTCAAAAAATTCTTATCTACCCAGGAGGTTGCTACCTGCAATTGCAGTTGCTTCAAATTATCAAGCAGCAATCCTTGCCCAGGGTGAGGAGCCCAATAATTAGGAACATGAAATACAGCAGGATCCTTTGTTGGGAACACCTGTGACTGAGAGGAGACCAGTCTCAAGTTCTATAATTGGGATACGGGTTTAAGAGCAGTTATTATTTTCTATCTAAAAATCATCCACATGTCAATATTTTCTTAAAATTATGGTAAGATAAAAAATTTATGAAGATTTAAGTTATTAATTTAAAAAGTTTTAGTATAAAAATTTGGTCCAATTAATATCAAAAAAGTCATATTAATTGTGGATGCATTAACAAATTATAAAAATGCAGATTCTCTAGAGAAAATAATTCTGTTATTACTGCAGTTTCATTTTCTTTATCCTTTGTTATTTCTGTGCTCTGCTATAAACGTCAGGGGAAAATATAGCCTATAATATCTTATACCTCTATTTCTTGTGCATTTAATGCAGCATCATGGGTTATTTCAAGGATGACTCCTAAAATTTATGCTTCACCACCAGGCATTACCAACTCCAAGCATAGTAGGGAACAACACATAAAATGTGTCCTCACTTTTGCCATGTGTATGATGACCTCTAGCTTCCTGTGCCTCAGCTTCAGTCACAGTATTCACTTAATTAAAATGCCCTCTCAATAACCCAACTTCATTTGAGTGCTTATGCATTGGAATGAATTGATGAGTAGTGTCATTGTTATGATTGGCTATGCGGTGAAAGACTTTGCCTCTAAACAGAACAGTATCAGAGTGGAAGAATATTGTCTAGTTCAGAATGGCCATTGCTCCTTCTCAAGTCATCCACTTAAGTCTTCTACACTTTACCATCAAAAGTAAACAGGATATCAATTGAACAAGTTCAAGCTGAGGAAATAGGGTTATTAAAATATGAGTGACCTAAGTAAATCATCCATAATGAATAAAATTCCTGAAAGTCAGTGAATAGCAAATGGCAATAAGTTTAATATTAAAATAGTGGCATTGAGAATCTTTTTGAATGTTTTATTGTTTGGGGAAAGTAGGAATACCTAAATTAAATATCTCAATAAAGATCATAGAAGAGGGGATCCAAGATGGCAGAGAAGTAAGTGGAAGCTACGCTAACTGCCTCCCAAAACCAGGCTGGATTTACAAGTTAATTTTGGAGAAATCATCTGGAATAACCAACCGAACACTAGCTGGAGAGAAGTCTTATAACCATGGAGAGACAGAAAAGACCGCTACATCACAACGTGACCGGTAGGGGGTGCGGAGAAGTGGAAGGGCTGGCTGGGCTCACACGGGTGGCAGCTGAAGGGACTGAGAAACAGCTCAGCAGCCAGGGATTCCCCGTAAGAAGGGCAGGGTCTAAAGCCCCAGCTGAGCTTCACAGACTACAGCAACACAGTAAAAAGTAAAATAGTATCCAACTGTGAAAAACAAAAAGCCACAGGGTTTCTTGCTAGCTGGAGAGAAACAGCAGGAGAAAAAGAGCTCTTAAGTGAATCAAATACAAAAATAGTTTGGCCCTTACTTACCCTGGGCTGAAGCAGAGAGAAGGCAGAGAGGACTGGAGACATTTGGGGAGAGTTTGGTGCGGTGGCTTTGAGGGAAGAACTAGGGGAGCAGCCAACCAGGTCCCAGTGCCTAGGGCCAGAATGGTACATGATCGACACCACCAGGGGCAAATCCAGGAAGTGCAGATCATTCTAAGAAGCACCAACAAACAATGAGTCATAAAAATGGGGAGACAGAGAAACAACCCCCCATTGAAAGGAAAGGTAGAATCCCCAGAAAAAGTGCTGAATGAAATAGAGGGGAGCAAACTATCAGATATGGAATTCATAACATGGATTATGGAGAAGCTGAATGAGCTCAGCGGAAATTACAAAGAACTCCTGGGAAACTAACAGGAATTCCAGTGAACTACAAGGAACTTATTGAGAATTACACCGGCATGAAAAAGGACATAGAAGCTATCAATAAGAGCCAGGAGGAAATGAAGAATATGATCTCTGAATTGAAGAACACAGTAGAAGGAATTAAACACAGACTAGAGGAAGCAGAAGATCAGATCAGCGAGCTGGAGGACAACGTAGACAAAATCTCCCAGACAGTTCAACAAAATGAAAAAAGACTGAACAAGAATGAAGAGGTTCTAAGACAGTTGCAGGACAACATGAAACGTAATAATATCCGTATCATAGGAATTCCAGAAATAGAAGAAGAAGAGCAAGGGATAGAAAACCTCTTTGAAAAACTAATGACAGAAACCTCCCTAACATGAGGAGAGAAAGAGTCACGCAAGTCCAGGAAGCACAGAGGGTCCCAATGAAGATGAACCCCAAAAGGCCCACTTCAAGACACATCATAATTAAAATGGCAACATTCAAAGACAAAGAGAGAATCCTGAAAGAAGCAAAAGAGAAAGAACTAATAACATACAAGGGAGTTCCAATAAGGCTATCATCAGATTTCTCAGCAGAAACATTACAAGCCAGAAGGGAATGGCAAAAAATATCCCAAGAAATGAAAAACAAAGGCCTACAACCAAGAATACTCTATCCAGCAAGGCTCTCATTCAAAATGGAAGGTGAAATAAGGAGTTTCCAAGACAAAAGAAGGCTAAAAGAATACACCTCCACCAAACCAGCATTGCAAGAGATGCTAAAGGGTCTGCTTTAAAAAGATGAAGAAACAGAGAGAGACAGAGAGGAACGTGAGTACAAAGGGGGAAAATGACAATGAATAAGTACTTATACGTAATAACCTTAAATGTAAACGAATTAAATGCTCCAATCAAAAGACATAGGGTACCTGAATGGATTAGAAAGAATGACCTGTATATATGCTGTCTACAAGAAACCCACCTTAGAACAAAAGATCTACACAGACTGATAGTGAAGGGATGGAAAAACTATTTCAAGCAAATGGACATGAAAAAAAAAAAGGCTGGAGTAGCAATACTTATATCAGACAAAACAGATTTCACAGCATAGGCCATAAAAGGAGACAAAGAAGGACATTTTTAATACTTAAGGGAAAAATCCATCAAGAAGATATAACCCTTGTAAATATATGCACCCAACTTAGGAGCACCCAAATATGTAAGAAAAATTTTGAAAGACTCCAAGAAAGATATAGACAGCAACACACTCACAGTAGGGGACTTTAACACCCCATTGTCAACAATGGACAGATCTTCGAAGCAAAGAAACACCAAAAATATTGAGGCACTGAACAACACTCTAGATCAAATGGACTTAGTTGATATATATAGAACTTTTCACACCAAAGAAGCAAAATATACATTCTTCTCAAGTGCACATGGAACATGTTCAAAGATAGACCACATGGTAGGACACAAAAGAAGCCTCCACAAATTCAAGAAAATTGAAATTATATCAAGCATCTTCTCAGATCACAATGGCTTAAAACTGGAAATCAACCTCAAGGAAAAAACTCAAAAACATTCAAACTCATGGAGAATGAATAACATGCTATTAAATAATGAATGGGTTAACAATGACATCAAGGAAGAAATCAAAAAGTTTTTGGAAACTAATGATAATGAACAAACAACAACCCAAAACCTATGGGATACAGTGAAAGCAGTCCTAAGAGAAAAGTTCATAGCAATACAGGCCTAACTAAAAATGCTAGAAGAATCTCTAATAAAAACTTTAACCCTACAGCTACAAGAACTAGAGGAAGAACAACAAGCAAAGCCCAGATCAAGTAGAAGAAAGGAAATCATCAAGATCAGAGCACAATTAAGTGACATAGAAACTAAACTAACAATTCAAAACACCAATATAAATAGGAGCTGGTTCTTTGAAAAGATAAAAAAATTGACAAGCATTTAACCAGGCTCATCAAGAAAAAAAGAGAGAGGAGCAAAATAAATAAAATCAGAAACGAAAGAGGAGAAATCACAACCGGTACCACAAAAATACAAAGAATTGTAAGAAATTATTATGAACAACTGTATGGCAAGAAATTTGACAACCTAGATGAAATGGACAAATTCCTGGAAACATATAGTCTTCCAAAACTGAATCAAGAAGAAGCAGAAAGCCTGAATATACAAATAACAACTAGTGAAATTGAAGCAATAATCAAAAAACTCCCGGCACACAAAAGCCCTGGACCGAATGGCTTCACAGGTGAATTCTACAAAACATTTAGGAAAGAACGAACTCCTACCCTCCTCAGACTATTTCAAAAGATCCAAGAAGAGGGAAGACTCCCAAACTCGTTCCAGGAAGTCATTATTACCCTAATTCCAAAACCAGGTCAAGACACAACAAAGAAAGAAAACTATAGGCCAATATCACTGATGAACATAGATGCTAAAATTCTCAACAAAATATTGGCAAACCGGATCCAGCAACACATTAGAAAGATCATACACCACGATCAAGTGGGATTCATCCCAGGGACACAAGGATCATTTAATATTCACAAATCAATAAACATAATACACCACATAAACAAAATGAACGACAAAAACCACATGATCATATCAATAGATGCAGAAAAAGCATTTGATAAAGTACAACACCCATTTATGATGAAAACTCTGAGCAAAATGAGAATAGAGGGAGTATAGCTCAACATAATAAAGGCCATGTACGAGAAACCTGAAGCCAACATCATACTAAATGGGCAAAAACTGAGAGCATTCCCCCTGAGGTCAGGAACAAGGCAAGGATGTCCACTCTCTCCACTCCTATTCAACATAGTCTTGGAAGTTCTAGCCACAGCAATAAGACAAGAAAGAAAAATAAAAGGCAACCAAATTCGAAAAGAGGAAGGAAAACTGTCATTATTTGTAGATGACATGATAGTGTACATAGAAAGCCCTATAGACTCCACAAAAGAACTACTCAAACTAATAAGTGAATTTGGCAAAATAGCAGATACAAAGTCAATATTCAGAATCGAAGGCATTTCTGTACACCAACATTAAAATCTCAAAGATAAAAACTGAAACAAAAATCCCTTTTACAATAACAACAAGAAAAATAAAGTACTTTGGAATAAACTTAACCAAGGAGGTAAAAGACCTATACTCAGAAAACTACATAACACTGAAGAAAGAAATTAAGGAAGATACAAATAAATGGAAGCATATGCCATGTTCATGAATGGGAAGAATCAACATCATTAAAATGTTCACACTACCCAAAGCAATTTATAGATTCAATGCAATCCCTATTAAAATACCAATGACGTTTTTCACAGACCTAGAACAAATACTCCAGAAATTTATATGAAAGCAAAAAAGAGCCCAAATAGCCACAGCAATTTTGAGGAAGAAGAACACAGTAGGAGGAATCACAATACCTGATATCAAACTATACTACAAGTCCACGATAATCAAAACAGTCCGGTACTGGCATAAGAACAGACATATAGATCAATGGAACAGAACAGAGAGTCCAGAAATAAACCCAGGTCTATATGGTCAACTAATATTTGACAAAGGGGGAAAGAACATCAAATGGAATGAAAAGAGCCTCTTAAACAAATGGTGTTGAGAGCACTGGACAGGGACATGCAAAAAAATGAAACTAGACCACCAACTTGCACCATACACCAGAATAAACTCAAAATGGATCAAAGGCTTAAATGTAAACCATGACACCATAAAAGTCCTAGAGGACAACATAGGCAGGAAGATTTCAGATATACCAGAAAGCAACATTTTCACTTATATATCTCCTAAGGCAAGGGAAATAAAGGAAAGAATAAAAAAATGGGACTACATCGAACTAAAAAGTTTCTGCTCAGCTAAAGAAAACATCAGCAAAATGAAAAGGAAACCAACCATATGGGAAAATATATTTGCCAATGATATATCAGACAAGGGATTGATCTCCAAAATATATAAAGAACTCATACGACTCAACACCAAGAAGACAGACAACCCATTTAAAAAATGGGCAAAGGACCTGAACAAACACTTCTCCAACGAGGACATACAGAGGGTCCATAGACATATGAAAGAATGCTCAACATCACTAGCCATCAGAGAGATGCAAATAAAAACCACAATGAGATACCACCTCACACCAGTCAGAATGGCCATCATCAACAAATCAACAAATCAACAAGTCAACAAAGAACTTGTGCTGGAGAGGATGTGGAGAAATGGGAACCCGGGTGCATTGCTGGTGGGAATACAGACTGGTGCAGCCACTATGGAAAACAGTTTGGAAATTTCTCAAAAAACTAAAAATCGAACTGCCTTTTGAACCAGCAATTCCATTGCTAGGATTATATCTGAAAAATCGTGAAACACCAATTCAAAAGACCTATGTACCCCAATGTTCATAGAAGCACTATTTACAATAGCCAAGTGCTGGAAACAACCCAAGTGCCCATCTGTAGATAAGTGGATCAAAAAACTGTGGTTCATTTACAGAATGGAGTACTATGTAGCAGAAAGAAAGAAGGAACTTCTACCATTTGCAACAACATGGATGGAACTAAAGAGAATTATGCTTAAGTGAAATAAGCCAGGCAACAAAAGAAAAATACCTTATGCTGTCACCTATAACAGGAAACTAATGAACAACACAAACAAATGAGAAAAATTTAACCAGAGGTATGTAAACAATGAGTAGACTAACAGTAACAAGGAGGGAGGTGGGAGGGAGAGAAGGGGGTAAGAAGGGAAAGGGTCTAGTTAAAGAACATGTATAAATGACCCACGGGCATGGACAACTGAGTGGGGACTGAATATGGGGGAAGGGAGGGACAGGGTGGAGGGAAGCAAGAGGGGGAAAAAAATGAAACAACTGTAATGGAAAAAAAACCAAAAAAATTTTTAGTGGGGGAAAACCTAACAGACATGGAATTCAAAACACTGGTGATAAAGATGCTCACAGTCTTGACATATATGCTTGAGTATGGCAAATGCATAAGAGAAGAAGAGAAGGCTATGCTAAGTGAAACAAAGGAAAATCCACAAAAAACCAATGGTGAAGGAAAGGAAACCAGGGTTCAAATCAATGATTTGAAACATAAGGAATAAAAAAAACAGTCAACCAGTGCAGAATGAGGAAGCAAGAATTGAAAAAAAATGAAAAAGTCTTCCAAATTTTGTGAAGTAGATGGACATACAGGTCTGGGAAGCACAGAGGGTCCTGGGTGAGCTGAACCCAGAGGGGACCACACAGACACATCATGATCAAAATTCCAAAGGTGAAAATTAAAAAGAGAATCCTGGGGGAAGCAAGAGAGAGGCAGAGAGTTTTCTACAGTGGGGTGCCTGTAGGACTATCAGCTGATTTCTCAGAGGACGCTTTCAGGCAGCAAGGGACTGGCAAGCAGTATTCAATGTGATGAAAAGTAACCTACAACCAAGATTACTCTATCCAGTAAGCTATCATTTGGAATGGAAGGGCAGATGAGGTGCTTCCCAGACAAGTTGAAGCTAAAGGAGTTCATCATCGCGAAGCCATTATTATATGAAGTGTCAAAGGGACTTACTTAAGAAAAAGAAGATCAAAATTATGAACACTAAAACAACAACAAACTCACAACTATCACAACTCAATCTAAAAAATAAAAACAAAATCCAACTAAGCAAACCAGAATAAGAACAGAATCTTAGGTATGGGAATCATTTGGAGGGTTATCAGCTGGGAGGGGTGAGGGGGAGAAATAGGGGAATGGTGCAGGGACTAGAAGCGTAATCAGTTGGTATAAAGTAGACAGGGGGATGTTAAGAATAATGTAGGAAATGGTGAGGCCAAAGAACTTATAAGCATGACCCATGGACATGAACTAAGGGGGTGGGATTGCTGAAGGGAAGAGGAGTACTGGGAAGAGGGGAGCAAAAGGGAACATTTGCAACTACTGTAACAACATAATCAATAAAATATACTTAAAAATAAAAAAAGTAATGCAAGAGTTATTACAAAACCAGAAGGTAAATTCAGCAGAGCAACTCATAGAACTGAAGTAACAAACGAAGCAGTTGGTATACTTCTGGATGACTGGTCATGTCCTGGTCATTTTAGTCACAGTCAAATTTTGTCAATAGTATAATCTTTGATGTGTTTATGTGTGTACATGCATGTGTGTGTGTATGAATCACACTTGTGTATGAATAAATACACACACACATACCATGTGGATGATGAACACAGATAGGAGCAAGAAATAAATAAAGTAAATTTATTTGAAAGCAGGAATTTTATTTTAAAATATGTGTATCTTTCCAACCCATTATGGTACAGGCACAAAATATCTACATTTAAGTGCATTGTTGAATAGATTAATGGACAGAGTGAGAATGAATGAATAATATGAGAATGTCAATAGAAAAAGCCAACTTAAACTAATTCATCAGGATATTTCCTTTAAATTTAAATAAGACCAACACTCTCAGACTGGCAAGAATGGGAGCTAAAAATATAGCTGCATTTCATCTAAACCTCATTACACCTTAGCCTTGAATAAATCACTAGAGAATATCAATATAGCTGGGTTACTTCTCTCTCATAAAACTAAGGTATTAACATACTCAGTAATCAGGTGTATGGTACCCTTCCTATGGTGCAACTTAAACAGGCAATTAAGACACTTGTGAAAGCTAATAATTCACTAAGCATAATATATAAAATTACACAGATTTAGTAAGAATAAATAAATAGGACTGATATTGATGCCTGCCCAAGATCATAATGATGTTCAGAGAAGCTCAGTTTTATAAGATTTTTGAATAACAAGAGGACACTTCTTCCTTACCAAAATAAAGGAAACTGAAGAATTTTATTTGTATCACTTGGAGGTTACCTTACATGATTTCTTCGGCTATGTGTGTTTTCAGATGATACAAAGGCAGTGTGAACTTTTTCAGGTTTCTTAATTTCTTTGAACCTGTTTCCTCTTCTGTTAAAATATAGATAATCATGTCTCCCACTCTGAGTTAGTATGAACATAAAATGGAATGAGGTGTGTGAATGAACTTGGTGTCTACCAGAATTGATTCATTGTTGATGTTAATGTTTCTTCTTTCCGAAATTCCTCATCTGAACTGTGGGAGGCAGACTATTGAGAACTGGCCACATTCAATAAACAAAATATAAAACCACAATGACAGATTTTATTTCTAATTGTTATGTCACTTTTGGCCACCCCTCTCTGTCTATACCTAAAGCATGAAGATCACATATAAAGAACTAATCATTCTCTCCTAAACACCTCCTATGAGAAACCCTAGTTGCTTAACTTTCTTGTCTAAAATCTCACAAGATAAGAGAAAATGGAAAAAGAGAGGAAGAGAAAAATACTGTAGAAGGAAGAAGGGAGAGAATAAATGAAGTGCAAAATTTCAGATTACAAGGAGTTCTTAATAGCATTCACCCTCCTAATTTATAGTAGTAATTCTAAGCCTAAACAACTTTCAATGGGGATTGTGAGGTTATAAAAGGATGGAAGTATCAACTGAAGTGCCAATGCCCATCTTCACCTCATGGTCCTAGTCTCCAACAATGAGACAGACCATTTCACACAATCCTGAGTTATCACTATAATGCAGTTATTTAAAATTTTTCAACCCCATTCCAAATCAGGGTCAAGATCAAGATCATGGGTTTAAAAAGGAAGAATGCACCTTATGGTAGAAAAAAAGGCATATCAAAAAGCCACACATTTATTATTTTTATAGCCTGATTATCTTCTTTATTTTGCTTTTTTAAATTGTGTGAATCCATGTTTTTTATCATAGTCTTAACATGATATTCTTAAATGGTGCTCTCTGAACACCACTATTGTTTTCATTACCAACTCTATGCTTATGACTAAATTCTCATATTCGGTCCTGATCCTTTAGATCCACATATTCAATAGGCCGAGAAAGCTATCAATCTTGGGTTGTCCTTTGTCCTTTATGATCAATATATCTAAAAACAATTTGACAACTTTTTTTCATATTTTTTATTTCAGTAAATGGCACCAATATTTACCCAGACAAGCAGACTGGAAACCTGTGACTACATCACTCCACTGCCTAGAACCATGACACACTCCCCATTGCCTTTACAATAAAGTCAAGTTCTGCACTGTGCTTATAACTGTGATAATAAATACCATTTATAATAATGAATAATAGACAAATCTGAAAAGGGCATCATCTCCTCAAGAGAACAGTGTTCATGGAATGTTTAAGAAGTCTTCCTGAACATGAGGCCTAATCAGAGGAGGGAAAACATTCTATAGTGGGAAGTTGAAGCATCAAGCTCCACTCAACCAGGCCAGAGAAGTTTTTGCAGTTGCATAATCATAATGAAATAGGGTGACCTTTTATCTTTCTTTGTTGGCAAACTTTCAGGAGACCAGTGGAGTTTCCTTTCTATGTACATGAATCAAGCAGTCAAACTTAAAGAGATGTATATGCATATGCTTCTGCCTTGATTGTATTATCAAACTAAAAGGGCTAAAAATCCATAAATTCATTTTTGTTAAATATCATTTGTTGAGCTAAATATGTTTTCTTCCCTTGAACCATTAAAAATTAGGATTGTAAGTTTCATAAAGTCAAGAATAATATTTGTCTCCTTCACTGCCGGACCCAGTAGCCCAGCCAGATGCAGTCCGGACCCTGGCAACTACTATTTTTCCATAAATATTTATGAAATAAAAATTTTGAATTCACTAATTGATATTCAATTCTAGACTAAGTTGCAAAATAATTTTAGTATATAAATTATACCAAAGAATAAATGCATTAAAATATCCATGAGAATTGCATTACTCTAAGTTTTGTAATATATTAATATAGCATGCCATAACTGAATCTATCCTGTTTATTCTCATCAGGTCTGCTAGTTTTGTGCTCTCAGAGTTGAGCAACAGATATATAGAACTAGTAGTTCTCCTTGGTGAGGAATTAGAATAATTTTTAGAGAAAGAGAGAGTGAATTTTTATCTCTAATCTTTGCCTAATGTGTGAATTCTCTCAAAGTTTTCCAAGTGACTACTAATAGGAGCTCTGTGGATGTCCAATGTTTAAGAATGCACATGCAATCCTTTTACAGTTTCTGTGAAAATAAGAATGAATCTTCAAAATAGAAAAATGAATATTTTTATTTAAAATAGGAAGACTGAGAGCACTTACCTGAACAAAAGTCATCAGAATATCTGTCATAGACAGCTCTACAATCCCTTTCATCACACTCACAGGTGTCTCCATGAATATCTCCCCAGTCTCCAGTTGGGTCAACATCATGGCAAGAACATTCACCACACACACAAGTCCCTACATGGAAAAAACAATTTTTATATGGGTCTAGTGAGAATTCATGAAAGAAAGTATCTTATGTATTGTTTTTTTAATCTGTTGCTTACATTGTATTTGAAAAAATACATGTGCTCAAAAAAAAATTCCACAAAGGAAACATCATCTAAAGCTGACAGTAGATATCCTTTAATAAACAAAAGGTACTATCTATGCCAATAACTATATGGGATTGTGCAATATTTCATTAACATTGTTGGTTTATCTCTGAAATAATATAAACCAATTAAAACAACATAAGATAAAATCATTACCCTCAAGAAGCTTACAATCTGCTTAACAAAAAGAAAGCTAATGAAAGAAAAATTAGCAAACAATAATGTATGAGTACTAGCATTTTGTAAGCTAGGACATAAACACTATAAGAAATACTGTTGAGAGTTTGGGGAAGGAGAAATCAATATCAGCTAAAGTAATCAGGGTATATGTTTGGATATGCAGGGAGATGAAGAAATGTTCTAGGATTGGTTGGTGGTAAAACAAATTAAGAAAAGTCAAGAAATCAAGAGTCCTGCATCACTGGAGCAGAAGGTGCATGTTAAGGAAACCTAAGAATAAGATTTGTTAGAATAAATGAACTTGGGTTATAGAGTATGTTAGAGATTAAGTAAAAGATATAATCTTAATCACATGGAGACAGGCATAGAGAAAGTGTCCAATTGCAGATCATATTTACTTTGTGTGGATTTTCAGTCATCATCTTTAGAGCAACTAGCTAATAATTTAGGGAAAAGATAAAGTTAAATCTCTTTCTTACCTCTCATATCAAAGTAAATTCTAGTTAGACTGAAGATTTAAGAATATAAACTAAAACTACAAAATGTAAAATAAATCCTTTTATTCAAAATCTTCAAAGCAAATTATTAAAGTTAAAAACAGAATCAGATTTATCTACGTAAAACTGTAAAATTTTGGTTGGAAGCAAAACACCAAAAACAAACAGAAAAACTAAAAGAGTTGGCATAACAGGTCATATATGTGCAAAAGACAAAGAGCTACTCTCATAAACATAAACAATTCTTAGGAATCAATATGTAAAGGACAAATATGCCTAGAGCAAAGTAGACAAAGGCCAAGAACACCAATTTATTTTTGTAGGCATATTATGATAAACATGAAAAATGTTTACCACTCAACCTATGATTACTACAGGGCAGGGGTGGGGGGTCTGTAAAACAGATGTCAGATTGGCAGAGGTGAAAAGATTGCTAAGGTCAAAGGCTGGAGAAAGTATGAAGTACAAAATGATACAATCCTGGATGTACCATTTTTTCACAATATATACTTTGAAAATGTGGATATTATTTAGCCTAAGAGTCTACTTCAATTAGTATATCCAAAGGAAAGGAAGAATATGCAAAAGTTTATATTCAGAAGTATTAAACATGATATCACTCATGTTACTGAAAAACAACTAAGGACATAAATATCAATTAATGGGGAATTATTACAATGTGTAGCTTGGACTACCAAGCAGCCATTAAAAGTACAAATTAGGTTTTTGCTATGTGAGCATGGAAAGATACCCAAAATATATGATTAAGTTTTTAAAAATTATAAATTACCCTGTAGAGTACGATTCAACTTTTGTATTAAATAAGAAAGAAATACACGTCAGGGAGCACAGGTGATTGATTTTTATAAATAAATGATAGAAACAGACCTAAAGATTATGTACTGAAATTGAAAAGGAGGTTATATCTGTATTTTAACATTATGGATCATTTTCTACTTTACTATCTACATTTTAAAGATTAATATGCATTGCTTTCTTAATAATACAAATGATCTGAGGATGTGGGCATATGATAAATTGGGTCCAATGTGAAATTGTGATTAAACAAAGTGAGCAGTAAAGGGCATTTATTCTATCACTGATTAAATCTGTTCACAAAATTATTTTATGGTCCCTGAACATGATCTGAAAAAGGAAGATGAGGTAGGTAGTGCAGGATTAATGTCTCTCTTCTACCTAGGAGGCAATGATAAGGAGGTTCTAGGGTAGACATGAGTAGTATCCTCTGAGAAAAGGAACTCATTGTAGTGTCCACCCCTGGTCTGCCTTTGCATGTGTCACTAGCTACCAGCTTCATTTAGACATGCTGTTTCATGTTCTGAATCTATCAGATCTCCAAATCAGAAAACTTTGAGCAGCAGGAAGGAGGAAGGCAGGAGGTGAGACATGGAAAAGTGGGCAGTAATGTGTTTTTCTGAAGAATGTCTGTCTCACAGAACCCACATATCCCTGCTGCAGAATCAGGACTTGATCCACAGCCCATTGAGTTCCACTGTTCTCTTTCTTTTCAACAAAAAAATGGTTATTTCCCACAGTTACACAGTTCAAGCTTCATACACTGACATCATTATATTAAGTACTGACCCTAGTGAATAAAAGAACTGAAGCAGAAATGTGTCCTTAGATATTAAAGGAAACAATGTGAATTCGTATGCTATATAGTCAACTGTATTCTTTATAAATTAAAGAAAAAATGTTTTAATGAGTTTAGTTCCAAACTCAGGCCTTTTTTATTTTTTTTCTTTATGTGAAGATATGTGGCACATTTACTCTTCTATGTCAGTCTTTAAAAGTGGTTATGTGTTAAGATTTTCCCTGGAAGCATTACTTATTAAAATGCATCACTCATTTAAAAAAATTAAAAGATATGTTCCAGTTTTCTATATTTTTATAGAAGGAAATATGGCCACTTATTGTGTTTATATCATCAGGTAGACAAAGAACAGTACAGCATGGTGCTTTTTATCCACCAGTATAGCTGACAAAGGGACACAGAAAATTTTAAGGATTTTTAAGAAGTATTCAAAACTACTTGATTTGATATCAGCAATTGATTAATTCACTTTAAATTATATTATAGCAATAGTGATATTTTTTAAAAATTCATGTCTAAGGCCAGTGTAAATTTCATGTGGCTTTAGATTCATACAAATATATTGTGTTCAATATGACATTTGTATTATTGTGTATAAAAGTAAATGATTCTATGCCAATTCTGTATTTCAGCCAAATTTTCAATTCACTCATAATTAAGAAGGTTTTTTTAATGTTCTCTGGATAATTAGATGCTCATGCTATAGATGGTTCCATTAGTTTAACAGAAGAATCTATGAGAATTGCTTTTTAGCTGTGCTATGCTATTTCTGGATGGCTGCCAAAGAAATTACAGACCCTGTGTTAACTATTTATTCAGTGAAGCTTAAAGAATAATAGTAACTTTCTTATTTTTCTGTTTACCACTCAATAAAAAAAAAAACAAGAAAGGGAAAATTATTGCTATAGTAAATGCTGATTTTTCATCAAAGTCAATGATTATAAAAGATGACTTCCTCCCACAGGGAATGAAATACAGAGAAGAGTATTAACAATTAAGAGCTTTGTTTCCCTATCCTTTACATAGTAATGTGTATGAATGACACACCTCTGTTACTGCAGATTTTGCCATCTGGAGATGTGCATCTTCGCTTGCTCTCCCAGGGAGTGATATCGCACTGGAATTCGCATTTATCTCCATGCCAACCAGCCTCGCAGTAACAGTTTCCACAGTAACACTTTCCATGGCCTTTATCCAAAATGAATTTTATGTGAGGAAAAAAGCAACTTTAAAAACAGAATTAACTTTCTATCTCTTTATGATCATTGTTGCCTTCTGAAATATACCTGTTTCACACTCATTACTTTAAATAATCATATTATTTAGCTTGTCCCCAAAACATTACAGTTGTGCATATACTTACATAATTATACACATTAAGTAAATCAGAGTGTCCTCTAATTTGTCCTAGCCAGGTAGCTAATTAAAATGAAAGAATTTGAAAGTGATAGTCTATTATATTCCAATTTCAAATATATGCATCAAACTCAA
Organism: Furipterus horrens; assembly: GCF_987537825.1. Classification (NCBI taxonomy): domain Eukaryota; kingdom Metazoa; phylum Chordata; class Mammalia; order Chiroptera; family Furipteridae; genus Furipterus; species Furipterus horrens. The sequence goes on along the minus strand of NW_028327182.1, from coordinate 58,585,204 downwards.
ATGTATTTAAGTACGCTAAGGGCATTTCTTGAATTAGTCATTAAAATATTTTATTTGAAATTAAGAACTGAGAAACCAATGGTGTGTATTTACTTGGATGCACGTTATTAATGACTGAACTATTTCTTAAACCAGAGGTTTGCTTCATCTTTTCATTCAACTGCATCCCACAAGCTGTTGTGTCCTGCCAGTTGGGAAAGAGGTTTTCAACTAAATCAGTAATTAGTACTTATTTAGACCAATGAAATATTATGGACCATTAGTCTCACAGTCAAATTTCCATTGTATTTGTGAACTGGTTACAAAGGATAGGTAAAGGCACCCCCTCATTTTGTGTCCAGATACCACCACACCCTTTCAAACTGTTACCCTAACTCATTTGTACTATGTCCATGAATCCAGTAATGAATCATCACATTATTAATTTCTACACCCATATCTAGCAATCCTTCTACAAACTCCCAAAAGATGGCAATTCTATTTAACTCTAAATCATTTCTTATGTCCTCTCTTTATGTAGTTATGCCATCCAAGCATGAATGTGTTTTTTATTCTTATAGATATGAAAGAAGCCAGGGTCACACTGGACTTTGCTTTTTAGTCTGTCCTTTCTGTCATATAGGGATATTTTTTATCAGAGTCTATGGCTAAAGTGTTTGTACTCCCCTCTTTCTTCCTCTACAGCCATAATGCCAGAGGGTCTGTGGGAAACTATGAGGCTATTTTTCTTTCTTAATACTATGGCATTACTGGCCAATGGCAAGAGTATCAATAAAGTCTCTTATCCTACTCTTGTTCATCAGATGAGACTTCCTTCAAGATGCCACATAACAGAGAGGCAAAGAGGAAGGCCAAAAGATGAAGAGAACCAGTACTATAATGAGATAGAGGGAGAGACAGGGACCCACACATACAATGCCATGTTTTCTGTCTAAATGATCTATAATTGAAGAATCCATTAAAAAAGTATTTTTAATCTAATATAATTTCTACAACAAATTTAATTTTAATTTATTCACTTAAGCAAACAGAAGGCTATCAAGCTATACATTTATATTTATAGTTACATATTATAATTATAACATATTATACATTTATTTATGAGCTTAAACATATCTCTGCATGTACACACACACACAAAATTTCACATTACAGTGCTATATCACAAGCCTCAGAAACTTGAGGACTACATTGAAAAGAAAACAAGACAACTGTGTACTAAAAGCTTTTCCTCTGAGTTAGTTTTTTAAAAAACTTGCTTAACTTATTAAACCCGAATTTATTTCCTCTGTAATTTCATGAAACTTCAGATATTTATTTCCTCTGTAATCTCAGGAAATTTATCTAAGGTGCTACATATTCAAGGATTATCTTGACATTAACAACTGATCCTAAATCTACATTATTCACACCGAAATTCTTTTTATATTATAAAATTTAATATTCATTTAGGGTTTTACTAAAAATATCATTAAGGAGGTAGTGAAAAAGGAAAGAAAAATTATGTAAAGCTACACTATGGACATATAAAAAATTAAGCAGATAATCTCATAACTCAAATGAAAATATTGTAACAAGGCACACCTGAATAACTGAGATAAATATAAGCTTCAAGACAATACACATTTCAAACAATAAACATCATTCTTTGCTTTGTGTAAAATGAAGCAAGAAAATCTCATTTTGAATTGTTTCACTGAGGGGCTGTAGAATCACCTCTCAACAGATTGGTTTCATTGAATCTTGTCTTATATGCAGAATAGGTGATTTCAGAAGAGTATTTTCTTTGGAAGGACCAGGGGCAAATGGGGCCAGGAAAGAAACAGAGGACCATAGAGAAAATGTCAATGACATATGACAAAATGTCCCTTTGTTTACAAAAACAAATTACAGCTTTAATTCCTGTTGTCATCCAGATACTCTTATTTTAGGTTTGCTTGGTTTGTTCTTTCTGGTTTTCTTCCTGGACAACCCACCAGGATAGAACAAACTAATGTCTTCTTTTTGTTCAAGCCAGCGACCTAAGCTAGATACTGTTGAGAGAATTTTGCTAAAGGAATCAGTCCAAAATAATTAGAACAGTTAGATAAATCCACCCACAAACATGATGTATTTGTCCTCTTGGTGTTTCATTTTCAATTATTACAGATCAAAAACTGCACTAATGCAGTTCTCTTTGGCGAGGGCTCAAGCACACCGTCTTTGCTATCAGATAGACAGGAATATAAATTCCACTAGAATTGCTAGAAAGACCCTGGGTAAGTTACCTAATGAATGTGAAGTATGTATTGCAGTGCTTGGCACTAGCAAGCATGCAATCACCTGCACAACAGAAAAAGAAATGATTTTAGTAATGGTGGTACATAGAAAAGATCATGAAAAATGTTATCTAATTGTGTGTGTTGGGGGAGGGTGTGAATAAAATGTAGGTTAATAATCCTATTGGGCTCATGCCCCCAATAAGACATGAGACTATTTAATAGCATATGATTTAAAAGGGAAAAGAGAAAAAAATTAAAACAGACAATTGAAAGATTGGGAGAAAATAGACAATAAAAGCAGTTAAGGTGAGCAGAAAAGATGAAGTCCAACAAAAACCACTTCAGAACTATGTAAATTGAGCTACTTGCCATATGATCTGGCTCTCTTTTGGCAATAATCTGATTTTGTATTAAAAATACACAAGGTACTCTGAATGCCTCAGTCTAAATTTCCTTACATAAAATGTTTTACAAATAGGCTCAGACTAAATTAGTAAACTTAACAGAAATTTATAGAGTGCTGAAAGTACACTGAAATGGGTGAAAAAAATCAAGTACTTTATTAATTTCTGCAAAGTAAATATACATACCTCCACATATTTCTTCTGTTTCATCATCTATGCATTCTCTGTCATCACACTCACAAAATTTACCATAAACAAGTCCATTTCCATCTGAATTATCACACTTACACCTGCCACAGTGACATGTACCTAAACCATAAAAACAAAGAAAAATTATTTGTCGAATGCATATAAATTATAATTAATGAAGTTTAACCTCTTTTACAGAGAAAAACCAAATAAATTTAATATTTAAATTATGTACTTCTGTTGGTATGATGAGACAGATAACAGGACATTCTTTCTTGAGATTATTGTAGCATACAAATTATATTTTCTAGTACAGCTATTATGATAGACTTTTAATAGTTTCATGGATGTAAATCTGGCCTCTTAAGTACAAAGCTGCCTTATACATGTCCATCCAATAAATGCATAAATGAATACCTTCATTTGAATAACTTTCTTTTTAATACTTATTTTTCAATTTTTAATTGATCATCAAAACATTTAACATAAATTAATTGAGATTTAACCACTCACAAGACACCATTGTAGGCTCTGGAAATATAACATAAAATCAATTCAGGTAAATAGTCCTTTCAGAATTTTATATGTGCAGAAATCGATGTGATAAAATAAATGGAGAAATGCAGTGTTACAAAAGCACATAGCAAGGGGATTTAAATGAGACAGGGAGGTCAAAGTTAGGATCCCTAAGAACTGAAAACCAAGCAAAAAAAGAGAAAAAGAAAGTAAGAGACATGCGAGATGGTGAAGAGACCAAATTTCAACAAGAGCCAACAGCAAAAGTTCTGTGATGAAAGAGGAAATAAGAGGGAAAAAATGAACAGTTGAAGTAGAGACAATGATGTGAAAAGTAGCATAAAAAAAAAAAACAACTAAAGGTTCAGTTTATGGAAGTCTTACAGATCATGTTGAAAATTTCCAACTGAAATCCAAGAATAATGCGAAGCCATAGAAATGTTTTCAGAAATGGAGTCATTTGATCACTTATGAATTTTTATCAGGTTATTCTAGTTGTCACATGAGGAATAAACTGAAATAAGAAAAAAGTGAATATGAAGAAAGAGTTACTACATCTTTTTGTAGGAAAGAAGATAGAGGCTGACCAGGGTGATGGCAGTGAGTATAAAAAGAAACAAAAACACCTTTTTTTCAGATGAAGAGACAGAACTTGGTGACTTAGTGAAGAATAGGGAGGAACCAAAGATAATACTATGTCTGACTGAGCTACTAGATATCAGAGATTCTATATGTGACCTACTGGAAAGAGCATGGATTTAGGACTAGGGTAGACTTGTAACCTAATTCAGGCTTTAATCCCCACTAGATCTACCTTTTTGAGGCCATTATTTTCATTTCTAATGCTATAATTCCTTATCTACAAAGAATATCTACCTCACAGAGCTGCTGTGAGAACCAAGTGATAAATATAGCACCCAGTCATATTTCTAAAAACATTGCTGTGTCTAGTACATAGTAGGCT